>NW_024070189.1:67391297-67722457 GCF_014754425.2 Oryx dammah | reverse complement strand
TTCAGAATTGTTCACGCACCCTTTGCTTGCCTCTGCTTACAGTCTACTCTCTTTGCCCTCAGATATGGGCCCAAGGCTTTACCATGTTCATCCAGATCTCCAGCCAGCGCCCACCCCTCACTGTCAGCGCTTGGGCTCATATCCTACTTCACTGTGAAGGCTGAAGTCCTCAGGCCTGATCTCTGTCATCTTCCTGTCTCCTTTCATCCTCTGCCTTATCTAAATCCACATGCTTCCTTTCTTCTCTGCAACCTCAGAGGACATGAAGTCCCTTTTCCTGCCTGGAGTCCCTTCCTCCTTCTTCTCCATTTGGCCAACTCCTCACTCCTCTTTTAAAGCATCTCAGGTGGTCATTCATTCTAGGAGGGCTCCATCAGGCTGGGCCCCTCGTTGGGTCAGGTGACTCCTCAGAGCTTTCTTGGCATAGCCATCTAACCCTTTGCTTCCGACATGCTAGTATAACCTGCTTAGGTGTTTGCTGCCTGGACCAGGTTGGGAGGGCCTCAAGGTCAGACACCTGATACTGCTCACTTTTAAATCCTCAGTCTGGTGCAGGCCTTTCACATAAGACTGACACAGTTTCATTCATTGTTTTTTGTTATCAATTTACTTCCTAAACTCAGCCGGATGTGTTTCCTTAAGTCTAGACAAAACAAAAAAAATAACACTCAAAGAAAAAAAAAAAAAACCAGACTCACTATAGAGACCATCCTATGCTTTCACATCTCATTTCTATCAAAAAGAAATACTTTCTAGATAATGCAGTATATGACATATGTGTGCATGTATTTCTTTACATATTTATTCATATTTTTTGTGCAATAAAAGTATCTTTGCTTCCCATTATCAACACTATTATAAACTTTAAATAAGTCACCTGCCTATTCTGGGCCTCATTTGCAGAATGAGGAGACAGGACTTAGTAAACTCAGTGGACTCTTCAGTAATGAGATGATTTTTCTGATGACAATGATAACAAACCAGAGGCTCTATGCATGAGTAACAGAGAAAAATAGTTAACTCTGCTATCCTAAAAGTATTTTCAAATTATTACACAATAATTCCCTTACCTGAAATTTCTAAAGTGAGTTTTTGAATTTATAAGCTGCTTTCAAATAAAATGAAATAAATAAATCTTATATTAGTATATCAATTTCCTATTTTAAAAATACTTTTAAATTCTCTCAGCAGTGTAGAGCTTCCCTGGTGGCTCTCAGATGGTAAAGAATCTGCCTGCAGTGCGGGAGACCCTGGTTCGATCCCTGGGTTGGCAAGATCCTCTGGAGAAGGGAATGGCTACCCAGTCCGGTGTTCTTATCCGGACAATTTCATGGACAAAGGACCCTAGCGGGCTACAGTCAGTAGCATTTGTTATTTCTTGTTTTAATAGCCATTCTTACAGGTATGAAGTGATATTTTATTGTAATTTTGATTTGTATTTCCCTGATGATTAGTGATGTCGAGCACCTTTTCCTGAACTTGTTGGCCATTTGTTTGTCTTCTTTGGAAAAATGTCTATTCCGAGCCTCTCATTTTTAAATTGGGTTGTTTGCTTTTCTGTTAAGTTGTATAAGGGTTTTTAAAAAATATATTGTAGATTATAGATCAACTATATTCTAATAGAAAATAAAAGTTTTTAAAATAAAAAAAAAAAAAAAGAAATATATATTTGGTCTTCATCCCCATTCCTTGGTACAGATATTCTAAAATCTTTAAAATTACTTAAATGTAAAGAGCCTTGCAGGTGTCTTTTGTTATTCATAAAAAATCCCTTTAAGACATACCTGAATTTATATGTTAACGAGGTTATTTATGGAAAGCCATAAGGATGGGGGCTGATTACCAGGAAACTAACCACACCAATAGAAATTTGGAATTATTGAAATCCTACCTCTTAAATCTCCAAGGAAAAAAGGGGTTAGAGGTTTAATTAATCACCAATGACTAATGGCCTCTTCCTGTATATATTGCATATGTATTAATATTTCTTCCAGTTGGTTGTTCTTGAGTTATATACTAGTCAATTTAGTATGTAAAATATTTTCCTGAGTTCTCTGAAAAACTCTAGAAAATGTAATTGAATTTTTGAAAGGGATCATGAGAAACTCCAATTTAAGACAGTAGATTAGAAGCACAAATGGTTACATGTGCTTGTAGTTGTCATCCAAGGTGGTGTCAGTCTTATGAGACTGAACCCTTAACCTGTCGTTTGTTAGGCTATTTCCAAGGAGATAGAGTGAGAACTGAATTAAGTTATAAGATGCCAACCTAGTGTCTGGAGAGTTGAAGATTGCTTTTTAAGGGAAAGAAACCCCCACACAAAAGTATCAGAAAGGAAAGTAGTGAAAGTAGAGAAGACACGCAAGTCTTTCTTTCTTTTACGCCCTTCACTTCCCAAGTTATTTATTCTGCTTTCCTTTGGTCATCCAAATAACCAAGCATCCATTTCTGCAACTGGAATTTACTTAGCCCTATATGGGCTGGACAAATTTCTGAAGGCCAAAAACACAGAATAAATAAGACATATAATTAGAACTCTATTCCAGATATAACAAACACCAATATTATTATGCAATTAGCATAACCCATGTATGACAACATAAACATGAACACAATATAAAAAACATTGTTCTCTAAAAAGAAGAATTATATCCCTAACTAATGATTTATGATGTTTCTTGTTCTGTTTGTTTTTCTCTAGTATTTGTTTCTGTTGTTCAGTTGCTCAGTCATGTCCGACTTTGCGACCCCATGGACTGCAGCATGCCAGGCTTCCCTGTTTTTCACCATCTCCCAGAGTTTGCTCAAACTCATGTTCATTGATTTGGTGATGCCATCTAACCATCCCATCCTCTATTGCCCCTTCTCCTCCTGCAGGGTCTTGTCTAATGAGTGGAGCTCTTCACATCAGATGACCAAAGCATTGGAGCTTCAGCTTCAGCATTAATCATTTCAATAAATATTCAGGATTGATTTTCTTTAGAAAACTCATTTATATAGGAATGTATATATATGTATATGTATGTGTATATATATATATATACACACTTTTCTGTGTATTCTTGCCACCTTTTCTTACTCTCCTGCTTCTGTAAAGTTCTTACTGTTTCTGTCCTCTAATGTGCCAATTTTTGCATGAAATGTTCCCTTGATATCTCCAATTTTCTTCTCTAGTCTTTTCCACTCCATTGTCCTCCTCTATTTCTTTACATTGTTTACTTAAAAAGACTTTCTTAACTTCCTTACTATTCTTTGGAACTCTGCATTCAGTTGGGTGTATCTTTCCTTTTTCCCTTGTCTTTCACTTCTCTTCATTTCTCAACTATTCGTAAGGCCTCCTCAGATGACCATCTTGCCTACTTACATTTTTATTTCTTGAAGATGGTTTTGGTCACCACCTCCTCTGTCCATAGTTCTACAGGGACTCTATTTATCATATCTAATAACTTGAGTCTATTTGTCACTTCCACTGTATAATAATAAAGGATTTGATTTAAGAACATCTGTGACTTAGGAACCTCATAAGGGATTTATATATATATAGTTATTGTTGCGTAGTCGCTAAGTCCTGTCTGATGTTTTGTGACTCCGTGGACTGCAGCATGCCAGGCTTCCCTGTCCTTCACTGTCTCCCAGAGTTTGCTCAAATTCATGCCCATTGAGTCAGTGATGCTATCAAACATCTCATTCTCTGCTGCATCCTTCTTCTTTTGCCTTCAATCTTTCCCAGCATCAAGGTCTTTTCCAATAAGTCCATTGTTCTTATTAGGTGGTCAAAGTATTAGAGCTTCAGCATCTGTCCTTCCATAAATATTCAGGTTTGATTTCCTTTAGGACTGACTGGTTCTTTGCAGTCCAAGAGAATCTCAAGAGACTTCTCCAGGACCACAAGTTGAAAGCATCAATTCTTTGGTGCTCAGTCTTTTTTATGGCCCAACTATCACATCCATACATGACTACTGGAAATCCATAGCTTTGACTAAAGGAGCCTTGGTTGGCAAAGTGATCTCTTTGCTTTTAATATGCTATCTAGGTTTGTCATAGTTTTCCTTCCAAGAATCAAGTGTCTTGATTTCATGACTATAGTCCCCATCCTCAGTGACTTTGGAGCATCTGCCCCCCAAAAAATCTGTCATTGCTTCTGCTTTTTCCCCCTCTATTTGCCATGAAGTAGTAGGACTGGATGCCATGATCTTAGCATTTTGAATATTGAGTTATAAACCAGTTTTTTCACTCTCCTCTTAGAGATGGGAATACCAGACCACCTGACCTGCATCTTGAGAAATCTGTATGCAGGTCAAGAAGCAATAGTTAGAACTGGACATGGAACAACAGACTGGTTCCAAATAGGAAAAGGAGTACATCAAGGCTGTATATTGTCACCCTGCTTATTTAACTTAGATGCAGAGTACATCATGAGAAACACTGGACTGAAAGAAACACAAGCTGGAATCAAGATTGCCGGGAGAAATATCAATAACCTCAGATATGCAGATGACAACACCCTTATGGCAGAAAGTGAAGAAGAACTAGAAAGCCTCTTGATGAAAGTGAAAGTGGAGAGTGAAAAAGTTGGCTTAATGCTTAACATTCAGAAAACGAAGATCATGGCATTCAGTCCCATCACTTCATGGGAAATAGATGGGAAAACAGTAGAAACAGTGTCAGACTTTATTTTGGGGGGCTCCAAAATCACTGCAGATGGTGACTGCAGCCATGAAATTAAAAGACGCTTACTCCTTGGAAGAAAAGTTATGACCAACCTAGATAGCATATTCAAAAGCAGAGACATTACTTTGCCGACTAAGGTCCTAGGTCTAGTCAAGGCTATGGTTTTTCCTGTGGTCATGTATGGATGTGAGAGTTGGACTGTGAAGAAGGCTGAGCGCCGAAGAACTGATGCTTTTGAACTGCGGTGTTGGAGAAGACTCTTGAGAGTCCCTTGGCCTGCAAGGAGATCCAACCAGTCCATTCTGAAGGAGATTAGCCCTGGGATTTCTTTGGAAGGACTGATGCTAAAGCTGAAGCTCCAGTACTTTGGCCACCTCATACGAAGAGTTGACTCATTGGAAAAGACTCTTATGCTGGGAGGGATTGGAGACAGGAGGAGAAGGGGACGACAGAGAATGAGATGGCTGGATGGCATCACTGACTCAATGGACATGAGTCTGAGTGAGCTCCAGAGTTGGTGATGGACAGAGAGGCCTGGCGTGCTGTGATTCATGGGGTCGCAAAGAGTTGGACACGACTGAGCGACTGAACTGAACTGAACTTTCACCTTCATCAAGAGGCTTTTAGTTCCACTTCACTTTCTGCCATTAGATTGATATCAACTGCATATCTGAGATTGTTAATATTTCTCCTGACAATTTTTATTTCAGCTTGTGCTTCATCTAACCCAGCATTTCACATGATGTACTCTCTATATAAGTTAAATAAGCAAGGTGACATTATACAGCCTTGTATTCCCTTCATAATTTTGAACCAATCAGTTGTTCCATATCTAGTTCTAACTGTTGTTTCTTAGCCTGTATGCAGGCTTATGAAGAGACAAGTAAGGTGGTCTGGTATTCTGATCTCTTTAAGAATTTTCCACAGTAGGTTGTAATCCACACAACTGTATATATGCTGTCTATATAAAGGCTTTAGTGTAGTCAGTGAAGCAGAGTAGATGCTTCTTTGGAATTCCCTTGCTTTCACTATGATGCAATGAATGTTGGCAATTTGATTTCTGGTTCCTCTGCCTTTTCTAAACCCAGCTTGTACATCTGGAAATTCTAGGTTTATGTACTGGGGAACCCTAGCTTGAAGGATTTTGAACATAATCTTACTAGCATGTGAAATGAGCACAACTGTATGGCAATTTGAATATTCTTTGACACTGCCCACTTTGGGATTAGAATGAAAACTGACCTTTTCCAGTTCTGTGGCTACTGCCGAGTTTTCCAAACTTGCTGCCATATTGAGGGCAGCACTTTAACAGCATCATCTTTTAGGATTTGAAATAGTTCAGCTGGAATTCCATCACCTCCACTAGCTTTATTTGTAGTGATGCTTCCTAAGGCCCATTTGACTTCACACTCCAAGATGTCTGGCTCTAGGTGAGTGACTATACTATCATGGTTATTAGGGTTATTAAGACTCTTTTTTGTATAGTTCTTCTCTGAGTGTCCTGGCCACCTCTTCTTAATCTCTTCTGCTTCTGTAAGGCCCTTACTACTTCTGTCCTTTATCATGGCCATCCTTGCATGAATTCTTCTGTTGATATCTCCAGTTTTCTTAAGAAGATCTCTAGTCTTTCTTATTCTATTGTTTTTCTCTATTTCTTTGCATTGTTCATTTATGAAGGCTTTCTTATTTCTTCTTGCCATCCTCTGGAACTCTCCATTCAGTTGTGTTTATCTTTCCCTTTCTCTCTTGCTGGATTAAATGTTCCATTCAAAAGACAGACTGATAAGCTAGCTGAGGATATAAAGATAAGAATGGTATAAATGTTTTCTATATGAGATCCATTTCAGATCTAGGGACACAGACAGACTGAAAGGGAGGGAATGCAAAAGTACCCTGTGTGAATGGAAACCAAAATAAAGCTGGAATATCAATACTCATATTAGACAAAATGCATGTTAAAATGAAGACTGTTACAAGAGACAAGAAATAACATCACAAAATTATCAAAGGATCAATACAAGAAAAATTATAACAATTGTAAATATATGTGCATCCAACTTAGGAACACCTCAATACATAAGCCAAATGCTAACAGCCATAAAAGGGAAATTAAAAGTAACAAAATAATAGCAGAATATTTTAACACCACGTTACACCAATGGACAAATCATCCAGATACAAAATCAATACAGAAACACAAGCAGTAGATAAGACATACTTAGTAGTACTTAGTGTATCTAAGTATATCTATACTTAGATATACTTGATAACACAGTAGACAAGATATACTTAACTGACATTTATAGGACAATCCATCTGAAAGCAGTCGGATACACTTTCTTCTCAAGTATACATGAAACATTCTCCAGGATAGACTACATCTTGGGCCACAAATCAAGCCTTAGTATATCTAAGAAAATTAAAAGCAAATAAAGCAACTTTCCCAACCTCAGCACAAGAGATTAGAAATCAATTTTGAGAAGAAAAAAAAAAGTGTAAAAAAGATCCACAAACATATGAAGTCTAAACAATTCTCAGAGGTTAAAGTGTCTGCCTGGAATGCAGGAGACCAGGGTTCGATCCCTGGGTCGGGAAGATCCCCTGGAGAAGGAGATGGCAACCCACTCCAGTACTCTTGCCTGGAGAATCCCATGGAGGGAGGAGCCTGGTAGGCTACAGTCCATGGGGTCGCAAAGAGTCGGGCACAACTGAGCAACTTCACTTCAAACAATTGGTTACTAAATAACCAGTTGTTGCTTGTTATTGTTCAGTCACTAAGTTTGTGACTTTGTGACCTTTGTAACCCCATGGTCTGCAGCACACCAGGCACCCCATCCTTCACTATTGCCTGTGCGTTGAGTGCTAAGTTGTTCCACAACTATTCAGGGATCACCCACATATTTTTGGAAATGCCTTAGCACAAGATTTAAGAGGTATAAAATTAACAGATGGAGCCATTCTACAATATGTGGATGACATTTTAATAGTGAATTCTTCTTAAAAAAGCCTCAGATGAAAAAACTCTTAAAGCTGTAATTCATTTGTGGAAAAAAAAAGGCTATGCAGTATCAAAATCTAAAGTACAAATTTCTAAACAAAATGTGCATTATCTAGGATGTGTGCTTGCCCTAGGAAAAATGGGCTATGTCTGCTAATAGAATAACATTAATTCAAAAGTCAAAGCCACCAAAAACAGTAAAATAGCTTATGGCCTTTTTAGAAGTAACAGAATATTGTCAGATTTGGATTCCTGGCTATGGACTTGATGCCAAACTATTATATGAGCTCCTAAAACAAACCACAGAAACTAGCCCATTAAATTGAGGAAATATAGAAGGACAGATCTTTTAGACTCTAAAGAAAAAATATTAGATCCTCCAGCTTTGGGGTTGCTTAATTTAAAAAAAAAAATGAAGGACTGAAAGATGAGTTGTGACTTTTTGTGTGTTAGCCTAGCATTTAGTTATGGCTCTTGGCATGTTAACCTACCTATCAACTGGGTGCCTATCTATCTAAGAGTTTGGGTCAAATAGCAACAGGATGGCCACCTTGCTTATGGGCAGTGGTAGCAACTGCCTTACTAGTAACTGAGGCTACTAAATTGATCCTGGGCCAGAGGATGACAATATTCACACTTCACCAAGTGATTTCAGTTTTATAAGCAAAAGGAAACCATTAGATAGCTGGGAATGTATCATTAAGTATCAAGCCCTTTCCTTGGACATTTCAGAAGTAGATCTGAAGGTATGCCAAATTTTAAACATAGCAATTTACATATATAAGGAAATCAGGAAGAGAAATCTTTGCTTCATGAGTGTATACAGAGTATTGAACAAGTTTATTCTAGTAGAGGGCTTCCCAGGTGACTTAGTAGTAGAGAATCTGCCTGACTGGGAAGCCCTTTAATAGAGGGCAGGAGACATGGGTTCGATCCCTGGGTCAGAAAGTTCCCCTGGAGAAGAAAATGGCAACCCATTCCAGTGTTCTTGCCTGGGACATCCCATGGACAATAGAGCCTGACAGGCTACAATCCATGGGGTCACAAAGAGTTGGACATGACTTAGCGATTAAACCACCACCACCATTCTAGTAGACCTGACTTTAAAAAGCTCCACTTAATAATCCTGATGTTGAATATATACAAATGGAAACAGTTTTATTGAGGAAGGAAGAAGAAAGGCAAGATATGCGGTAGTGAGTGTTCTCTCACACTTTGCTGACAAAGGTCCATCCAGTCAAAGCTATGGTTTTTCCTGTAGTCATGTATGGATGTGAGAGTTGGCCCATAAAGAAAGCTGAACACTGAAGAATTAATGCTTTTGAACTGTGGTGTTGGAGAAGACTCATGAGAGTCCTTGGACTGCAGGGAGATCAAACCTGCCAATCCTAAAGGAAATCAGTCCTGAATATTCATTGGAATGATTGATGCTAAAGCTGAAACTCCAATACTTCGGCCACCTGATGCAAGGAACTGACTCATTGGAAAAGACCCTGATGCTGGGAAAGATTGAAGGCAGGAGGAGAAGGAGATGACAGAGGATGAGATGATTGGACGGCATCACTGACTCAAAGGACGTGAATCTGAGCAAGCTCCGGGAGTTAGTAATGGACAAGGAAGTCTGGTATGCTGCAGCCCATGGGGTTGCAAAGAGTTAGACGTGACTGAGCAACTGAACTGAACTGAACTAGCGACTAAAGCACCACCACCATTCTAGTAGAGTTGACTTAAAGAAGCTCCACTTAATAATCCTGATGTTGAATGATATACAAATTAAGCAGTTTTATTAAGGAAGGAAAAAGAAAGGCAGGCTTTGCTGTAGTGAGTGTTTATTACACTATAGAATCTGGACCTCTTCCTATGGGAATTTAATCCCAGAAGGCCCAGTTTACAGCATTAACCAGAGCACTTAAATGGGCAAAAGGAAAAAGAGCAACAATTTATATGTATTCTAAGTATACCTTTTTGATTCTCCATGCTTATGCTGCTATTTGGAGGGGAAAAGTGCATGTTAGATTCAAAGAATTCCCCTATTAACTATGAAAACAAAATCCTTGAATTAGAGGCAGTATAGAACCCTAAAGAAAGAGCTGTGATATACTGTAAGGAACATAGCTTTTGGATCAGAAACTAGAAAGGGAAATTACTGAGCTGATCAGGAAGCAGAAAGAGTAGCTTGTAAATTAACAGATAAATTCAAGCAGTTTTAAAATTCACAAGCCTAGTAGAAGAAATGCCACAACCTTGTTATACCAAGGAAGAGGAGGACTGGGCTAAAAGTAGAAGATTAATAAGTCAAAGGAGATGGTACATGCTAAATAAAAGGATTATGGTTCCACAAGCCCAACAGTGGAAATTAATTAAAACTTTACACGAGGCTACCCATTATGGAGGTGAAACACTTTGGTATTTGTTGCAGTTTATGGGAAAGGGAATAAAAATGGTGGTAGACCAGATCAACAAATCATGATACGCCTGCTTATGAAATAACCCCAAAACAATACCACCTCTCTCTCCATAAGGTAAACCTGTTCAGCTCCAAAGAAGCTACCTAGTGGAGGATTGACAGATTGATTTTACTCAAAAGCCCAGTTTCAAGGATATAAATATAGTTGATGATGGTAGACAGGTTGGCCAGAGAATGGCTCAAAAAGTTAATATATGTCCTTGGGCCACAGTGCAAGATCTTGGATATTCTGTGAAAGTTTTATATAATAAGACAATATGCCTGGCTCACTGGACAGCCTACCCTAAAGTTAAAGACAAAACCAAGAAATTAGGGGCTAGAAAAGCATTACAAATTTAGGACAGTTTTCTTTGGCTCACTCCAGCATATTGTAGACTAAACAACAGAGCCCTTTTGTGCTGGGAACAGAAAAATCCACTCATGGCTGAACAAAAGAAATCTGAATAGAATTATGGTGTGGTTATGTACAAAATCCTGTCACAACATAACAGTTCTTAGAGATACTAACTGGTTTGGAATGAACTGGAAGAGAAGGCTTGGAATATATCGGACAGCTCTAAATGGTGCCCAATGGACATGCAGCAAAATCTTTGGCTATGGCTTCCACCAGGATGTCTGGACTGATGCACTTTAGGATTTTCTTGGGCCCAAAGACATGTTTTAATTTCTTTTTTTTTTTTTCATGGTTTTGCTTGATGTGCCAATTTATTATTCATAAGACTGCAAGATCAAAAAATTAGAAAGATAAAGATAAAAACGATTAATTCTTGATAAGCCACTCTCCAGCCAACTTCCCTATGAAGCAAGCTAGATGGGGCTGATCTGTGTTTCAGTGGTATGATCATTTAGTAAACATCCTTATTCCAGGTCTTGAAAATGTAGTTCTCACTGAAGCTCTAACAATATGTATACAAAAAGCTTTAAAATGATAGCAATAATGTTATATCCCTCCTAAACAATGAAATGACTCAACGAAAAAAGCTATTCTACAAAGTAAAATGAGCTTGCTTGACTTATAAAGCAGAAGAGGTCACTTATCATTAAAGTCAGATTGGCTTGCTTAACAATAAAATCAAGCTACCTTGCTTAGCAGAAATACATGTAACAGAAGCATGAGACATGACCCTAAAAATAAAACAATGGTGTCATGAGACCCACAACCTTCCCTGTGAGTTTGGTGAATTAATAACTCTAAAACATGCTTTTTGGCCCCCAACAACATGTTCTATGCACAATACCACCACCACCACCCTCCCCCCCCAAAAAAAAAATAAAACAGTAGTAGAGAATAAGGCCTAAAACTTGCCCAGTGGTGTCATCAAGTAATGACCCCTCAAGCATGCTCTGTGCACAAAAAAAAACAATCATTTATGGGAAGGTGACTTTTCAGAATGAAAGACTTTCATTGTACTGAGACCTAAACATATTTTTCGAAAATACTGTGACAGTCCTGGCCCAACCGTATAGAGATAAGAAAACTTCTCTGCCTTACTTGGGGGAGGAAGATGGAAATACGACATCTACTCAAGAAAGACAAAGAAGATCTTCTCCCTCTCCCCTCTCTTCTTTTGATTATAAAAATATAACCCACTGAGTGCTGGGGACAGCGCAACTCTTGCCTGCCCATTTGTTAACCCTACAAGCATCTCATTCTAATAAATCACTCCTTATTTATCACTTTGCCTCACGCTAAATTCCATTCCACTGTTGAGACATAAAGGCCTGTGGTGCTGAAACTCTTCAGAGCCCTGGAAATGACACCTAACGATTTCACCATAAGCGTCCACGTGAAAGACTGAAACATTAGTTCAGTGCACTTCAGTCGCTCAGTCATGTCCCATGAATCGCAGCACACCAGGCCTCCCTGTCCATCACCAACTCCCGGAGTTCACTCAGACTCATGTCCATTGAGTCCGTGATGCCATCCAGCCCTCTCATCCTCTGTCATCCCCTTCTCCTCCTGCCCCCAATCCCTCCCAGCATCAGAGTCTTTTCCAATGAGTCAACTCTTCACATGAGGTGGCCAAAGTACTGGAGTTTCAGCTTCAGCATCATTCCCTCCAAAGAAATCCCAGGGCTGATATCCTTCAGAATGGACTGGTTGGATCTCCTTGCAGGTCAAGGGACTCTCAAGAGTCTTTTTCAATACCACAGTTCAAAAGCATCAGTTCTTCAGTGCTCAGCTTTCTTCACAGTCCAGCTCTCACTGACCACTGGAAAAACCGTAGCCTTGACTAGACAGACCTTTTTTGGCAAAGTAATGTCTCTGCTTTTGAATATGCTATCTAGGTTGGTCATAACTTTCCTTCCAAGGAGTGAGCGTCTTTTAATTTCATGGCTGCAATCACCATCTGCAGTGATTTTGGAGCCCAAAAAAATAAAGTCTGACACTGTTTCCCCATCTATTTCCCATGAAGTGATGGGACCAGATGCCATGATCTTTGTTTTCTGAATGTTAGCTTTAAGCCAAATTTTTCACTCTCCACTTTCACTTTCATCAAGAGGCTTAGTAGTGTGAACAATTTCCCAAATGTAAGACCATAATTCCTTTCCCGGTAGTTCTTTGGAGTGAATTTTCCAGTTGTTCTTTACCCATAGGGGTAGCCAAGTGGCCAATTCATTGTTTTCTGACCAATAATATACATATATATATATATGTATATAATAGATATATACATATTCAGTTAAATTTTATTGTTTTAGAACCTGATATGCTACTTATAATTCATCAAAATGACCACTATTAGTATAATTCTTTATGACCTCTGGAAATTTCCTACTCCGGAAAGCCAAGGGCACTCTTTTGTTTTTGCCATAAGCTCTAATTAGCATATAGATAGATACATTTAATTTTATGTCTCCTGGCTGTAGCTCAGAGGGTATTTGATCTCCATTCAAAGATAGATTACTGAGATAAACTTTAAAATAACTCAAACAAAATTTTAGCAATAAAACATGACAGCAAAGAAGTAAACCTGGGAAGTAAGTCTTAGTCAACATAGATTTCAATTAACAAAACTAGAATTTACTATTCAGTGAAACATAATTTTTGTGTCGTGCCCGACTCTGCGACCCCATGGACTGCAATCCACCAGGTTCCCCTGTCCATGAGATTTTCCAGGCAAGAATACTAGAGTGGGTTGCCATTTCCTTCTCCAGGGGATCTTCCCGACCCAGGGATCGAACCCGCGTCTCCTGCAATGCAGGCAAATTCTTTACCGACTGAGCTACAAGGGAATAATTTTTATTTAATTTTTTTTCTGTGTATGTGATGGCATTAATCCTGAAGTCAGGGAAAGCTTTATCCTATCAAATAAAAAATGACTTTTGTGAGGGAGCAAGGGTTTCCCAGGTGACATTAGTGGTAAAGAATCCCACCTGCCAATGAAGGAGACATAAGAGACTCAGGTTCGATCCCTGAGTTGGGAAGGTCCCCTGGAGGAGGGCGTAGCAATCCACTCCAGCATTCTTGCCTGGAGAATCCCATGGACAGAACAGCCTGTCGAGATACAGTCCATGGGGGTCACAAAGAGTCAGACATGACTGAAGCAACTGAGTGCACAGGAAAAAGCCAAGCAGCCTTCTTGGATTTCCCATAGCCTTACTTTTTTGATTTACAACTATTGTTTATCCATCTTTAAATCTTTGATTTAGGAGTAGACTTTTGCCATGTCCTAAGAGTATCAGGATAGTGAAAGTTCAATAATCAGGGGTTAATTTTTCTGTAGAAGCAGAATGACCTTTATCTATCTGTACAATCTTCATAGATCATTGTGAAATAATATTTATTTACTTTACCAAAGTAGCAAAGTATTTTAAAAAACAAGTATAAAGGCAAAGAAATTCACATAGTCTGTTATCAAAAGGTACATCCCAAAAAAACTTTGCTCTCTTAACGGAGAGAAAAAAACACAAATTCCAGTTTGATACACAACATAACGCTATCTGATAGAACTTCCCATGTACCTTTAACATACCAAATAACCTAATTAGTCCAGTATCTTTCTTTGGGATGCTTCAGGGGCCCTCTGAAGCACTACAAAGTTAACTAGAAGTCAAAAGAGAGTCATTAAATTTGATTTTAGGAAGCTCTGAAAAAAAACAGAGTTTAGAATACTCCGTCAGATAAGATTATAGGTTACTATGAAACAACAGTTATTCAGTCAGCCAAAGAGATAATAAACGATTTCAAAGGCAAATACAGATTAAATCACTAAAGAGGCAAAGAAACATAAAATCTGTCATCAAAGGCAGTTCAACATCCCAAGAAAATGTGTACCATGCACAAAATTCTTTTCTTAGGGTCCACTTTCCACAAAAATGTTTTTAACACTTTCTGTATTCATCATTTTATTTTCCCATTCAGAAATAGACACCTGTAAATCAGATCTACGTTCTTCATCCTTAACAAAATTCGATTCCATTCCTCATACCTTCTCTACTAAAAACACACTTTCCTTAAGCCATGAACTATCTTTTATATTAGCATTCTGTAGATTGGCAAACATAAATACTAGTGATAATTTATAAAAATGTTTGCTTTCTTATAGAGACACCTCAGGATGGCACCAAGCATATACATTACTAGTGCTAAATGCTTTGTTTCTCTATAAAAGGAAGCCAGTGTTTAGTTAGTAATGTTAAAGCTTCTTATTTTATTTGGAAATGGCCTAATTATTTAATAAACTTCCATCACTTAACTTACTTTAGCATAACCCTAGAAATTCAAGTGACCAAAATCTGGAGAAACTATTTTAGGTAAGCATTTCTCAAGTATGGTTATTCTTAATAGACTTTATCTAAAAGCTCTTATCTCATTTAGATTTTCTTTCCTTAAAAGTTTCTTCACATCAAGTTACTTTGTAAAATGGACTTATCTGGCCCATTTGTGAAATATACTCTCACCAGAAACCAAATGGCCCTATACATTTTTTGAGCCTCCTTTTTTGTCTGAAGAGTTTTAAATTCCATTTTATTTTATTTGGCCTTAGATAAAATCTCTCTATGTCCTTCAACCCGTGTATTGAGCAGATTTGTGAATTTTCCAGGGATTAATCTCACATCCCAAGCATCAGGGTCCAAGTCTATCCTTCCTTACCTATTGCTTTCTTTTTGTTAACCTAGCCAAGTGACTTTCAATATTTAGCTTGTGCAATTTTTACTGTAGCTTTTTCAGCTACCAACTGGAAAGCAGAGACTTGGTCAGTTAAAATCTAATTTTGACATTGTAATGTAGAATGTCATCCTTGCAGATTGCATAATTCTTTCTCCAATTTTAACTTTTCAATCAATTTTAATTTGGCTTCATGTACCTTACAGTTTGCTATTACCAGCGCATTTTCTTCGCAAAACTCTATTAGTCTTTGCCCTGCTTCATTCCGCATTCCAAGGTCAAATTTGCCTGTTACTCCAGGTGTTTCTTGACTTCCTACTTTTGCATTCCAGTCCCCTATAAGAAAAGGAATATTTTTTGAGTGTTAGTTCTAAAAGGTCTTGTAGGTCTTTGTAGAACCGTTAACTTCAGCTTCTTTAGCATTACTGGTTAGGGTACAGACTTGGATTACTGTGATATTGAATGGTTTGCCTTGGAGACAAACAGAGATCATTCTGTCATTTTTGAGATTGCATCCAAGTACTGCATTTCGGACTCTTTTGTTGACCTTGATGGCTACTCCATTTCTTCTGAGGGATTCCTGCCTGCAGTAGTAGATATAATGGTCATCTGAGTTAAATTCACACATTCCAGTCCATTTTAGTTCGCTGATTCCTAGAATGTCGACGTTCAGCAGGGCAAAGACTAATGCAAGAAAATGCACTGGTTATAGCAAACACCCTCTTCCAACAGCACAAGAGAAGACACTACACATGGACATCACCAGATGGTCAACACCGAAATCAGATTGATTATATTCTTTGTAGCCAAAGATGGAGAAGCTCTATACAGTCAACAAAAACAAGACCAGGAGCTGACTGTGGCTCAGATCATGAACTCCTTATTACCAAATTCAGACTTAAATTGAAGAAAGTAGGGAAAACCACTAAACCATTCAAGTATGACTTAAATCAAATCCCTTATGATTATGGAAGGGAGAAATAGACTTAAGGGCCTAGATCTGATAGATAGAGTGCTTGATGAACTATGGAGTGAGGTTCATGACATTGTAGAGGAGACAGGGATCGAGACCATCCCCATGGAAAAGAAATGCAAAAAAGCAAAATGGCTGTCTGGGGAGGCCTTACAAAAAGCTGTGAAAAGAAGAGAAGTGAAAAGCAAAGGAGAAAAGGAAAGGTATAAGCATCTGAATGCAGAGTTCCAAAGAATAGCAAGAAGATAAGAAAGGCTTCTTCGGCCATCGACGCAAAGTAATAGAGGAAAACAACAGAATGGGAAAGACTAGAGATCTCTTCAAGAAAATTAGAGATACCAAGGGAACATTTCATGCAAAAATGGGCTCAATAAAGGACAGAAATGGTATGGACCTAACAGAAGCAGAAGATATTAAAAGAGGTGGCAAGAATACACAGAAGAATTGTACAAAAAAGATCTTCATGACCCAGATAATCACGATGGTGTGATCGCTCATCTAGAGCCAGACATCCTGGAATGTGAAGTCAAGTGGACCTTGGAAAGCATCACTATGAACAAAGCTAGTGGAGGTGATGGAATTCCAGTGGAGCTATTTCAAATCCTGAAAGATGATGCTGTGAAAGTGCTGCACTCAATATGCCAGCAAATTTGGAAAACTCAGCAGTGGCTACAGGACTGGAAAAGGTCAGTTTTCTTCCAATCCCAAAGAAAGACAATGCCAAAGAATGCTCAAACTACCGCACAATTGCACTCATCTCACATGCTAGTAAAGTAATGCTCAAAATTCTCCAGGGCAGGCTTCAGCAATACGTGAACCGTGAACTTCCTAAGGTTCAAGCTGGTTTTAGAAAAGGCAGAGGAACCCGAGATCATATTGCCAACATCCGCTGAATCATTGAAAAAGCAAGAGAGTTCCAGAAAAACATCTATTTCTGCTTGATTGACTATACCAAAGCCTTTGACTGTGTGGATCACAATAAACTGTGTTAAATTCTGAAAGAGATGGGAATACGAGACCACCTGACCTGCATCTTGAGAAATCTGTATGCAGGTCAGGAAGCAGCAGTTAGAACTGGACATGGAACAACAGACTGATTCCAAATAGGAAAAGGAATACGTCAAGGCTGTATATTGTCACCCTGATTATTTAACTTATATACAGAGTACCTCATGAGAAACGCTGCACTGGAAGAAACACAAGCTGGAATCAAGATTGCCGGGAGAAATATCAATAACCTCAGATATGCAGATGACACCACCACCCTTATAGCAGAAAGTGAAGAGGAACTAAAAAGCCTCTTGATGAAAGTGAAAGAGGAGCGTGAAAAAGTTGGCTTAAAAATCAACATTCAAAAAACGAAGATCATGGCATCCGGTCCCATCGCTTCATGGGAAATAGATGGGGAAACAGGGAAACAGTGTCAGACTTTACTTTTGGGGGCTCCAAAATCACTGCAGATGGTGATTGCAGCCATGAAATTAAAAGACGCTCACTCCTTGGAAGAAAAGTTATGACCAACCTAGATAGCATATTCAAAAGCAGAGACATTACTTTGCCGACTAAGGTCTGTCTAGTCAAGGCATGGTTTTTCCTGTGGTCATGTATGGATGTGAGAGTTGGACTGTGAAGAAGGCTGAGCACCAAAGAATTGATGCTTTTGAACTGTGGTGTTGGAGAAGACTCTTGAGAGTCCCTTGGCCTGCAAGGAGATCCAACCAGTCCATTCTGAAGGAGATCAGCCCTGGGATTTCTTTGGAGGGACTGATGCTAAAGCTGAAGCTCCAGTACTTTGGCCACCTCATGTGAAGAGTTGACTCATTGGAAAAGACTCTGATGCTGTGAGGGATTGGGGGCGGGAGGAGAAGGGGATGACAGGGATGAGATGGCTGGATGGCATCACTGACTCGACGAACGTGAGTTTGAGTGAGATCTGGGAGTTGGTGATGGACAGGGAGGCCTGGCATGCTGCGATCATGGGGTTGCAAAGAGTCAGACACGACTGAGCGACTGAACTGAACTGAACTGAATCTTACAGTAGACAGAGAGGAGGATCCAATCTCTCCAACACAGCAATGTGGTACATTCTTATTCTTCCTGAGTTGGCACAAGTGGCAAACATTCAATAACTTCTAAAGGTTTGGCCCAGTTTAATTTGGGGTCCCAATTCTGACATAGTCCAATGGATATGCCCCATTCAGTAGCTCATGAGCAGTAAGGCGAAGTTTCCCATCAAGGAAAAAAAAGTCAACCTCTTTCTTTTTCCTTTTATTTCACAAATTCTGCTCTTAGTGCCAATTTATGTTTTGCTGAAAGTTTTACTTTTGTTTTAGGTTCCAAGGATTTGTTAACAAAAGAAACCATTCATCACACATGATAAACAATTTCAATATTTAATAGAGGATTATTTGACTTAATTTCAATATATAATCATTAAAAGAAAAGATAAATTGAAACAAAGCAAAAGAGTAAGAGCATATACACCACCAAATTTGGCAGACCAACATTCAGATTTAAACAGTGTAAGAGAAGTCCTTTGTTGACAGCAATCTGGAGTCCCAGTAGGGAATAGATCCTGGGCAGTGTGACCTCTCCAGGGGCAAGACACCAGATTTCAGATTTAGGGGTTCCCTCTTATAATCCCATGCCAAAAAAGGATATCATCATCAGTTTGTGTGCAAGCATGCAGTTATGATTTTACTTTAAACTTTTGCTTTTTACAATGCTGTTTGTTTTATCTTGTAAATCACAGGATTTCATTATGCCCCAGGCAGTTGGCCAGACCTCCAGGAGCTATTCTGAGATGCACTCCCTTTCTTATCTAAAACTCCTCTTGACTTGCTGAGCTTCTGAACAGGCAGGGAATCCAGTGTTCAGGCAGGTCTGAAGCAAGGTCAGGACCTACTCAACTGCTTCTGAAGCCTGAATAAGATTTCTCCATTTTAGTTTCTCTAACAATTTTATCCTTAAGTGGTATTTCACATTATGTACTCTGCATATGGCTTCCCAGGTGGTGCTAGTGATAAAGAATCCACCTGCCAATTCAGGAGACATAAGAGATGTATGTTCGATCCCTGAATTGGGAAGATGCCCTGGAGAAGGGTATGGCAACCCACTCCAGTATCCTTGCCTGGAGAACCACATAAAATTTCCTTTACTCTGGTCACAACTCAAGGTTTTCATTCCGCTCACCTTTAAACATCCAAATAAGCAATGTCAATCATTCTTTTCTCTAACTTGTTGTCAACTGAAAAAAAAAATGCACAATGTGAGAATTGCAAGTTAAGTTTTATTGGGGTGAAATAAGGACTGCCACCTGGGAAACAGCACCTCAGATAGCTCTAAGAAACTGCTCCAAAAAGTAGAGGGAAAGATAGTATATATTTGATTTGTGATTTTGGTAAAGAGGGGAGTGCAATTAACCACATGCAATCAAGCACATATTTTTTGTACAAAGTTTCTACTGGTCTCTGAAGCTTTTCCTCGTCCTGAGAATCATCATCCAGAATTTTAGTGCTTTTCTAGATATGAGGAGACACAAGAATTGGACTCATAAAATCAGTTCCTGAAAATATCTAACTATCTGAAGACTTGTCCTGCCAGTTTTCCCAGAGCACAGAGTGTGTCGTTTCTGATCAGGGGGTGTTGGAGGTCAACAACAGCAGCAGCAGTAGCACATGATTTAGTCCTTATAGAGGTGGAAGGCTAGTGCCTGTGTGTATCATTGTCGCTCAGTTCTGTCTGACTTTTTCTGACCCCATGGACTGCATCCCACCAGGGTTCTCTGTCCATGGAATTCTCTCCAGGCAAGAGTACTGGAGTGGGTAACCATTCCCTTCTTCATGGAATTTCCCAACCCAGGGATCAAACCCGGGTCTATTGCATTGAAGGCAGATTACTGTCTGAGCCGCCAGGGAAGCACAAGTACTCATGACTAGTGCCAATTTGTAGTTGACACAGTGTTCATTTAACCCAACCATGAGACAAACAAGATTCTGAAGGCTAAAAATGTAGAATAAATAGGGCTGCTGCTGCTGCTGCTGCTGCTAAGTCGCTTCAGTCGTGTCTGACTCTGTGTGACCCCATAGACAGCAGCCCACCAGGCTCCCCCATCCCTGGGATTCTCCAGGCAAGAACACTGGAGTGGGTTTCCATTTCCTTCTCCAATATAAATAGGGCAGATATAATTAAAACTCTAGATATGAGCAAACACAAATTTTGTTATGCATAAACTATGTTTTATAACATATATATGAGCACAGTATAAAATGGGTTGTTCTCCAAAAAGAAGAAACATATCTCTAGCTACTGATTTAAGACATCTCTGGGTCTGATTTTCTCTAGCATTATGACTGGAAAATTTTATCTGAACCGTGGCCTCTAAGATGTCATCTCCATTGTGAGTTTCTCCATTATAGGAAGTGTTTTCTGTCTCTTTTTTCCCTCTAGTGTTTGTGGCTTCCTGCTCTTTGGCACTGTCATAGATGATGTCAATGAAGAATACAAATTCAACCTCTGACTTTATCCTCCTGGGGCTTCTGGTCAACAGTAAAGCCACAGGGATTGTCTTTGCAGCTATTTTAGCTATTTTTGTGGTGGCTGTAACTGCAAATCTGGTCATGATATTCTTGATTCACATGGACTCCCACCTCCACACCCCCATGTACTTTCTGCTCAGCCAACTGTCCATCATGGACACCCTTTTCATTTGTACTACCGTCCCAAAGCTCCTGGTGGACATGGTTTCCATACAGAAGACCATTTCCTTTGTGGCCTGTGGCATCCAGATCTTCCTCTACTTGACCATGATTGGATCAGAGTTCTTCCTGTTGGGCCTCATGGCCTATGACCGCTATGTGGCTGTCTGCAACCCTCTTAGGTACCCAGTGTTGATGAACCACAGAGTGTGTCTTCTTCCGGCTGCTGGTGCCTGGTTTGGTGGATCCCTGGATGGCTTTCTGCTCACCTCTCTCACTGTGAATGTCCCCTACTATAGATCCCACAGGATTGATCATTTCTTCTGTGAGATCCCTGCTGTTCTCAAATTGGCCTGTGCTGACACATCCTTGTATGAAACCTTGATGTACGTCTGCTGTGTGCTCATGTTGCTCATCCCCATCTCTAATATCTCAACCTCCTACTCCCTCATTTTGTTAACTGTCCACCGCATGCGCTCTGCTGAAGGCCAAAAAAAGGCCTTTACCACTTATTCTTCCCACTTGACTGTAGTCAGCATGTTCTATGGGGCTGCCTTCTACACTTATGTGCTGCCCAAGTCATTTCACACTCCTGAGCAAGACAAGGTAGTGTCAGCTTTCTATACCATTTCACACCCGTGCTCAATCCTCTTTTTGACCCTATGGACTGTAGCTGCCAGGCTCCTTTGTCCATGGGATTCTCCAGGCAAGTATACTGGAGTGGGTTGCCATATCCTTCTCTAGGGGATCTTCACAATGCAGGAATCGAACCCCTGTCTCTTATGGCTCCTGCATTGCAGGTGGATTCTTTACTTCTGAGCCAGCAGGAAAGCCCCATATGCATACTACTATATATAAAATAGATAATTAATGAGGACCTACTATATATCACAGGGAACTCTACTCAATATTCTATAATAACTTATAAGGGAAAAGAATCTTAGAAAGAATGGATATGTGTATAACTGTTTGCTGTATACTTGAAACTAACACAGCATTGTAAATCAAATATACTGTAATATAAAATAAAATTAAATTTAAAAATATAATGTATTAGCTTAAGATTGAAAGTGATAAATTGTAATAATTTAAAGTGAATTAAAAAAAACCAATTGCATACTTGCAAGATGTCAGATACTGTTCTTAAACATGGGGTAAACATTAAGGGAAAACTGTTTCCATTTTTCAAAACACATTTAACTACATTATTTGACTTTGATCTTCACAAAGTTCTGCCAAGTATTTTGAGAAGGAATTCGCCTCATGGGAGATAGAGAAATTTATAACCATATTTTCTGACTTCTGGTCTTGTGAATTTGTGCTAAAACTTGCTATTCTTTGATAGACAATTTCCAAAAACAGGGAGGCATATGGCACAATACAAACCTGGATGCTTGTTAATCCTGATAAAGACCTGGGGAAAACATATCCCTCTGGGAGTAACATGCAGATAAAATCTATGTTCAGCTTCTGTTGTGTGCCAGCTAGGTTGGTCTACCAAGGACCTGATGTTCCATGCTGAGAGTCAGTCAGACCCTCTATCTGGGGTCTTTCTACAGGTGAGGGATATGGGTATAAAATTAACCGAACCACCAGTTCAGATATCATTTCTATTGAAGCATTTTAGAACTGTGGCTCCTGCTAAGAAACGTCATTGGTTTTTGCTAGATCTGTCATAGATATCTGTCCTCCTTTGGAGCCAATAAGAGGTAGGTATCATAAGTAGGCATTTACTCAGGTATAGAGATAGAAACTTGCATTTTTTCCATATTGACTGAAAACTTACATGTTAGAACAAGGCTTATGATTGTATATATGAGCTGGCATTATCAAAAGTTATCCTTTCCCTGAATTTCCGTAGTGTTTACCTGCAATGGGCAGTGGTTTTAATCAGCAGCCAATAACCTTAGGAAGATAAAATGAGGAAACAGGTTAGAACATAGTTAAGTCCATGTCTTTGGACTTCTTCTACAGTTCAACTAATAAACTGCAACAGAGAGCTGTTTCCTTGCGTCCCTGGAAATATTGTGGGAAAATTTCTATGAGACAAAAATGAATATAGAGTTGAAGGAAGTCAGGACTCCCTGTAAATAATGGTCCTTTGTAATCTGAAAGATTATAACAATCTTTATATTTGAGTATATTTAGCAACAAGATAGCAACATATGCAGTGCAAGTCTTCAGTGGTCTCAGTCTTAAGACAGAGAATTTTTCTAGTGCTATTTTAATTGAAAATAAATGTTTTCATAAATTTATATTCATAATCCAAAAATTATATAATTATGTTTAATATCATGTTTGCTTTAAATACAGGGAAAACTAGGCTAAACGGATTAAAGGTCATACATACTGGCCACTTTCAAATTCAAAAGTTAATACTATCTTCTCATTCTGGAGCCTGTTCTGTTTCCACAATTGCCAAATTAGAGAGTTCTTTATTTTGAGTGAAGGGAGAGTCTAAACATTTCCATAACATTATCAGGTGCCAGGTACTGTTTTGAGATCCTTACACAAAACACTCCCAATAACCCTGAGGGCAGGAGCTGCTCTGATGTACTTTTGGCTAGTTACAAATTTGAAGAGGGACTTTCCCACTATCATATGTCTAATAAATGACAGGTCTTGGATTTTCACCCAAGGCAATTAGGTACAGGTTTTACATAATGATCAGGAACAAAAGGTAAACTGACAGGGTTTGAAGTGATTACAGAAACCTGGGAAATTGAAACTATCAAACCAGAGTTGTTTATACCAATGCATAAATCTATCACTTATGGGAATTATTTTGTATATATTTCTCCTCTCTTTGATAAAAAGTTATTTTACTTTTCTAATAAGTTACATGTTTGCAAGTTCACATTTTCTGATTATTTTGATGTATGTATGTTAGTGAGTCCCTTCAAATTTAACGTGCAGAGACTAAAGTGCATATTTTAAGGCCAGAAGCACATACTTCAGGTGACATCTTGCAGTATGGAAGCTTAAGAGTCAGAAGGAATCATATGAATTCTGTTTTAGAATGCAGGATCCAATTTAAGCAGGATTCTGGGGTAAATTTGATACATCTTAGTGACCCTATTGATACTGAAAGATTGAGAAATGGAAAATTATAGGTATTTATTGCCAAAGTTGTGAATAGGAGGCTATTCTTTAACTTGAAATTAAATTATTTTTACACACATAATCTATGATGTAGGAAAATGGAAAATATAGTGAAGACAAACTGATGTTCCTGAGACTCGACCATCAGTGAAACTTTTACTTCATAATTATGTGTGTGTGTATATATGTGTGTGTGTGTGTGTGTACATATACACATTCACATACTTATATGTGCACATATATATGCACATTAAAATATATATATATGTTTTTGTATATAGCTCTTTACCACATGTATACTAGTGATACATATATCCTTATCACATATATATTATAGGTTATATGTGTAAGACTTTTTTTATCAAAGAGAGGAAAAATATATACATAATAGCATCTGCTGTTGGACACATACAAAAATTTTATATATATTATGGTAAGATATTTATATTATATATAAAGAACATAGGGGTTTCTAACTGCTGGATTTTTCACTTAAGAATGCAGTGAAACTGTCATACCATAATGATTTTCGGTCTACCTCATATCCTAAAGGATGCTTGGAATCTTGTTACTAATTCCAAAAACTAAATAATTTTGTAAGGGTCCAAGAGCAGATGCTTAAGCTGCCTCTGCTTTCTTAGTAACACAAAAAACACCAAGATGAATATTTATATAAAATTGCTCACCTATTTCTTTTTTTAATATAAATTTATTTATTTTAATTGGAGGTTAATTACTTTACAATATTGTATTGGTTTTGCCATACATCAACATGAATCCGCCACAGGTATACACGTGTTCCCCATCCCGAACCCCCCCTCCTCCCCCCTCCCTCCCTGTACCATCCCTCTGGGTCATCTTAATTTCTATATAAAATTTGCTAGGAGTAGAAAGTATATGCTATTTTTAAAGTCCAGACATTGGTTTGCTGCTCTCTCTAACAAAAATAATACCTACAGCAATATATGATAGTACTCTCTAGAAAGCCACAGGTATGTGATCTCTCATCACATACACAAAGAGTCAGACACAACTAAAGTGACTTAGCGTGCATGCACACAAGTTACATACCTGTGGCTTTCTAGTGATGTCCAGGGGGAAAAAGGTCCTCACCAAATGGATGCTGAAAAAGATCCTGCAAACATCAGATTCACAAATCACAAATCTCACTGCTGAGCACACACAGCCAATGACAGCTTCTTATCTCCAAGCAGACCTAGTAATGTCCCATCCAAAAGTCGCGCTGTCAGGCTGTCATCAGTGTAACAACCATTACAAATACAGCTCAGTAAAGATGGTGGCTCAGACGGTAAAGTGTCTGTGTACAATGCGGGAGACCCGGGTTCAATCCCTGGGATGGGAAGATCTGCTGGAGAAGGAAATGGCAATCCACTCCAGTACTATTGCCTGGAAAATCCCATGGACAGAGGAGCCTGATAGGCTAGAGTCCATGGGGTCGCAAAGAGTCAGAAATGACTGAGCGACTTCACTTTCACTTTGAATATCTGGAAATATTTAACTTCATTATGTTATTTCGTAATCTGTCGACAAGTTTTGACCAGAAATTCAAGTTTTCTTGATTGTGATTATGGTCTTGCAGTTGGTATTCTTCTGACATTTTTTTTAGCTGGCTGAAGTTACTGATGATTAAAAGGATACTATGCATTTAGGGGCCAGTTGAATGTAGCTGTGGAGTATATGGAAAACAAAGCCTTAGATTTGAGCCAGGATCCATCTCCACTACTTATTCTTTATGCCTCACTTTCTGCAACCATAAGATGGTAATAATTACACTAATTTGCCCCACAGAGGCGCTGTGAAGAGGAACTACCTCAAACACTAAAGCATGCAAAAAGATGCGTGGCATAGAGGGATGCTGGGTATTTTATTATTAGCAATATGACTCCCTCATGTTATATATATATTTAAAATCTGGTAAAATTATTTATGATAATTTCTTGTGGCTACTATTCAAATAGAGCAAATTCAGTGCCTTAAAATAACACAAATTGATTATCTTGCCATTCTGAAGACTGCAACTCCAAAACTGGTCATGCTGGGCTAAAATTAAGATGTCAGGAGGGCTATACTTCTTTCTGAAAGTGTTTGAGGAGATTCCATTTTCAGATTCTAGAGGTCACCCAAATCCTTGCCTCATAGTTCCCTTCATTTTCAAAACCAGCATTTGTATTACTTGGACCTTTGTTCATAATGTCACATCTCATCTTCTTATCCCTGCCTCCTCTTTCCTGTCTCCCTCTTATAAGGGCCCTGGAATATAGATAGGGCGCAATGGGACATTCCACAGTAATCTCATCTCATCATCTGTAACTGAATCACAATTGCAAAGTCTCTTTTACCAAGTAGGGAAGATATTTATAGGCTGGGGATTAGGATGGAGGGTTCTTTGAGTTGGCGGGGGAACATTATTCTGCCTTTCAAGATAGGCTTTGTTTAACCCTAAATTAATCTGTTGGGCGTCCCAGGTAGCACTAGTAGAAAAGAACTCACTTGCCAACGCAGGAGACATAGGAGACACAGGTTCGATCCCGGGGTTGGGATGATCCTCAGAGGCGGGCATGGCAACACACTCTAGTATTCTTGCCTGGAGAATCTCAAGGACAAAGGAGCCTGGTGGGCCACAGTTCATAAGGTCACAAAGAGTCAGACACAAGTAAAGTGACTTCGCATGCATGCACACAAGTTAATCTATTATAGACTCACTATTTTAATAAGATACCAAATTAACAGTAGCATTTACTGCACAATTTTTCTGATACTAGATGGAAACTTGTTGCTAAGAATAACATATAATGATTTTCTGTGCTTTTAGTTGTGGAACATAAGGTGAGTTCAAACTATTAACTTCTACAAAACAATCACTATATGAATAATAACATCTGAAGCTAAATTTGTCTTTTACTCAATAATTGATACATAATGAATGAATAGCTGTCACCAAAAAATCAGATTCAAAAGAAAGATAGACGTGAGTTTCATTTTCTAAAAGAATGATGCTTTTAACTCACAGTGATTGTTTCAAATTTGTTTACATAAAACTTCATTAAGATGTAATATTTGTATTGATCTTGGATTGTAATGCAGTTCTGTTTCTTATTACTAAGTTTTTTTAAAATTAGAAAGTGTGAGTGAATCCTATTTTATGATGTTATTTTAGGCTTAAAACAGAAAGACTTGGACTATAATTTCATTTTGGCATATTCTGTAGAACATACTGGGGTGAATTTTAAAGAAATACTACTAAAAATGAATCATATTAAAAGACCAAAATTGCATTTTAAGGAGTGTATATGCTAAATAATCATTCATTTAAATATTCAACAAAGTTACCAGATCTTAGACATTATTTTATATTTTGAAAGTGCACAGTAAGCAAAATAAGCAAATATCCATGCCCATATTCATCTTACTGTCTAGTGGGCAGGACAGAAACCCAAAATAAAATGATTATGTATGACAGATTGTGTTAAGGACAATGAAAAATAGAAAGTCATCAAGTCCTACAGAATAGATCCTTCTGAGGAGTGGATTTTAAGGAAAAACCTGAGGAGATGACCATATACAGTTATGAGAGTGAGAAACAAGCCAGGGTTAGGGCAGAAGCAAAGGACTTGGGCTGGGAAACTCCCACAAAGTGAGGACAAAGGATCAGCAAGGAGGTCATAGGAGCTGTAGCACCAGAGCAAATGCATTGGAGGCAAAAGAAAATGACTTCAGAGGATGAAATTGTCACAACACAATGGGCCTTAAAGTGGCATGTGAAGCTCCTCAACAGAGTTTTGAGGTTAAAGTTACCTGGTCTGATGTAGATTTCTCAAAATCACGGTGCTCTACTGAGATCAGAATAAAAACAGACAAGAAAGAACAAGTAGATGATGGCAAAGCTACTGAAAAAACTTTTTTAAAAAGCTTTAACATTTTACTCATGATGCCCAAACAAGTTTTTCTAATATTTTGTGATACTGTGGTGTATAATAAGAAATATATTTGGTCTTTGTCTGAATTCCTTGGCAGAGATCCTAAATCCCTCAGAATTTCCTAAATGAAATGAGGCTTCCTCAGGTATCTTATTCATAAGGAATCCCTTCTAGAAACACCTGAATTTATGTTAATGAGGTTACTTATGGAAAGCCCTACCGGGTGGGAGCTGGTTACCAGGAAACTAACCATACCTTCAATGGTTTGGAACTTCTAAGTTCCTACCTCTTAGATCTCCAAGGGGAAAAAAAGTATAGAGATTTTATTAATCACTAGTGACTAATGGCGGCAGGCTTCTGCAGTGCCTCAGCGGTAAAGATTTCACCTGCAATGCAGGAGACACAGGTTCAATCCCTGGGTCGGAAAGATCCCCTGGAGAAGAGCATGGCAACACACTCCAGTATTCTTGCATAGAGAATCCCATGGATAGAGTAGCCTGGCAGGCTTCAGTTCCTCATGGCACAAAGAGACACTACTGAAGCGACTTAGCATGCAAGCACAAATGATGGACTCTTCCTACATATTCCCCTGTCTATCTTCCACTTCTGTTGTTCCTGAGTTATACACTAGTCAGTTAAGTAAAATGTTGTCCTGAGTTCTATGAAACACTCTAGAAAATTTAATTGCACTCTTGGAGAGAGTCATAGGAAACTCCAGTATATAGCCAGGAGATTAGTAGCACAGGTGATGACATGTACTACCAATTGGTTTCTGAAGTGGGGTCAGTCTTAGAAGACTGAAACCATGGGATATTGGGCTCTATCTAGGCAGATAGTGTGAGAACTGAATTAAGTTGTAATAGGCCAATCTAGTGTCTGGAAATTTGCTGGTTGCTTCACAGGTTGGGAAAACCCCACACATCTGGTTATCTGAAGTGTCGAAAAGTGTTGCTGAGAGTAGACACACAGGACATGTCTTCTCCTTTCTATCCTTCACTTCATCAGCTATTCATTCTGCCTATCTTTGGCAATCCAAATAACCAATTTTATTTAATTAAGCCTACTATTGGCTGAACAAGATTCTGAAGGCCACCAATGCTGAATAAATAGGGCAGATAGTGATATTTAAAACTCCAATCTAGATATAGCAAATGCCAGCTTTATTATGCAATTTGCATTACCTATGTATTGCAGCACAATATAAAAAGGGTTGTGCTCCAGAAAGAAAAAAATAGATCTATAGTTCCTAATTTATAATGTCTCTTGGTCGGCTTGTTTTTCTCTAGCTTTATGACTTGGAAAATCTTGTCTGAACCAGTAGCCTCTGAGATATTATCTCCATTGTGAGTTTCCACCTTCGAGGAAGTGTTTTCTGTCTCTTGTTTTCCATCACATTTGTCGCTCCCTTTTCCCTGGAGCTGTCAACAGAAATGTCAGTGAAGAATAGAACCGCTTCCTCTGACTTTATCCTCCTGGGGCTTCTGGTCAACAGTAAAGCCACAGGGATTGTCTTTGCAGCTATTTTGGCTATTTTTGTGGTGGCTGTAACTGCAAATCTGGTCATGATATTCTTGATTCACATGGACTCCCACCTCCACACCCCCATGTACTTTCTGCTCAGCCAACTGTCCATCATGGACACCCTTTTCATTTGTACTACCGTCCCAAAGCTCCTGGTGGACATGGTTTCCATACAGAAGACCATTTCCTTTGTGGCCTGTGGCATCCAGATCTTCCTCTACTTGACCATGATTGGATCAGAGTTCTTCCTGTTGGGCCTCATGGCCTATGACCGCTATGTGGCTGTCTGCAACCCTCTTAGGTACCCAGTGTTGATGAACCACAGAGTGTGTCTCCTTCTGGCTGCTGGTGCCTGGTTTGGTGGATCCCTGGATGGCTTTCTGCTCACCCCTATCACCATGAATGTCCCCTACTGTGGATCCCACATCATCGATCATTTCTTCTGTGAGATCCCTGCTGTTCTCAAATTGGCCTGTGCTGACACATCCTTGTATGAAACCTTGATGTACATCTGCTGTGTGCTCATGTTGCTCATCCCCATCTCTAATATCTCAACCTCCTACTCCCTCATTTTGTTAACTGTCCACCGCATGCGCTCTGCTGAAGGCCGGAAAAAGGCCTTTACCACTTGTTCTTCCCACTTGACTGTAGTCAGCATTTTCTATGGGGCTGCCTTCTACACTTATGTGCTGCCCAAGTCATTTCACACTCCTGAGCAAGACAAGGTAGTATCAGCTTTCTATACCATTGTCACACCCATGCTCAATCCTCTTATCTACAGCCTCAGAAACAAGGATGTCATGGGAGCATTTAAAAGGATATTTGCACAATGCTTATCCACATAAAAGGTATTCACAAGTGATGCTTAGAGATTCAATAATCTGGGAATAGGTTTTCCCAATAATATCCTCAGTGTGTTTTGTTTCACAAGAGACTATCTGCAGCTATTAAATATTTTTTTTTAGAGGTGACAATTAAAGAGGATTCACCTAGCCTGGTTTCTTCCTCTTAGGTGAAAGGAACCCAAAATATTTCATTAGTTATTCAGAGTCTATTTGGTTAACTGTCAAAATTATGTATTATTCAGTTCAGTTCAGTCACTCAGTCATGTCCAACTCTTTGCAACCCCGTGAGCCACAGCACACCAGGCCTCCCTGTCCATCACCAACTCCCAGAGTCCACACAAACCCATGTCTATTGAGTCAGTGATGCCATCCAACCATCCATCCTCTGTTGTCCCCTTGTTCTCCTGTCCTCAGTCTTTCCCAGCATCAGGGTCTTTTCCAATGAGTCAGCTCTTCGCATCAGGTGGCCGAAGTATAGGAGTTTCAGCTTCAATATCAGTCCTTCCAATGAACGCCCAGGACTGATCTCCTTTAGGATGGACTGGTTGGACCTCCTTGCAGTCCAAGGGACTCACAAGAGTCTTCTCCAACACCACAGTTCAAAAGCATCAATTCTACGGTGCTCAGCTTTCTTTATAGTCCAACCCTCACATCCACACAGGACCACTGGAAAAACCATAGCCTTGACTAGACGGACCTTTGTTGGCAAAGTAATGTCTCTGCTTTTTAATATGCTGTCTAGGTTGGTCATAACTTTCCTTCCAAGGAGCAACTTATATTGAACTGTTTAAACTCCATATAAATTTTGAATATTCAACTTTATCAGTTTCTTGATTTTCACATATTTTCTTCCATTCTATAATTTGTTTTTATATCTGGCTGTTTACTTTGCTAAGCAGAAACTTTTTAGTTTGATACAGTCTTAGTTCTTAATTTTGCATTTTTGTCTGTACTTTTAATGTCATATCCAAAATTGATTGCCAAGATCAATGCCAAGGTAGTTATTTTTTATATTTTCTTCTAGTAGTCTTATGGTTATAGTACCTATGTTTGAGTCTTTAAGCCATTTATATTTTCTTGAGAGTTGTGTGAGCCAGGGGCCCAGTTTTTATTTCTCAGTTCATTCATTCATTCACACATTTATGTACTTATTTATGTTTTGTACTTGTATATTGTGTTACTGATATGTTTTATTGAATTAATTGCCTTTTCCTGTTACTTATGATAGGCAACCTTGTCAAAGATTAGTTGACCATATATGCATAGGTTTATATATGAGTCAATAAACCCATACATATATTCTATTCCTTTGGTCTGTTTCTCTTTCTATACCAGTGTCTTATTGTTTTATTTAATACAGCTTTGTAACGTATACCGTTGAAATCCAAAACTACGTCTCCAGCTCTGTTCTTATATTTCAGGATTGCTTTGGTTGTTTAGGTTCTGTACAAATATTACACATTTGTTCCATCTTTGTGGAAAATTTCAATGGAATTTTGATGGGGATGGCACTGAGTCTGTAGATCAGTTCAGATTCAGCACAAGGGAAGAATGTTTTTGTTTTCTTTTTTTGTTATACTAATTTTCAGGTGATTTCTTTAAAAATTTCCTTGAATGCTCAATATATATTTCCTTATTTATTATTCTATCAGCATAATAAGACATCATAAAACATTCAGTTCAGTTCAGTTCAGTCGCTCAATCATGTCCAACTCTTTGTGACCCCATGAATCGCAGCACTCCAGGCCTCCCTGTCCATTACCAACTCCCGGAGGTCACTCAGATTCATGTCCATCGAGTCAGTGATGCCATCCAGCCATCTCATCCTCTGTCGTCCCCTTCTCCTCCTGCCCCCAATCCCTCCCAGCATCAGAGTCTTTTCCAATGAGTCAACTCTTCGTATGAGGTGGCCAAAGTACTGGAGTTTCAGCTTTAGCATCATTCCTTCCAAAGAAATCCCAGGGCTGATCTCCTTCAGAATGGACTGGTTGGATCTCCTTGCAGTCCAAGGGACTCTCAAGAGTCTTCTCCAACACCACAGTTCAAAAGCATCAATTCTTCAGCATTCAGCTTTCTTCACAGTCCAACTCTCACATCCATACATGATTACTGGAAAAACCATAGCCTTGACTAGACGGACCTTAGTCAGCAAAGTAATGTCTTTGCTTTTGAATATGCTATCTAGGTTGGTCATAACTTTTCTTCCAAGGAGTAAGTGTCTTTTAATTTCACGGCTGCAATCACCATCTACAGTGATTTTGGAGCCCAAAATACATATTATATTGCATGACAAAAGTTATAAAATATCACTCATGTTTTTTCCCTTTGCAATATAGACATTAAAGATTACCAAATATCTAGTCATGAATTAATATTTTTTACTTAAGCATAACAGTGGATAAGCAAATATTGATATCCATATTTGATATCTCTGATGCCAAGGAAATCAGAGGCACAGGGTAAGGCTGATGTCCAAACTGTCCAGGTTTCCAGACTCTGAATTTCTGGGTATACTCATGGGACAAGTTTTAAGAGGTAATTCAGTCAGTTCAGTCACTCAGTTGTGTCCAAATCTTTGCAACCCCAGGAATCTCAGCAAGCCAGGCCTCCCTGTCCATCACCAGGCCTCCCAGAGTTCACTCAGACTCATGTCCATAGAGTCAGTGATGCCATCCAGCCATCTCATCCTCTTTCGGCCCCTATTCCTCCTGCCCCCAATCCCTCCCAGTATCAGAGTCTTTTCCAATGAGTCAACTCTTTGCATGAGGTGGCCAGAGTATTGGAATTTCAGCTTTAGCATCAGTCTTTCCAAAGAACACCCAGGACTGATCTCCTTTAGGATGGACTGGTTGGACCTCCTTGCAATCCAAGGGACTCTCAAGAGTCTTCTCCAACACCACAGTTCAAAAGCATCAATTCTTTGGTGCTCAGCTTTCTTCACAGTCTAACTTTCACATCCATACATGACCAATGGAAAAACCATAGCCTTGACTAGATGGACCTTTGTTGGCAAAGTAATGTCTCTGCTTTTGAATATGCTATCTAGGTTGATCATAACTTTTCCTCCAAGGAGTAAGTGCCTTTTAATTTCATGGCTGCAGTCACCATCTGCAGTGATTTTGGAGCCCCCAAAAATAAAATCTGACACTATTTCCACTGTTTCCCCATCTATTTCCCATGAAGTGATGGGACCAGATGCCATGATCTTCGTTTTCTGAATGTTGAGCTTTAAGCCAACGTTTTCACTCTGCACTTTCGCTTTCATCAAGAGGCTTTTTAGCTCCTCTTCACTTTCTGCCATAAGGGTGGTGTCATCTGCATATCTGAGGTTATTGATATTTCTCCCAGCAATCTTGATTCCAGCTTTTGCTTCCTCCATCCCAGCGTTTCTCATCATATACTCTGCATAGAAGCACGGTGCATAAGCATGGTAACAATATACAGCCTTGACATACTCCTTTTCCTATTTGGAACCAGTCTGTTGTTCCATGTCCAGTTCTAACTGTTGCTTCCTGAACTGCATACAGGTTTCTCAAGAGGCAGGTCAGGTAGCCAGGTATTCCCATCTCTTTCAGAGTTTTCTACAGTTTATTGTGATCCACACAGTCAAAGGCTTTGGCATGGTCAATAAAACAGAAATAGATGTCTTTCTGGAACTCTTCTGCTTTTTCTAAAATCCAACAGATGTTGGCAAATTGATCTCTGGTTCCTCTGTTTTTTCTAAATTCAGCTTGAACATCTGGAAGTTCACAGTTCATGTACTGCTGAAGCCTGGCTTGGAGAATTTTGAGCATTACTTTACTAGGGTGTCAGATGAGTGCAATTGTGTGGTAGTTTGAGCATGCTTTGGCATTGCCTTTCTTTGGCATTGGAATGAAAACTGACCTTTTCCCGTCCTGTGGCCACTACTGAGTTTTCCAAATTTGCTGGCATATTGAGTGCAGCACTTTCTTTTCTTTTTTTTCTTAATTTTTATTTTTACTTTATTTTACTTTACAATAATGTATTGGTTTTGCCATACATTGATATGAATCTGCCACAGGTGTGCATGAGTTCCCAATCCTGAACCCTCCTCCCACCTCCCACCCCATATCATCTCTCTGGATCATCACCGTGCACCAGCCCCAAGCATCCTGTATCCTGTATTGAACATAGACTGGCGATTCACTTCTTACATGATAGTATACATGTTTCAGTGCCATTCTCCCAAATCATCCCACCCTCTCCTCCTTCAGAGTCCAAAACTCCATTCTATACATCTGTGTCTCTTTTGCTTTCTCACATACAGGGTTATCATTACCATCTTTCTAAATTCCATTTATATGTGTTAGTATACTGTATTGGTGTTTTTCTTTCTGGCTTACATCACACTATATTAGGCTCCAGTTTCATCCATCTCATTAGAACTGATTCAAATGTACTCTTTTTAATGGCTAAGTAATACTCCACTGTGTATATGTACCACAGCTTTCTTATCCATTCATCTGCTGATGGACATCTAGGTTGTTTCCATGTCCTGGCTATTATAAACAGTGCTGCGATGAACATTGGGGTACATGTGTCACTTTCAATTCTGGTTTCCTCGGTGTGTATGCCCAGCAGTGGGATTGCTGGGTTTATGGCAGTTCTATTTGCAATTTTTTAAGGAATCTCCACACTGTTCTCCATAGTGGCTGTACTAGTTTGCATTCCCACCAACAGTGTAAGAAGGTTCCCTTCTCTCCACACCCTCTCCAGCATTTATTGCTTGCAGACTTTTGGATTGCAGCCATTCTGACTGGTGTGAAATGGTACCTCATTGTGGTCTTGATTTGCATTTCTCTGATAATGAGTGATGTTGAGCATCTTTCCATGTGTTTGTTAGCCATCTGTATGTCTTCTTTGGAGAAATGTCTATTTAGTTCTTTGGCCCATTTTTTGATTGGGTCATTTATTTTTCTGGAATTGAGCTGCCAGTGTTGCTTGTATATTTTTGAGACTAGTTGTTTGTCAGTTGCTTCATTTGCTATTATTTTCTCCCATTCGGAAGGCTGTCTTTTCACCTTGCTTATAGTTTCCTTTGTTGTGCAGAAGTTTTTAATTTTAATTAGATCCCATTTGTTTATTTTTACTTTTATTTCCAGGATTCTGGGAGGTGGATCATAGAGGATCCTGCTGTGATTTATGTCAGAGAGTGTTTTGCCTATGTTCTCCTCTAGGAGTTTTATAGTTTCTGGTCTTACATTTAGATCTTTAATCCATTTTGAGTTTATTTTTGTGTGTGGTGTTAGAAAGTGATCTAGTTTCATTCTTTTACAAGTGGTTGACCAGTTTTCCCAGCACCACTTGTTAAAGAGATTGTCTTTACTCCATTGTATATTCTTGCCTCTTTTCTTGAAGATAGGGTGTCCATAGGTGTGTGGATTTATCTCTGGGCTTTCTATTTTGTTCCATTGATCTATATTTCTGTTTTTGTGCCAGTACCATACTGTCTTGATGACTGTGGCTTTGTAGTAGAGCCTGAAGTCAGGCAGGTTGATTCCTCCAGTTCCATTCTTCTTTCTCAAGATTGCTTTGGCTATTTGAGGTTTTTTGTATTTCCATACAAATCTTGAAATTATTTGTTCCAGTTCCGGTAGCTTGATAGGGATTGCATTAAATCTATAGATTGCTTTGAGTAGTACACTCATTTTCACTGTATTGATTCTTCTGATCCATGAACATGGTATATTTCTCCATCTATTAGTGTCCTCTTTGATTTCTTTCATCAGTGTTTTATAGTTTTCTATATATAGGTCTTTAGTTTCTTTGGGTAGATATATTCCCAAGTATTTTATTCTTTACATTGCAATGGTGAATGGAATTGTTTCCTTAATTTCTTTTTTTTACTTTCTCATTATTAGTGTATAGGAATGCAAGGGATTTCTGTGTGTTGCTTTTATATCCTGCAACTTTACTATATTCATTGATTAGCTCTAGTAATTTTCTGGTGGAATCTTTAGGGTTTTCTATGTAGAGGATCATGTCATCTGCAAACAGTGAGGGTTTTACTTCTTCTTTTCCAATTTGGATTCATTTTATTTCTTTTTCTGCTCTGATTGCTGTGGCCAAAACTTCCAGAACTATGTTGAATAGTAGTGGTGAAAGTGGGCACCCTTGTCTTGTTCCTGACTTTAGGGGAAATGCTTTCAATTTTTCACCATTGAGGATAATGTTTGCTGTGGGTTTGTCATATATAGCTTTTATTATGTTGAGGTATGTTCCTTCTATTCCTGCTTTCTGGAGAGTTTTTAATCATAAATAGACGTTGAATTTAGTCAAAGGTCTTCTCTGCATCTATTGAGATAATCATATGGCTTTTATTTTTCAATTTGTAAATGTGGTGAATTACATTAATTGATTTGCGGGTATTGAAGAATCCTTGCATCCCTGGGATAAAGCCCACTTGGTCATGGTGTATGATCTTTTTAATGTGTTGTTGGATTCTGATTGCTAGAATTTTGTTAAGGATTTTTGCATCTATGTTCATCAGTGATATTGGCCTGTAGTTTTCTTCTTTTGTGGCATCTTTGTCAGGTTTTGGTATTAGGGTGATGGTGGCCTCATAGAATGAGTTTGGAAGTTTACCTTCCTCTGCAATTTTCTGGAAGAGTTTCAGTAGGATAGGTGTTAGCTCTTCTCAAAATTTTTGGTAGAATCAGCTGTGAAGCTGTCTGGACCTGGGCTTTTGTTTGCTGGAAGATTTCTGATTACAGTTTCAATTTCCGTGCTTGTGATGGGTCTGTTAAGGTTTTCTATTTCTTCCTGGTTCAGTTTTGGAAAATTGTACTTATCTAAGAATTTGTCCATTTCTTCTACGTTGTCCATTTTATTGGCATATGATTGCTGATACTAGTCTCTTATGATCCTTTGTATTTCTGTGTTGTCTTTTGTGATCTCTCCATTTTCATTTGTAATTTTATTGATTTTACTTTTCTCTCTTTGTTTCTTGATGAGTCTGGCTAATGGTTTGTCAATTTTATTTATCCTTTCAAAGAACCAGCTTTGGGCTTTGTTGATTTTTGTTATGATCTCTTTTGTTTCTTTTGCATTTATTTCTGCCCTAATTTTTAAGATTTCTTTCCTTCTACTAACTCTGGGGTTCTCCATTTCTTCCTTTTCTAGTTGCTTTAGGTGTAGAGTTAAGTTATTTATTTGACTTTTTTCTTGTTTCTTGAGGTATGCCTGTATTGCTATGAACTTACCTCTTAGCACTGCTTTTATAGTGTCCCACAGGTTTTGGGTTGTTGTGTTTTCATTTTCATTCATTTCTATGCATATTTTGATTTCTTTTTTGATTTCTTCTGTGATTTGTTGGTTATTCAGAAGCGTGTTGTTCAGCCTCCATAATTGACATCTAATCTTAATGCATTATGGTCAGAAAAGATGCTTGGAATGATTTCAATTTTTTTGAATTTATCAAGGTTAGATTTATGGCCCAGGATGTGATCTATCCTGGAGAAGTTTCCGTGCACACATGAGAAAAAGGTGAAATTCATTGTTTTGGGGTGAAATGTCCTATAGATATCAATTAGGTCTAACTGGTCTATTGTATCATTTAAAGTTTGCATTTCTTTGTTAATTTTCTGTTTAGTTGATCTGTCCATAGGTGTGAGTGGGGTATTAAAGTCTCCCACTATTATTGTGTTACTGTTAATTTCCCCTTTCATACTTGTTAGCATTTGTCTTACATATTGTGGTGTTCCTATGTTGGGTGCATATATATTTATAATTGTTATATCTTCTTCTCGGATTGATCCTTTGATCATTATGTAGTGGCCTTCTTTGTCTCTTTTCACAGCCTTTGTTTTAAAATCTATTTTATCGGATATGAGTAATGCTACTCCTGCTTTCTTTTGTTCTCTGTTTGCATGGAATGTCTTTTTCCAGCCCTTCACTTTCAGTCTGTATGTGTCCCTTGTTTTGAGGTGGGTCTCTTGTAGGCAGCATATATAGGGATCTTGTTTCTGTATCCATTCACAGCATCATCTTTCAGGATTTGAAATAGTTCAACTGGAATTCCATCACCTCCACTAGTTTTGTTCATAGTGATGCTTTCTAAGGCCCACTTGACTTCACATTCCAGGATGTCTGGCTCTAGGTGAGTGATCACACCATCGTGATTATCTGGGTCATGAAGACCTTTTTGGTACAGTTCTTCTGTGTATTCTTGCCACCTCTTCTTAATATCTTCTGCTTCTGTTAGGTCCATACCATTTCTGTCCTTTATCAAGCCCATCTTTGCATGAAATGTTCCCATGGTATCTCTAATTTTCTTGAAGAGATCTCTAGTCTTTCCCATTCTGTTCTTTTCCTCTATTTCTTTGCATTGATCATGAGGAAGGCTTTCTTATCTCTCCTTACTATTCTTTGAAACTCTGCATTCAGATGCTTATATCTTTCCTTTTCTCCTTTGCTTTTTGCTTTTCTTCTATTCACAGCTATTTGTAAGGCTTCCCCAGACAGCCAATTTGCTGTTTTGCATTTCTTTTCCATGGGGATAGTCTTGATCCCTGTCTCCTGTACAGTGTCATGAACCTCATTCCATAGTTCATCAGGGTCTCTATCTATCAGATCTAGTCCCTTAAATCTATTTCTCACTTCCACTGTATAATCGTAAGGAATTTGATTTAGGTCATACCTGAATGGTCTAGTGATTTTCCCTACTTTCTTCAATTTAAGTCTGAATTTGGCAATAAGGATTTCATGATCTGAGCCACAGTCAACTCCCAGGCTTGTTTTTGTTGACTGTATAGAGCTTCTCCATCTTTTGCTGCAAAGAATATAATCAGTCTGTTTTCGGTGTTGACCATCTGGTGATGTCCATGTGTAGAGTCTTCTGTTGTGTTGTTAGAAGAGGGTGTTTGTTATGACCAGTGCATTCTCTTGGCAAAACTCTGTTAGTCTTTGCCCTGCTTCATTCCGTATTCCAAGGCCAAATTTGCCTGTTACCCCAGGTATTTCTTGACTTCCAACTTTTGCATTCCAGTCCCCTATAATGAAAAGGACATCTTTTGGGGGTGTTAGTTCTAAAAGGTCTTGTAAGTCTTCATAGAACCTTTCAACTTCAGCTTCTTCAGCGTTACTGGTTGGGGCATAGACTTGGATTACCATGATATTAAATGGTTTGCCTTGGAAACGAACAGAGATCATTCTGTCATTTTTGAGATTGCATCCAAGTACTGCATTTTGGACTCTTTTATTGACCATGATGGCTACTCCATTTCTTCTAAGGGATTCCTCTCTGCAGTAGTAGAACGGTCATCTGAGTTAAATTCACCCAGTCCAGTTCCATTTTAGTTCTATATTCCTAGAATGTTGACGTTCACTCTTGCCATCTCCTATTTGACTACTTCCAATTTGTCTTGAATCATGGACCTAACATTCCACGTTCCTGTGCAATATTTCTCTTTACAGCATCGGACCTTGCTTCTATCACCAGTCACATCCACAACTGTGTATTGTTTTTGCTTTGGCTCAATCCCTTCATTCTTTCTGGAGTTATTTCTCCACGAATCTCCAGTAGTATATTGGGTGCCTACCAACCTGGGGATTTTCTCTTTCAGTATCCTATCATATTGCCTTTTCATACTGTTCATGGGGTTCTCAAGGCAAGAATACTGCAGTGGTTTGCCATTTTCTTCTCCAGTGGACCACATTCTGTCAGACCTCTCCACCATGACCCACCCTTCGTGGCTGGCCCCACACAGCATGGCTTAGTTTCATTGAGTTACATAAGGCTGTGGTCCATGTGATTAGATTGACAAGTTTTCTGTGATTATGGTTTGTGTGTCTGCCCTCTGATGCCTCTCACAACACCTACTGTCTTACTTAGGTTTATCTTAGCTTGGGCTTGGGGTATCTCTTCACGGCTGCTCCAACAAAGCGCAGCCGCTACTCCTTACCTTGGACGAGGGGTATCTCCTCACAGCCGCCCCTCCTGACCTTGAACGTGAAGTAGCTCCTCTCAGCCCTCCTGCTTTTGTTACGACCCTCTGGAGTCAGTTCTACCTCAAGTGTCTTCCTGCCCTGTGACACTCGGGACAATAGAAGGAAACAAGCTCAGTCAAGATGCAGAGGAAAGCTTCATTGTCTGATCAAGTTGAAGAGGTAAGGCTCAATTAAACCTGACACTCCAGGACACATGAGAAAAGTTCCCATCAATATGACTGCCTAGGTTCCTTTTGCTGTTCAGTTTCTCAATCACGTCCAACACTTTGCAACTCCATTGACTACAGCCAAGCTTCCCTTCGCTGTCTTCTGGAGTTCAAACTCATGTCCACTGAGTCAACGAAGCAATCCAACCATCTCATCCTCTGTCAGCCCCCTTCTCCTCCTGCCCTCAATCTTTCCTAGCCTCAGAGTCTTTTTCAATGAGTTGGCTCTTTGCATCAGTTGACCAAAGTATCAGAGCTTCAGCTTCACCATCAGTCCTTCCAATGAATATTCAGGGTTTATTTCCTTTGAGATTTATGGGTTTGATCTCCTTGCTGTACAAGGGACTCAAGAGTCTTCTCCATCACTACAATTTGAAGGCATCAATTTGAAAGTTTCCAGGTACCTTTAAGAACTATTTTATCGGGATTTCAGTAAGCTAACTTACACTTATTGCTTAATAACAGAGGCAAGAGCAGAGGTCCTAGAGAGACAACCACATTTAAAATGACTTTTATTTTTTTATACTATAAATAAAACACATAAAAGTAATTAGCCTCCAACTAAAATAAATAAATTTTAAAAAAAGAAGTGTCCAAAATTTACTGCTTAATCACAGAAAAAAACAATCATGAAACCATTCATGTAATATCCCCACACACCTATGGAGAACATGGATAGCTCTCCATAACCATCTTGTGCCTCTCTCTTATTCAGCTATCTTTAGACATTTAGAAAAGTTGCAAAGTTAATAAAGCTTCCATGTACTCTCAACCAACTTCTACTAGTATTAGCATAATATATAACCATAAAAAGTTGTCAGAACAAGGAAGTTAATATTTCACCCATGTTTTGACTCTTGCCATTGTTGTTTTTTGTTTTTGTTTTTGTTTTTTCCTCATTCAGGATCCCACACAGCGTCTAGTTGTTATTTTCCCTGAGTCTCTTTCAGTCTGTTTCCTTCATGAAATACTGACAACTTTGAGGAATATCAACTGCTTATTTTGTCGAATCAATTTGATTGTCATCATTTCTGGGAGTTACTGTTGTATCCCTAGATAGAAAATGTATTTTAAAACATAACAATTGAGTTTTTCCTGTTAGATGAAAATTACAGAAATAAAATTGTGTAGTTTATACTCTTAATCAGCTTGTATTTGAGGAGAATACTAATTTTGCAGTCAGGGGAATGCACAGCATGCACATAAAGATGCATCACAATCAAAAGCACAAGAAATTTAACAATAGTAAGAAAAGATAAATACTAGAGTAGAAAGGGACTTCTGAAATCCAAGGTTGAGATCACTTAAAAAAATAAATAAAACAATTCTTGCTTCCTAGTGGCAAAATATATGTATCCAAAATGCCAATAGATATCATATTACTCAAGTGAAAATACCAAAAAAAAAAAAAAAAGGATTCAAGAAACTAAAAAATAAAATCAGAATTCTTGTTGTCTGCCTTTTCAACAAGAACATATGCTGTCCAGAGTTTCTGCTATTTAAAAAGTGGAAAGAGTGCTCGCTTCGGCAGCACATATACTAAAATTGGAACGATACAGAGAAGATTAGCATGGCCCCTGCGCAAGTATGACACGCAAATTCGTGAAGCGTTCCATATTTTTAATACCAAAACCTGACAAAGATACTACAAAAAAAGAAAACTACAGGCCAATATCACTGATGAACATAGATGCAAAAATCCTTAAAAAAATTCTAGCAATCAGAATCCAACAACACATTAAAAAGATCATACACCATGACCAAGTGGGCTTTATCCCAGGGATGCAAGGATTCTTCAATACCCGCAAATCAATCAATGTAATTCACCACATTAACAAATTGAAAAATAAAAGACATATGATTATCTCAATAGATGCAGAGAAGGCCTTTGACAAAATTCAACATCCATTTATGATAAAAACTCTCCAGAAAGCAGGAATAGAAGGAACATACCTCAACATAATAAAAGCTATATATGACAAACCCACAGCAAACATTATCCTCAATGGTGAAAAATTGAAAGCATTTCCCCTAAAGTCAGGAACAAGACAAGGGTGCCCACTTTCACCACTACTATTCAACATAGTTCTGGAAGTTTTGGCCACAGCAATCAGAGCAGAAAAAGAAATAAAATGAATCCAAATTGGAAAAGAAGAAGTAAAACCCTCACTATTTGCAGATGACATGATCCTCTACATAGAAAACCCTAAAGACTCCACCAGAAAATTACTAGAGCTAATCAATGAATATAGTAAAGTTGCAGGATATAAAATCAACACACAGAAATCCCTTGCATTCCTATACACTAATAATGAGAAAGTAGAAAAAGAAATTAAGGAAACAATTCCATTCACCATTGCAACGAAAAGAATAAAATACTTAGGAATATATCTACCTAAAGAAACTAAAGACCTATATATAGAAAACTATAAACACTGATGAAAGAAATCAAAGAGGACACTAATAGATGGAGAAATATACCATGTTCATGGATTGGAAGAATCAACATAGTGAAAATGAGTATACTACCCAAAGCAATTTACAAATTCAATGCAATCCCTATCAAGCTACCAGCGATATTTTTCACAGAACTAGAACAAATAATTTCAAGATTTTTATGGAGATACAAAAAAACTCGAATAGCCAAAGCAATCTTGAGAAAGAAGAATGGAACTGGAGGAATCAACTTGCCTGACTTCAGGCTCTACTACAAAGCCACGGTCATCAAGAGAGTATGGTACTGGCACAAAGACAGAAATATAGATCAATGGAACAAAATAGAAAGCCCAGAGATAAATCCACACACCTATGGACACCTTATCTTCAAGAAAGGAGGCAAGAATATACAATGGAGTAAAGACAATCTCTTTAACAAGTGGTGCTGGGAAAACTGGTCAACCACTTGTAAAAGAATGAAACTAGATCACTTTCTAACACCACACACAAAGATAAACTCAAAATGGATTAAAGATCTAAATGTAAGACCAGAAACTATAAAACTCCTAGAGGAGAACATAGGCAAAACACTCTCCGACATAAACCACAGCAGGATCCTCTATGATCCACCTCCCAGAATTCTGGAAATAAAAGCAAAAATAAACAAATGGGACCTAATTAAAATTAAAAGCTTCTGCACAACAAAGGAAAATATAAGCAAAGTGAAAAGACAGCCTTCTGAATGGCAGAAAATAATAGCAAATGAAGCAACTGACAAACAACTAATCTCAAAAATATACAAGCAACACCTGCAGCTCAATTCCAGAAAAATAAACGACCCAATCAAAAAATGGGCCAAAGAACTAAATAGACATTTCTCCAAAGAAGACATACAGATGGCTAACAAACACAAGAAAAGATGCTCAACATCACTCATTATCAGAGAAATGAAAATCAAGACCACAATGAGGTACCACTTCACACCAGTCAGAATGTCTGCGATCCAAAAATCTGCAAGCAATAAATGCTGGAGAGGGTGTGGAGAGAAGGGAACCCTCCTACACTGTTGGTGGGAATGCAAACTAGTACAGCCACTATGGAGAACAGTGTGGAGATTCCTTTAAAAATTGCAAATAGAACTGCCTTATGACCCAGCAATCCCACTGCTGGGCATACACACAGAGGAAACCAGAATTGAAAGAGACACTTGTACCCCAATGTTCATCACAGCACTGTTTATAATAGCCAGGACATGGAAACAACCTAGATGTCCATCAGCAGATGAATGGATAAGAAAGCAGTGGTACATATACACAGTGGAGTATTACTCAGCCATTAAAAAGAATACATTTGAATCAGTTCTAATGAGATGGATGAAACTGGAGCCTAATATACAGAGTGAAGTAAGCCAGAAAGAAAAACACCAATACAGTATACTAACACATATATATGGAATTTAGAAAGATGGCAATGATGACCCTGTATGCAGGACAGCAAAAAAGACACAGATGTGTATAGCGGACTTTTGGACTCAGAGGGAGAGGGAGAGGGTGAGATGATTTGGGAGAATGGCATTGAAACATGTATAATATCATGTAAGAATCGAATCGCCAGTCTATGTCCAATGCAGGATACGGCATGCTTGGGGCTGGTACACGGGGATGACCCAGAGAGATGTTGTGGGGAGGGGGGTGGGAGGGGGGTTCAGGTTTAGGAACGCATGTACACCCGTGGTGGATTCATGTCAATGTATGGCAAAAACCAATACAGAATTGTAAAGTAAAATAAAAAATAAATATATTTTTAAAAATTTAAAAATAAAAAAAATTTTTTTTTTAAAGTGGAAAGAATGGTCACAGACTAAGCTCAACATGAATTATCTGAGAATCAGACATGGAAAACAAAATCCATAGAGCCTGTTACTGTTACTGAACCTGAACTTGAGTACTCTCATTCATCCACAGTAAAGTCAATCTTCTGACACCAGGTTGTGGTGAAGAAAAGTACATAGTTTATGCAGAGTACCAAACAATAAGAAATGGACCTTCCTGGTGGCTCAGATGGTAAAAAAAAAAAAAAAAAAATCACCCTGCAATGAGGGAGACCTGAGTTCAGTCCCTGGGTTAGGAAGATTCCCTGCAGGAGGGCACGGCAACCCACCCCAGTATTCTTGCCTGGAGAATCCCCATGGGGAGCCTGGCAGGCTACAGTCCATTGAGTCACACAGAGTCGGACACGACTGAGTGACTAAGCACACACACACACACACATAAGAATGGGTACCTCATGCTCAAAAGACTCAAAAGGCTCAAAGTTCCCAATGACCTTCAGAAAATGGGTTTCAGAGGCAAGGTGAATGAAGGGGCTGCAGGATGCATGATCAGGTCTTTTACAATTCTCAGATTGGTTGGCCTCAAGGTAAAGTTTTAAGTATCACTAATCTTCTGGTTTCAATTGGTCTGAAGTCTACATGCTTGTGGTCAACAGTTTTCATCTATTAGGGGTTTACTTCTTCTAAAAAACAACTTTGGAATGTTCCTCGAGCCTTTATATTTTTCAAGGAACTGGGAATTTGGTGTTTCTGCTTTATGGCTGGTATATAGTCTAAATTTTTACCAGTATCACAGCTCAGTGTGTATTCTTTATTTCTACATCTTCACATTTCCTAATTATTAACTCTTGGGCTAGCCTATTTAGACTCAGAGGAGGGCTGGGAGACTAAAGCAAAAGCCTTTTACTTCAAATGACAGGGATGCAGGAGCTTGTATATGTTTTCTCAGTGTCTATTTCATTTATTTATGCTCTGATTTTTTTTTTCTAGTTAAGGGTGCATTTATTATCAGTTTTCATCAATTGTTGATACTTATTCAAGATAATTTTTTATGTTTTACAAATTCAACTCTAGAATCCACCTGCTTTTTTTTTTTTAATTTTTATTTTTACTTTATTTTGCTTTACAGTACTGTATTTGTTTTGCCATACATTGACATGAATCAGCCACGGGTGTACATGAGTTCCCAATCCTGAACCCCCTCCCACCTCCCACCCCATAACTGAAAGAGACACGTGTACCCCCAATGCTCATCACAGCACTGTTTATAATAGCCAGGACATGGAAACAACCTAGATGTCCATCAGCAGATGAATGGATAAGAAAGCGCATGCTCTGATTTTTATGATTTCTTTCCTTCTATTAACTTTGGATATTGTTTGTTCTTTCTCTAGTTGCTTTAGGTGTAAGGTTAGATTGTTTATTTGAGATTTTTCTTATTTACTGAGGTAAGATGGCACTGTTATAAAATTCCCTCTTAGAACTGCTTTTGATGAAACCCATAGAGTTTGCATCATCATGTTTTCATTGTCAGTTATTTCTAGGTATTTTTTTTTAATTTCCTCTTTGATTTCTTCTAGTGTATTTTTTAATTTCAATTGTTGTACTGTTCAGTTCTGATTATTTGTTATTTAAATCTTATCACTCTTTGTTAAATTTTTTAATTAGAAGAAAATTGCTTTACAATATTCTGACGGTTTTTTGCAATATATCAACATGGATCTGCATTAGGTATATGTATATCCCCTCCTTCTTGACCCACCTGTCACCTCTATCCCCATCTCACCCCTCTAGGTTGTCACAGACCACTGGTTTTGGGTTTCCTGCATCATACATCTAACTCCCACTGGCTGTCTGTTTTACATATGGTAATGTGTATGTGTCAATGCTATTCTTGCTTCTTAAATTGTGCCTCCATCTTTTTTTCTGAGATTTTGGATCATCTCTACTATTATTATTCTGAATTCTTATTCCAGTAGATTTCCTATCTCCTCTTCATTCAGTTGTTTTGTGGGGGTTTAGCTCATTCCTTCATTTGCAATGTATTTCTCTGTCATCTCATTGTGTCTAAGTTTCTGTGTTTGTGGCTTTCTTTCCACAGGCTGCAAGATTGTAGTTCCTCTCACTTCTGAATATCTGCCCCTTGATGAGTGAAGTTGGTCCAGTGGCTTCTGCAGGCTGTCTGGGAGTAGGTACTGGTGCTTTCCCTTTCATGGGTGAAGCTGGGTCTTGTCCCTTTGATGGGTAGGGCCATGTTAAATGGTGTTTTGAGGTAGCCATGAGCTCAATACGACCTTAGACAGTCTGTCTACTGAGGGTGGGATTATGCTCCTGTCTTGCTAGTTGTTTGGCCTGAGGCATTTCAGGTCTGGAACCTATAAGCTTTTGATCTTGAGGCTGAGATGAAGACCTCTGAGAGAGCTCATACCAATCAATATTCTCTGAGCTCTCCCCCACTAGCGTCTTTACTTTCACAGTGAGCTACAGTGAATCCCCACCTCCTCCGGAGAACTTCCCACACCCCTGGTTATATCTAACCCCAGCTCCTGTGGAAGTACTTTGTGCAATGTCCCAATGCACATGAGGTCTTGTGTGCACTCTCCAAGAGTGGGGTTTTTGTTTCTTCCAGCCCTGTGGAGCTCTCTCACTCAGGCTCCACTGCCCTTTAAAGCCAAATGCTCTGGGCCTTCTTCCTCTGGATTCCTGATCCTTAGACTTTCTTAGAGGGCTACTTTAATGTGGGAGCATCTCTGAATAGTCTTTGTGTGCTTAATACTATTTGGTGCAAGGGCTACTTTTAGTAGCCCTCTTTCCTCAGTGCATGTTGACTTTTATAACCTTGATAGAAGATGTGACTAATGTTTTGGTGACCTGAGCCTGCATTGGATGTTAAATGGGGCCTCCCCGTTGCTCCGTGTTTGTTACTGCAGTGTCAGAGGCAGGGTCTGCTCCTTTGTAGGAGAAGAGGCTCTTAGACCTGTTTCTTTGCTGCGATTCTGACCTGTGATGTGAGGTAGGTGGGATTGGAGCATTCCCAGTGAGAGAGAAGCCACTGATTTTTCCTCCCCTGGAGCTGATCACCTGTGAGTGTGTTACAGGTTTCACTTTTCAACCATTGTGCTGGCTCACTTATTACAGTGTTATTGGGACTGCTCTTAGCCCAAGCTTATCTGTGGATATTCTGGCAGTTGACCTTAGTATCTCTAAGGCACTGTTTTCACCAGGCCACCACTGCAGATCCACCAAATCAGGTCCTAGCACTGCAGTAATTGTGCACCTGGAACCACTGTGGGAGCTATGGAGGCAGCTCAGATTCTGACCTAGTTCTATCTCAGTGCATACATGCTCACAAAGCCCACAGATGCTAAAACTAGACCCATCTCAGCTTTGGGAGCACTCATACATTCAGAAGTTCCACAGGTGCTGAGTCTACAGAGCCAACACTGGGGGTAAATCTGTAGCTGCTGCAGCCATAAGCAGAGATTTCAGCTCTTCTTCCTTAGTTGCACAGTCCCTAGTGCTCAGGTGTGATTTCAACCCCACTTTTGCATGTGTTCCTTCAACACATGTCTGCTCCTGAAGCTGCCTGAAGCACAGGCACCTGCCCAGGTAGACAGGTAGACAGAGGTGGAGGCATTGGTGGGTGAAGTGCACAAGCCCATCTGGTCCTGTGGGACTGGAAGAAGCAGTTGTGAGCTGGGTGAGAAAGCCTACTCAGGTTGGCACCCCTCCTAATACCAGCAGAGGCTGGGGCAAGAGTTTGGGTACGGGACTACAGTGGCAGCCCTGTGCCTTGCACACCACTCAACAATGGCACCCTTTTTCAGTAGCTGCTCAAGCTTCTTCCATGAAATTTCTGGTTTAAGAGCTCCTTACTCCCATCTATTTGCAGCTAACAGTTTTCCCTCCCTGGGCCCACTTTCCAAATCCCATGTTCCAGCATCCAGCCCCCTTCACACCAGCAGAAACAGATTCAGGCTGGGTGTGCAGGGTTGAGGCATGGACCATCCATGTAGGTTTTAGGGTTGCTATGCTCTCTTCCAAATCACTAAAGCTACCTCTCTGTCCCAATTGATCTCTCCACAGGTGAGGGTGCTTCCCTGAGTTAGGGAACCTCTCCTTTCTTTCAGCTCCCCCCAAGGGTGTAGTTGCTTCCTCTTTTATTTTTTCTTTAATTTGTCCTACCAAGATGTTTGGGGATTTGCTTGTCATTTCAAGTATCTAAGATCCTCTCCGGGCGTTCAGTAGGTACTCTGTGAGAACTGTTTAATTTTTCGATGTATTATTGACGTACTTAAGGGGATAGGCAAACTCCATGTCCTCCTGTTTCTTCATCTTGACTCCATCCCCTGAAAAATCTTTTATGAAACTAAGTTTTCTTTTACTCTTGAAAAAGAGTTGAGCTTTGTTTATGTACAAGACTGAGTTTTATTCTAGGCATTTTCCTTTGAGACTCCTCTTACCTCAGTTTACTCAGATGTATATTAATTTCCATATACTTACAGATTTTTCTCTTAATTTTAAAAACATATTGTTTTTATTTTCAATTTTATTTCATTATTTGAGAGAGTACAGTCTGTATGATTTCAGTGTTTTAACATTTTCAGGTTGCTTTCATAACCCAGAAAACTGTCTACCTTGGTTAATATTTTTGAATGCTTAAAAATTATTTGTATTCTATTTTTTGGAAGTGAAATATGTCAGTCTGCATTGTGTCAGGGTTGTCTTTTTATTTTTTTTTTTTTTCTATTCAGAGTTTGTTTCCAATCGTTTGAGCCTTTCAGAAAGAAAAAGTCAGGTCATTTGAAGATGCTCACTTGAAACATATTGCTTACTAAGTTTATTTCTGAAAAAAAAATCAAAATAATCAAACTTTATCTCTTGAGAAATTTTAACCCTGAATCTTCTCCTTGTGATTTTAAATATAAACTCTGTATGTGGACAGTGATGAAACGCACTTCAAGGCATCAGTTTTCACAGCTAACAAGACTAACAGAGAGTGAATAATTATTGAAGAAGAAAATATTTTGAAATGGAAAGAAGAGGAATAAATTTTAAAAATCTTATTTTTATAAAGGAAATTGATTGTATATGAGAGTAATGAATAGAAAGGAAACAAGAAAGAATGAAAGGAGAAACAAGAAAAAAATAAACACAGAAACCACTACCACTTTATTGAATCAGTTGACAGTGCAACAAAAGTGTTTTCTATAATTTTTCCTTCTATGAAATATTCTTAAGCTTTTGAAAGAAACAACCTTTTTCATATAATGTTTAAAAAGAAAACTCCTACTTGATTAATAGCATCACAAATAAGCATAACCTTCCCTCTCATCTTTATCAACATTTTCAGCTGAGTCTCTCTTTCATCTTTTATGTGTGTTAGGCATTCCACTATTCACTAGTACTCCATCTGTTCCACCTAACTTGCTAATGACATTAAGGAATCACTGTGAACATTGCAAAGACTGATAAATCAGAAAATAGATGTCTTAAAATTTCATGTAACTGTGTGTTATCCTTGGTATTCCTAATAACACAAGTACCTATAAAATGATCAATACACTTTAATGGAAATTACCAACTCAACTTAATTGTGTTAAAATGCTGAGACCACCATTTAACACTTAATATCCATTTGTAAAAATTCACCTGGATTTTGGCAGAGTTATGTTTGTACAACTTTATAAGAAAGATTCTCTGTTTTATTGGAGAATACATGAGAAAATTACTTTTTAAAATATGCCATTTTATATTTAAATAGCATTATCTGATATGATGGTTCAGACAGTGAAGAATCCACCTGCAATATGGGAGACCTGGGTTCAATCCCTGGATTGGGAAGATCTCCTGGAGGAGGGTATGGAAACACTCCCAATATTCTTGCCTGGAGAATCCCAGGGACAGAGGAGCCTGGCAGGCTACAGTTCATGGGGTTGCAAAGAGTCAGACATGACTAAGAAACTAAGTACAGCACAGCACATCTTACATTGGTAGAAGAATAGATATGACTAAATATTTAAGAAATTTGTATTAATAATTACAAAAAGGATAAAATAAGTATGAATTAAATTTATAGATTTCTTTCATAGGAAAAGAATACCTAAACACCTCTATTCAGACACCTCAGAAGCATCTCACTATGATTTCATCTTATAAATATTGTAAATAAAAGGAAAATATAGCAAAATATGTACATGTAAGATTTCTTCTTTATACCCAAAATGTCATCCTTATAGTCAAATTAAAAAAAGGAAGACTGGATGTGTAGAAAGAACTTAAGGAAACTCCAGAAAAAATTTTCCTCCCTTTAGGCTTGTCTAAAAGAATTCATGATAAACATTTCTTTTCATTTTTTCAATTTTAAAATATATATGAAAGATAATTTATAATTTATTGTTTTTATAATTTTAAAATGTTTAGCTCATGCTGCATGTATTGCTTAAGAAAGATAAATTCATGAAAACTTCATTCTGCAAATGGTGTATCTCCTTAGACAAATATATTTTAACACTAAATAGATGGATAAAATATTAACTTTGTACAGATATTTTTACAAAAATTACATGCAAATTGTAGGAATAAATAGTAACTCATAAAGTATTGTCTTTGAAGTAAATCTACCCAATTTTAGCAATAATTCAAAGACTCTCATGTAGAGTGGATGTCATGATTTTCTAAACTGTGAACATTCTGGTTCAAAAGATCAGTTTCTTTTTTTTCTTATGCTGATGCCCTTCCTCAGCTGTCTTTGCAAGACACTCTTCACTTCTTTGTTCCGCAGGGTATAGATGAGAGGGTTCAGCAACGGTGTGATCACAGTGAAGAAGAAACTGACAAACTTGCCATGTTTTGAAGCAAACTGGTTCTTAGGGTCTGTGTAAACCATGGCCACTGTCCCGTAAAACATGAAGACCACAGTGAGGTGGGAGGAGCAGGTAGCAATGGCTTTCTGCCTTCCCTCCTCAGATTGGATTTTACCCAAAGTTTGAGCTATGTAGCCGTAAGAAGTCAGGATCAACCCCATTGGCAAGATGGTGAAGAGAACAGCAGAGATTGTCATCTGCCACTCAGTAGTGGAAGTGTCTCCACAAGTTAGTCTTAAGACAGAAGGAACCTGACAGAGAAAGTCATCCAGACAGTGGTGGGCACAAAACGGCAGCTGGAATGTGATAGGTGTTTGGGTAACAGATTCGATCAGTCCAGACAGCCAAGACGTAAGCACCAGTTTCCAACAGAACTGAGGATGCATGATGATAGTGTAGCGCAAGGGCCGGCAGATAGCAACATAGCGGTCAAAAGCCATCACCACCAGCATGACACTTTGTGTGGCACCAACACAGAGCACCATGCCCAGTTGAATGATGCATCCTGGGTAGGTGATGCTCTTATCTGGCCCCCGCAAGTTGAACAACATTTGGGGCACAACAGTCGTGGTGAAACAGAGATCCAAGAAAGAGAGATTGCTAAGAAAGAAGTACATGGGGGTGTAGAGTTGAGGGTTCATGTATGAGAGCAAGATGATAGTCAAATTGGAGAGAATGATCATGGTGTATAAGAAGATCACTATCCAGAAGAGAACCATTTCTAGCTGGGGAAATTCAGAGTAGCCAAGAAGTACAAATCCCACTGGGAAGCTCTTGTTGGTGCTTCCTGTTGCTTTTGGCATAGAGTTTTGGACATAATTTTAAGGAAAAAAAATGTGAATAGATTTGAGAAAAGTTTAACTAGACAGGAAAAGAATTGTTTTCCATAGGGTCTTGGGAAGTGGGACATATTGGTGATTTTCTTACCTTAGACCAATAGCATACAATCTCTCTTCTACAAAGCTGTGAGTTTAACATAGAAAGGAGTATTCATTAAAAACTAACCCTGAGACTCATTCCCATAATCTGTAATCATAACATCTCCATCAGACATCCTCAGATAATCACCTTAGATCACATACATTTTCCTCCCAGATTGTTCATGCCATGTTGAACAGCAAGCTTTTGCTTTGAAATATGTAGTTATCTAATTTATCAGGGTACAATTTGCAGTTTGGTGATATGAATAGGAACACATGAAATGGAGGTCTAAAGAGTGATACCCTGAACATAAATAATTTTTAGTGTCTGAAGAACAGAAATTTGGGATAGGAACCATACCAATTTTTAAATGACGCAAACTTAAGTTGAATGTTTTACAATTTTTAACTAAAGCAATTTAAATTCACTTAATAGATAATTTTAAAATATGCATCAATATTCTCATTTAATAAGTAGCTGCAATAACTCTTACCACAGGTGTATCACATGAATTATACCAATTATTGTATAATAATTCTGAATTATATGAATAATTGTAAAATGTTCTCAATAATCACTTGGGGATAACACAAATCTTTAATATAGAACAATAATAGAAAAATCAAACTAATAAAATTATAAAATATGTAGTTTTAAAGCTTTACATCATGGACAGGAAAGCAAAGAAAGGTGATTCATGGGCTAATGATAATTAGTAGAAAGGTATGGTATTAGTTTTGGGTATCATTGTCTTGGGGTATTAATTTTGTCTTCTAGGAACTTTATAATAGTTCAGAGAATTTCAAGAATGTAAGAGGCATCAAAGACAAAAATACAGTTAGGTATATAAAATTGATATTTAGGCTGTAAATATTACGTTTTGCTAGTGGTCAAACAATACAAAAATCTGAGGAGCATTACAGAGGTCTGCTACTATTCAGCAGTAAGTTTACGTGTATTTATTTAGAACCTGTCACGTGCCAGGCACTGTGCTATGGCGTGGGGATATCGGACTCTCTGTGACTGTATGTACTGTAGCCTGCCCAGCCTCCTCTGTCCATGAATTCTCCAGGCAAGAATACTGGAGTGGGTTGCCATTCCCTTCTCCAGGGGATCTTCCTGACACAGGGATCGCACCTGGGTTTCCTAGAGTTGCAGGCAGGTTCTTTACCAACTGAGCCACCAGGGAAGCCCCGAATGAAGAGAGAAGAAATTCTTAATGCAGGCCCATGGGAGAGAGAGCAAGTGAAAAAAAAAAGCAAATAAATCATAAGTAGTAGTCAACTATTTTAAAGATAATTCTAAAAATAGTAATTTAAAAATCAAGAGTATTGTCATTAAGGATAAAAATGGAGGATATGAGAACAGAAGAGGATCATTTTACTCAGAGGAAACAGGAAGACAAAGCAGTCGAGTACCGAGGAAGTGTGTTTATACAAGGGATCCAGCTGGCTGACACAATGTTAAAGCCTTGTACACTAGATGTGGTGAGACATGTCAGATGAACTCAGCTTCTCTGTGCTAAGTTCCCATGACCATGTCCTGAACTGATTTCATTTTCTTCCTGCAGGATTCCTGAATCAAATATACAATATCCATTTGCTTTACCAGACTGTATTGTTCCTTTAGTTCTCTCATTATTTGGAGTATTTTTCATGTACTTACCTTCACTTGGCTCAAAATGTGTCATACTCGACGTTTAGAAAAGAATGACCTCGTTCATATGGATTTATTTTTAAATGATATCATGGGCTCATTTGTCATTACATTTAAAAAAAATTTAGGTCAAATATATATATATATATGTATATATGGAGAAGGAAACGGCAACCCACTCTAGTGTTCTTGCCTGGAGAATCCCAGGGACGGGGGAGCCTGGTGGGCTGCCGTCTATGGGGTCGCAGAGAGTCGCACGCGACTGAAGCGACTTAGCAGCAGCAGCAGCATATGTGTGTGTGTGTGTGTGTGTGTGTGTGTATATATATATATATATACTTTTTTTTTTACAAATTCCTTTGAATTATTTTTAAAGAATTTTTTTTTTACCATATAAACACATATTATGAGCAGTATAGTATATATCCCTGGTGGCTCAGTTGGTAAAGAATCCACCTGCATCACAGGAGACCTGGATTTGATCCTTGGATCTGGAAGATCCCTGGAGAACAGAATGGAAATCCACTCCAGTCCACTCTAGTATTCCTGCCTGGAGAATCCCATGGACAGTGGAGTCTGGAGGGCTACAGTTCATGGGATCACAAAAAGTCAGGCACAAATAAGCAGCTAACATACTTACAGATAATTTAGCAATATAAGTATGAAACAAAAACAAAAATAAAGTCACCTTTAACCGCACCATCAAATATGAATTTTTCTGTAAAACTTTAGTTTCTTCTTTTAAGAATATATTTTAATAAATAATGCACATAGATATATAGATATAATATATAAACTGTATCTGCTATTTAGTATACTTAAAATATGCATAGCTCAATATTATATCTTTTACACATTCTCATGACTCTAAATAATTTTAGAAATATAATCTGCTTGAGTATAGTTTAATAATTCATAGTATGTTACTAACAAAGTTTATACAAAATATTTTATTTTAAATGTATCTTTTAAAATTTTTGATAACCTAAACAACACTCTATGTAAAAATTCCTTTACTCTAACTATGAATGCATTTGCATTAAGAAAATATTGTCTTCTATAGTTTCAGATTGCTTTCTATGAAGGCTCTTCCCTGATCTATCACAAAAGGCAATTTTTATTTTTACTTTTCTCACAATCAGTAAGGGTCATCATTTTTCCTATTTATAATTGATCAAGTAAAGAAGTGAATCCCTATTATGAATTTAACTTGCCTTTTTGTTACTTATATGTTTGTTTGTTTATGCAAATTTTTCCTCATCAAAATGTCTGTGACAGTTTTAACTTGATATGCTTCCTTTTTCTGATTTTTCTGATTAATAAGTAATAGGACACATTGCTTTTAGCTTTTGACATATGTTTACACGATTCAAATTACAAATTCTACAAATTTAAATATATCTTATTATAGTTCATCTTTTTCTTCTCCCTATTTTCTGCAAATCCTAAATTACTTCCCATAGTATCTTTAAATTTATTTATTCATAGTTTATTTAAAATTTTTCATATACTTTTGCCTTACTGCTTGAGTTTTTTATTTTTTTAGATCCAAATCTTTAATTAGTTTAATTTTTAAATGTAAACCTTATATATAAAGTTTATTTCTAATTTGTTGCTATATTATCAGAGCGTTTTACTAAAAAATCTTTTTTCAATTCATTGATTCACAATGATGATTTTGCTGTATTTATTTGCCAAGATTTCAGCTACAATCATGGTTGGGGGTTTCATGTTCTGTTGTTATGATTACTGCCAAAAATTAACTGATCTGTTAAGAGAATACTTTATCTCTCTTTCTGTATTTTTTAAAAAGGAAACTGAAGGAAAATTAAAATGGAGTTGGATTCTCCTGCTGTTAAGAGAGCTCTCCAAAATGAACCTGAGAAGACACTGATGAAATGTAACTTAAGTATGTCTCTGCCTCAGTGGAATTTGGCCTTTAGAACATTCTAATAAAGACTTCCAAAACATCTGCCAGAAACTCAAGATACTCATCAGGTCCTTACCTTAAAATGACTAATCATAGCCTATCCCATAATTTTTCTTGTGTCAGAATACAGACTTTTGGTTTTGCCTTTGTTAGACCCTGACTCTTCTTTTTCCCAGAATACTCTCAGTTTTGCTAAAATATGTCTCCTGAATTACATTTCTTAAGACCCTAAACAAATCTCTTTGTTTTTTGCAGCCACAATATTGATTATTGTTCAGCACTCTATTTTAATCAGATTATGATGCTAAAAAATTTTTGTGATGCTACTAGTCATACCTAATAAATAGCTTTATATGTAGACATTTGCTTGAATAGGTAATCAACACATTTCTTAAGACTGACTCTATTTCAGATTATCACATATAAAATGTTTAAAGAAATCATTAAAATCTAGGATTTATTTTAAATTATATTATACTAAACAATAAACCAACTCTGTAGCTTTTAATATGGGGGGGGGGGTTGTAAAATTTATTTTTGTGATATAAGAAATGAATCTCCCTCAATGCAGGAGACCCCAGTTTGATTCCTCAGTTGGAAATATTCCCTGGAGAAGGGAAAGGCTACCCACTCCAGTATTTTGGCCTGGAGAAGTCCATGAACTGTATAATAACTGGGGTCACAAAGAATAGGATATGACTGAGTGACATTCACAGGAAATGAAAGTGTCCAAAAAAATTTCAATAACAAAACATTTAAAAAACTCAGTTGTGTGTGTGTGGCTGTATTTTAACACATACTTGGTACATAAGTGAAAACATAGTATCCTTGAGGTTAGAAAGGATACAGTAATAATCTGTTCATCTTAAAATACATCATGTTCCATGACATTCAACAGAAATGTGTGTAGGTTTCCTTTAAGTCCAAAGACATATCATGACTTTTGAATTTATTAATATGTAAGCCTGATTATTTCTCTTTATTTTTAACTATTCTACTTGGCAAATGTAAGTAACTTACCTGGGTTGGAAAACAGATCAGTGGCAGAATGTGGAAAACATAAGTTAGCTTGCCTGAGAGCCATTCAGAAACTCTTCCTTGCTTTCCTTGATATCAGACTCCCCTACTCTGAGCTACTCTCCAATTAAATATATGTCATTGTGTAGCCACCAGGGAAGCCCGTAGTCATCAGGAGATGTGATCAAAACAGTGAACCTTTCTTTCTATAAAGCATAAGCAGCACAGAGGGAACAGCTCTTCCCAGGAGGTCCCTGAGGCTTAATCATTGCAGGTAATCAGCTGACAGTCCAGAAAAGTCTTAAAAGCCTACAAAATTAAAAAAAAAAAAAAAAATCCTTTGATTTAGCATATGAAATGAGGTAGAAATTTAACTATTTTCAATTAACTCTTTTTAATTGCTCTCCCAACAACATCATCAGGCAAACAATCAATTATATATGCTAAAATGTAAAGTCATTGGTTTACTTATTTACAAATTTTTACTAAATGACTATTTTTTTTCCTGTCCCTATGCTAGTATTAGGAAACATTAGAGATAAGAGAAAAGCAAGAAGCATCAAAAATTATTCATCAATCTAAAATTGATTGTATACACTATTATATAATTTAAAAGTTAGAGGACATTAGATAATTCAAAGCAGTATTTACACAACAAAAAAGAAAAAAATAAAATTTAGGGACTGAGAATAAAGTAAAAGATGAAAACAACTCAGTTTTATCTTAGGCATGCATTGATGAACAAAATAAGTCTAAACAGGACTGTGTAACAGTTCATTAATGGTTACTCCATGAAGCATGGTGGAAAAGGCAATGGCACCCCACTCCAGTACTCTTGCCTGGAAAATCCCATGGATGGAGGAGCCTGGTAGGCTATAGTCCATGGGGTCGCGAAGAGTCGGACATGACTGAGCGACTTCACTTTCACTTTCCACTTTCATGCACTGGAGAAGGAAATGGCAACCCACTCCAGTGTTCTTGCCTGGAGAATCTTGCCTGGGACGGGGGAGCCTGGTGGGCTGCTGACTATGGGGTTGCACAGAGTCGGACACGACTGAAGTGACTTAGCAGCAGCAGCATGAAGCATGGTAATTGTTTAACAAACCTGAAATTCTTTAAAACATATTTAAATGTAGAGGATTATGTCATTGGCAAATGGTGAGAGTTTTACTTCTTCTTTTCCAAGAAAAGAAGATTCCTTTTATTTCTTTTTCTTCTGTGATTGCTGTGGCCACAACTTCCATAACTATGTTGAATAGTAATGCTGAGAGTGAGCATTCTTGTCTTGTTCCTGATTTTAGAGGAAATGCTTTCAGTCTTTTACCATTGAGGATAATGTTTGCTGTGGGTTTGTTGTATATAGTTTTTATTATGTTGAGGTATGTTCCTTCTATGTCTACTTTCTGGAGAGTTTTTATCATAAGTAGATGTTGAATTTTGCCAAAGGCTTTCTCTTCATCTATTGAAATAAGCATATGGTTTTTAATCTCTCAATTTGTTAATATGGTGTATCACATTGATTGATTTGTAAATACTGAAGAATCCTTGCATCTCTGGAATAAAGCCCACTTGATCATGATGTATGATCTTTTTAATATGTTGTTGGATTCTGCTTGCTAGGATTTTGTTGAGAATTTTTACATCTATGTTCATCAATGATATTGGCCTGTAGTTTTCTTTTTCGGTGGCATCTTTCTCTGGTTTTGGTATCAGGGTGATGGTGGCCTCATAGAATAACTTTGGGACTTTTCCTTCCTCTGCAATTTTCTGGAAGAGTTTGAGTAGGAAGGTGTTAGCTCTTCTCTAAACTTTTTGTAGAATTCACCTGTGAAGTCGTCTGGTCCTGGGCTTTTATTTGTTGGAAGATTTTTAAATTACCGTTTCAATGTCTATGCTTGTGACTGGTCTGTTCAAATTTTCTGTTTCATCATGGTTCAGTTTTGGAAGGTTACCTTTTTCTAAGAATTTGTCCATTTCTTCCAAGTTGTCCATTTTTGTTGTTGTTGTTGTTGTTGTTTTGGCATACAGTTGCCCATAGTAGTCTCTTATGATCGTTAAAATTTCTGTGTTGTCACAATTTCTCCATTTTCATTTCTAATTTTATTGATTTGAGTCTTCTCCCTTTTTTTCTCTTGATGAGTCTGGCTAATAGAATTTGTCTATTTTGATTGTCTTCTCAAAGAACCAGGTTTTAGTTTTACTGATCTTTGCTATAGTCTCCTTCAATTCTTTTTCATATATTTCTCCTCTGATTTTTAAGGTTTCTCTCCATCTACTAACTTTCACAAGCACCTCATGCAGCTCAATACCAGAAAAATAAACAACCCAATCAGAAAGTGGGCAAAAGACCTAAACAAACATTACTCCAAAGACATATCGATTGCTAATAAACATATGAAATGATGTTCAACCTCACTCATTATTAGAGAAATGCAAATCAAAGCCACAATGAGGTATCATCTCACACTGGTCAGGATGGCCATCAACAAAAAGATTACAAATAATAAATGATAGCGATTGTGTGGAGAAAAGGGAACACTTTTACAATGTTGGTGGGATGAAAACTGATAGAGTTGCTATGGAGAACTGTGTGGAGATTCCTTGGAAAACTGGGAATAGAACTGCCATACAACCCAGCAATCCCACTGCTGGTCATATACCCCAAGAAAACCAGAACTGAAAGAGACACACTAACACATATATATGGAATCTAGAAAATGGTACCAATGATCCTACATGCAGGGCAGCAAAGGAGACACAGACATAAAGAACGACTTTCAGACTCAGTGGGAGAAGGCAAGAGTGGGACAATTTAAGAGAATAGCATTGAAACGTGTGCATTGCCATATGTAAAATAGACAACCAGTGCAAGTTCAATGATTGGAGTAAGGTACGCAAAACCTGTGCTCTGGGACATCCTAATGGGATAAGGGTTGGGAGGGAGGTGGGAAGGGTGTTCAAGATGGGGGGGACACATGTATTCCTGTGGCCAATTCATGTCAATGTATGGCAAACATCATCACAATGTTGTAAAGTAATTATCCTGCAATTAAAATTAATTAATTTTAAAAATCCTAATGGAAAAGAAATGAAAAAGAATATATATGTATAACTGAGTCACCTGGCCATGCATCAGAAATTAACACAACATTGTAAATCAACTATAGTAAAATAAATTCTAAGAAATAAGTTAAAAAACATATTTCAAAATCAAATTCTGAATAAAATATATTGATAGCTAAAATAGAAACACATGAAAAAGTAAAACTTAGACAACACCTAAAAAGAAAAAATATGATATGACAAAAAAGAATCACAAAACCAAGACTGACATCAACATTATATTGACATAAGAGGCTCCTTGATTTTGTGCCCCCCATAAGCAAACAAACAAACACACACACATTAAAAAAAAACACCATCCTTCCATGGACAAAAATATTTTTGATAAAACTTTTTTCATATCCATATGCCAGGGGATTCTGGAAGGGTCTTGCACATTTACACCTTGAGTAACAGGCAGACATACCTCAGTTCTGACTATAGTTCCTGATGTGGCCAATGAACTAGGCTCAGGAACTCTTAGCTGCATTCTAGGATTCCCTGAAGAACATTCTTGTGCAATCATCCACACACATTTGAGTGTGTGTAAGAAGAACAGTTTAGCTTGTCCATATTATCCATCCCCAAAGTGGCCCATCCATGAAATTTTTTTTTTGTTCGGTATTTTATCCCCAGAGGAGAAAGAATGTGCCAATGAGTACCTAACCTCACCAGTTATATGGAACAGGACAAAGGGGCTCATTTTTCTCACTTCTTTCAGAGAACTAAATCAAGTGCTCTGTTACTGGGGATTGGAAACTGTGGAAGAGTAGCAGACAGGAATGGCAGAAGGCGTTAAAGAGACATGGATATGAACCACATCACAGATTCCAATGATAAGTCTAATCACAAGCCACTGGAAATGTGCTTTCCATTAATTTCCATACCTGGCCCATGGGCATGCCAACGCACCGCCTCACCGACATATCCTGACATCTTCCTGTATGCACTCACAAGGACTGCATAAGCAGGCTTTGGCAGATAGCCAGTGAATGTACAAAGAGTATTCATCAAATCTGGAGGCCAGGGAAATATTACAAACATGAGTTCTAGAGTTATATTTGGGAAAACAAAAGAGAGATTGCCAGAATTCAAACTGGTGAGTTGCATGATCCAGAGAAGGCACACAAGCTTAGGAGCTTTGCCCCAGTGTAGAGCAAGAAGCATGGAACAGGTATATCAATAGAAGGTTGAGAAAACTTCAGACTCTCTGTATATCTCACAGTGTTTCCCCTCTTAAGACAAGCAGTAAAACCTAGAAGAGATACCTGTTACTTTAAATGCAAAAGGGTTAAATAAAAATCATAAGAAATATGAAAAGTTTAAGGCAACATACACCAACAAAGGATCACAATAATCATCTTGTTGGTCAAACCGAAAGACGCAGACATCTTCAACTTATCAGATAAACAATTTAAAACACCTGCTAAAAGGGAATTCAATGAGTTATAAGATATCTTGCATGCATGCTCAGTTGCTAAGTCATGTCCAGCTGTTTGCAAGCCCATGGACTGTAGCTCACCAGGCTTCTCTGTCCACGGGATTTCCCAGGCAAGAATATTGGAGTGGGTTGCATTTCCTTCTCCAGGGGATCTTCCCAATCCAAGAAGTGAACCTGTGTCTCCTGCATTGGCAGGCAGATTCTCTACCTGAGACAACAGGGAAGCTCTACAAGAGAATACAGCAAGACAGTTCAGCAAAATAAGGGAAACAACACATGAACAAATAAACTTTAAAAAGAAGTAGAAATCTTTAAAATATTCTGGAATTGAAGAATATAATGCATGAAATGATAAATACTAAAGACAGCATCAAAAGCTGATGTGGTCAAGCAGAAGAAATAAATTGCTGAAATTGAAGACAGGAACTTTGAAATTATCCATTATAATAGAGCAAACTAAAATAATTTTAAAAGATGAGAAAATAATAAAAAATTATAAAGAAAGCTTGCTGCTGCTGCTAAGTCGGCAGTCGTGTCCAACTCTGTGCGACCCCATAGACGGCAGCCCATCAGGCTCCACCATCCCTGGGATTCTCCAGGCAAGAACACTGGAGCGGGTTGCCTTTTCCATCTCTAATGCATGAAAGTGAAAAGTGAAAGTGAAGTAGCTCAGTCGTGTCTGACTCAGCGACCCCATGGACTACAGCCTACCATGTTCCTCCATCGATGGGATTTTCCACGCAAGAGTACTGGAGTGGGGTGCCTTTGCCTTCTCCGAAAGAAAGCTTATGGTGCATAAATTACAACTAAAAGAGTAAAATTGAGAATAATTGGAATTCTAGAAAGAGAAGAGAGTGATAAAAGGACAGAAAGTTTATTTTTTAAAAATAATAATGGCTAAAAGCTCTCAAATATGGCAAGGACATAAGTATTCAAGTTCACGATGGTCATAGGTTACCAATTAAGATCAAATAAAGAGATTCTCTCCAAGCCTTATTAAAATAAAATTGTGAAAAATCAAAGACAAAGAGTGAATCTTCACTGATACATAAGAAAATGTCTGTAACGTACAAAGACGTTTACATACGAATATCAATGGGTTTCTTAAAGACCAGAAGAGATGGGGATGATATATTCAATGCAATAAACCAAATTAAGCTGTTAATGAAATATATTATTCACAGAAAAACAGTCCTTCATATATGAAAAAGAGATGAAGACATTCCCAGTCCAAAAAAAAAAAAGAGAGAGAATTCATCACCATTACATCTGCTTTAAAAAAAGTATGAAAACAGTCTTTCAAATACTTATTAAATAAAGTTAATTTGTATCATGAAAGCATGTGAAAAATTCAGCATACTGGTAATATAGTCAAATCCAAGCATTAATACTTTAACACGGTAATATATTAATAACTTAACTCTAGTATAAAGGTTAAAGGACAAGAGTATTAAAAGTAACTATAGGCAAAATAATTTATTAATAAATACAGCAAAAATAAAAATAAGCTGGAGAGAAATATAGTTTTGGTAGACCATTTATTAGTGTAGGATAGATTGTTATATCTATGAGATGTTTTATATAAGCCTCATAGTAATCACACACACACACACACAAAAAAAAAATCTACAAAAGTTTTACAGAAGGGAAAGCAAATGGAATCAGTGTACCATTACAGAAAATTATCAATTTAAAAAGGAAAGCAACAGTAGAGGAGGAAAAGAATATGGCAACTACAAGACACCTAGAAAACCACAAGATGTTGTTATCATTATTAAGTCCTTACATATCAACAGTTATACTACATATAAGTTGATTGAATTCTCCAAACAGAAGGCATTAAATGGGTAAACTAGAGGAAAAAAAAATTAAACTACTCTATGTTGCTTATAAAAGACTCACTTCAAGTTTAAAGGTATATGAAGGCTCAAAGTTAACAGATGGGAAAAAAAGATGTCTCATACAATTGAGAGTCAAAAGATAAGAGTAATTCTACTCACTGTAGACAAAATAGGCTTTCATCCAAAAATGGTAACTAAAGACAAGGTCTATATATAATGATAAATAAGATTAAGTCATCAAGAAGACATAATATTCATAAATATATCTGCATTTAATATTGGAGTGCCCAAATATATTAAGCAAATATTAAGGGAGAAATGGGCAGCAATGCAATAATTATAAGGCTTTCCAGTAACCCACTTTCAAAAGTGAATATCATCAAGAAAGAAAATCAGCAAAGAAACTTTAGACTAGACCATGCCATACACTATATAAAACTAATAGACATACACAGAACATTCCATAAAACAGCAACAAAATACACATTCTTTTCATAAACACATGTAACATTTTCAAACATAGTTCATTAGGTCACCAAAGAACTCTTACATATTTAAGAGATTGAAATTACACCAGGTATATTTTTCAACCACAATGGTATAAAACTAGAAATCAAAAGTAGAAAAAAACCTGGAAAATGTTTAGTAATATACAACTGTGTTGGGAATAAAAAGAGAGAATTTAATTTAGCAACTTAATTTTACACCTGGAAAAGCAACTAAGCCCTACTAATGGAAAGAAATAAAAATCAGAACAGAAACAAAACAGAGATTATAAAAATAAAAGAAATATTTTGAAAGATTAAGAATAGGTTTTTTGAAAAGACAAATAAATTTGACAAAATTTCCAACTAGAAAAATTAAAAAGTAATGGGGAATTACAGTAAATAAAATCACAAATTAAAGAGGAGTCATTACAACTGATACCACAAGATGCAAAGATTCATATTTTGTATTATATTGACTGCTATGAATAGGTATATCCCAACAAATTAGATAACCTAAAATAAATAAGTACATTCTTAGAAAACTATAATAAACAAAGATAAAGTCATAGGGATATATAAAATCTATACTTATATAACTTATACACAGTGTACATCATGCAAAATACAAGCTGGATGAATCACAACCTGGAATCAAAAGTGCCAGAAGAAATATCAACAACCTCAGATATGAAGATGATACCACTCTAATGGCAGACAGAAAAGAGGAACTAAAAAGCCTCTTGATGAATGAGAAAGAGGAGAGTGAAAATGATGGCTTGAAATGCAATATTTAAAAAAACTAAGATCATGGTGTCTGGTCCCATCACTTCATGGCAAATAAATGAGGAAACAGTTGAAATGGTGACAGATTGTTTTTTGGGCGGGGGGGAGTTCCAAAATTACTGTGGATAGTGATTGCAGCCATGAAATTAAAAGACATTTTCTCTTTGAAAGGAAAACTATGACAAACCTAAACAGTTAAACCTAAAAAGCAGAGATATCACTTTGCCGGCAAAGGTCCATACAGTCAAAGCTATAGCTTTTCCAGTAGTTATGTACAGATGTGAAAGTTGGGCCATAAAGAAGACTGAGCATTGAAGAATTGATGCTTTTAAATTCTGGTACTGAAGAAGACTCTTGAAGGTCCCTTGGACTGCAAAGAGATCAAACCAGCCAATCCCAATTCTTTATGATTGGAACCCTTAATATTCATTGGAAGAATTGATGCTGAAGTTGAAACTCCAATACTTTGGCCACCTGAATGTGAAAAGCTGACTCGTTGGAAAAGACCCTGATCCTGGGAATGAATGAAGGCAAAATGAAAAGCAGGTAGCAGAAGATGAAATGGTTAAATAATAGTATCACCAACTCAATGGATACGGATTTAAGCAAACTGGGAGATAGTGAAGGACAGGGGAGCCAGGCATGCTGCAGTCCATGGGGTTGCAAAGAGTGGATGGGACTTAGTAACTGAACAAAAGGAATATGATATGTATAGTTTAATATGATATATATAGTGTGGAAATTTTTAGTATTTGTGTTTAATTCCCCAGTCCAGAAACATGGGTATCTTTACTCATTTCAATTTTCAGTTTCTATCATTCTGTCCTGTTAGCTTTCTTCATTTTGTGTGTTTTGGAAATGTAATTTGATATATAGTATTTGTTCATTAGTGTGTTAGAGAAAGATTGCACTTTCTTGTGAGAGGTAACTTGATACATCTTTTCCTAATTCTGTAGTCAGTGATATTGCATTGGCAACTTGAGTTTACCATGGTGGAAATATTTAGACCATAGAAATTTGCAAATAAAAGTCACACAAATTAGCAGAATTTTTTTGGTTGTTTTATGTAGTTTTCTTTTAAGAGAGAGATGATCAACACTACTGCTTCTTCAACATTTATTATATATATCATGTAAATATATATGTTATGTATATGTGTGCTCAGTAGCTTCAGTGGTGTCTGACTCTTTGTGAACCTATGGATTATTACCCGCCAGAGTCCTCTGTCCACGAAATTCGATGGAATTCTCCCAGCAAGAATACTGGAGTGGGTTGCCATGCCCTCCTCCAGGGGATCTTCCTGAACCAGGGATCGTACCCAAGTCTCTTGTGACTCCTGCAGTGCAGGTGAAATCTTTACCACTGAGCCATGGGGGAAGTCCATGTTATCTATATCTAATTTATGCATTATTTATATATAACATATATTATCTATGTTTACTTATTTTTTATTAGATACATATATATGTGTTTCCTTTTTCAAAACATTCAGGGAACATTTATAGACTTTATCTTCCATTTGATAAACATTTCCTCATCTGTGTTCCTTCTATTGAGTCCTATTACTATGTTTTCTAAATTTAATATTTTTGAAACTCAGGTGTTCACAGTTATTTTTTATTTTTCCCACTACTTTTGAAGGTATTAAAAAAAATTTTTTTTTACTTTATTTAGACTCTTTTTTGGTATTTAATGATTCTTTTTCTTTTATCTTCCTCATTTCATTATTTTTCTTATTTTAATTTCTTTGGTGGGTTTGGTTCTGCTTAAATATGAGGAAATTGTTTACTTTATTCTTTTTTTATATGTAGTAGTATATATTTTCTTTCCTCCATTATTTCTGAGACTCTTTGTATCATATGGAGGCATAACTACAGTTTATCTTCTGAGCATTATGATGATTTTTTTTCTTTTCTTTTTTATTCCTTAAACAGCTTTTGGGGGGGGAGGGGTACATATTTGGGATGGAAGTCATCATGATCCTCAGCTCCTCTACAAATTATCCTGGATGAACTGCTTAATAATTCCTGCATCTGTATCTATAAACTTCAAAATGTTTCCATTTTTTGACTTAATATTTAGGCTAGGTTTGTGCTGTGGTTTCCCTCAATTTTTTTTTTTTAAATCTTATCCTATATTTCTCTTCCCCTTGAATTCTTCAGTATTTCCAATATATGTAGCTTTTTAAAAAATTATTCTAAAAAGTACATCTCTTGCTTCATGGAAGGATGATGAAACTATTTGTTCATTATGCCCTTTTTATTGTACAGGTTAAAAGCAATTTCCATATGTAATTATCACAGAGATAGGCAAGATTGCCCCTTCCATGGGGATGAAATGGAAATAAAATTGGAAAATAAATTGGTAATGTATGTAAATCTACTTATGTGTCTTTGTTTTTGACAATTGCATTTCTAAAAGTGTCTTATCAATTCCAGTTCAAGATGGAGGAGTAGAAGAATGTGCATTCATCTCCTGCTGCGAGAGCACCAAAATTTCAACTAGCTGTAGAACAACCATTGACAGGAGGATGCTGGAACCCACCAAAAAAAGATACTCATGTCCAAATACAAAGAAGAATCCTCACCAAGATGGTGGAAGGGGCATATGATGATCAAATCAAACCCCATTCCTGCCAAGTAGGTGACCCACAGACTGGAGAACCATAATACCAAAGAAGTTCTCACACTATTGTGAAGGTTCTGAACCCCACATCAGACTTCACAGCCTGGAAATCTGACAAAGGGACTGGGAACCCCTAAGGAATCTGGCCTTGAGGGCCAGCAGGATTAGATTATCCTTCCAGAGGACTGATGGAAACAGAGACCCCAGTCTTGGAAGGAACAAACAAAATTTTATGCATAACAAGATCTAAAGGAGAGGCACAGTAACCCCACAAGAGACTGAACCAAAACTACCTGTTAGTTTTGGAGGGCCTCCTGTGGAGACATAAGTTAGCAGGGGCTCACTGCAGGAACTGGGGCATTGGAGGGTACACCTTGGCATAAACCTTCTTGGAGTTCGCTCTACCATAGAACCCATAGACCCCACGGCTGGGTCAACTTAGGTCAAACAACTACCAGGAAGGGAGTGCAAATCCACCCAGCAGCAGATAATTGGATTAAAGCTTTACTGAGCAAGGCCCTGACCACAAGAGCAAGACTCAGTTTTCCCTATCACCAGTCCCTCCCATCAGAAAGTTTACAAAGCCTCTTAGCCTCATTCAGAGGGCAGACAGAAGAAGCAAGAAAAAGCACAGTCTCACAGCTCACAGTGGCCAAAATAAAAACCATATTGCAGAGAATTAATCACAACAATAAAGCATAAAGTTATGCCCCAGATGAAGGGACAAGATAAAATCCCAGAATAACAACTAAATGGAGATAGGCATCCTTCCAGAAAAAGAATTCAAAATAATGATAGTGAAGATGATCCAGGATCTAGGAAAAAGAATGAAGGGAAAGATCAAGAAGATGCTCAAAGTGTTTACCAAAGACCTAGAAGAACTGAAAAACAAACAGAGATTAATAATACACTGGGAGGAATCAATAGCAGAATAACTGAGGCAGAACAGATAAATGACCTGGAGGACAGAATGGTGGAACTCACTGCCACAGAACAGAATATTAAAAAAAGAATGAAAAGAAATGAAGACAGCCTAAGAGACTGCTTGGAAAACATTATACACATCAATATTCACATAACAGAGAAAGAAAGGACCTGAGAAAATATTTGAAAAGATAATAGCTTGAAAACTTCCCAAACATGGGAAAGGAAATAGTTAACCAAGTCCAGAAAGCACAGAGAGTCCCAGAAAGGATAAACCCAAAGAGGAGCACATTGAGACACATAGTAATCAAAGTGACAAAAATTAAATACAGAGATAAAATATTAAAAGCAACAAGGGAAAAGTAACAACATAAGAAGGAACTTCCAACAGGCTATCAGCTGATTTCTCAACAGAAACTCTACAAGCCAGAAGGGAATGGCATGATATATTTAAAGTGATGAAAGAGAAGACCCTCCAAAAAAGAATACTTTTCCCAGCAAGACTTTCCTTCAGATGTGATAGACAAATAAAAAGCTTTCCAGACTAGCAAAGATTAACAGAATTCAGCACCACCAAACCAGCTTTACAGCAGAAGCTAAAAGAATGTCTCTAGGCAGGAAACACAAGGGTAGGAAAAGACCTACGGAAAATAAAACTCCAAAAAATAAGAAAATGGCAATAGGATCATGAATAGCAATAATTATCTTAAATGTAAATGGATTAAATGCACCAACCAAAAGACATAGATTTCCTGGGTGGAATACATGTGCATATATGTACTTCCACTTACCACATAACTCTGTTTGACCCTCCCAAATTGTATGCAATTATTTTATATTGTTAATCATGGACTGGTTCCAAGTTGGGAAAGGAGTACATCAAGGCTGTATATTGTCACCCTGATCATTTAACTTATATACAGAGTACATCATGTGAAATGCTGGCTGGCTGAAGTATAAGCTTGAATCAACATTGCTTGGAGAAATATCAATAACCTCAGATATGCAGATGACACTACCCTTATAAGAGAAAAGAAACTAAAGAGCCTCTTGATGAAAGTGAAAGCAGAGAGTGCAAGTTCAGTTCAGTCGCTCCGTCATGTCCAACTCTTTGCAATCCTGTGAATCGCAGTACACCAGACTTCCCTGTCCATCACCAACTCCCGGAGTCCACCCAAACCCATGTCCATCGAGTCGGTGATGCCATCCAACCATCTCATCCTCTGTTATCCCCTTCTCCTCCTGCCCTCAATCTTTCCCAGCATCAGGGTCTTTTCCAATGAGTCAGCTCTTCGCATCAGGTGGCCAAGAAAATGAAAAAGCTCACTTAAAACTCAACATTCAAAAAACTAAGATCATGGCATCTGGTCCCATCACTACATGGCAAATAGATGCAGAAACAATGGAAACAGTGACAGACTTTCTTTTCTTGGGCTCCAAAATCATTGTGGATGGTGACTGCAGCCATAAAATTAAAAGATGCTTGCTTCTTGGAAGAAAAGCTATGATCAATTTAGACAGCATATTAAAAAGCAGAGACATTACTTTACCGACAAAAATCTGTCTAGTCAAAGCTGTTGTTTTTCCAGTAGTCATGTATGGATGTGAGAGTTGGACTATAAAGAAAGCTGAGCACTCAAGAATTGATGCTTTTGAACTGTGGTGTTGGAGAAGACTCTTGAGAGTCCCTTGGACTGCAAGAAGATCCAACCAGTCCATCCTAAAGGAAATCAGTCATGAATATTCATTGGAAGGACTGATGCTGAAGTTGAAGCTCCAATACTTTGGTCACCTGATATGAAGAAATGACTCATTGGAAAAGACCCTGATGCCGGAAAAGATTGAAGGCAGGAGGAGAAGGGGACTATAGAGATGAGATGGTTGGATGGCATCACCAACTCAACGGACACAAGTTTGAGCAAGCTCCAGGAATTGGTGACGGACAGGGAAGCCTGGCGTGCTGCAGTCCATGGGGTCACAAAGAGTCGGACATGACTGAGCAACTGAACTGAATAACTGAACTGAACTGAACTTTGTTCCCATTATGGCTTACAATTGTAATTATCTTTTATGTTTTATCTGGCTATTGATTGTGAGAACTGATAAACATATATTACTATTGTGATTGTGTAACTGTTACTCACTTAACAGTGTTGTATCATGATTCATTTCAGTTCAGTTGCTCAGTTGTGTCTGACTCTTTGTGACTGCATGGACTGCAGCACACCAGGCTGGCCAATAAAAAAAATAATAGAACTCTATATCACCAAAACTACCATTTCATAGAAAAACCTGTAATCACTTTTTAAAGTCCAGATGCATATCAGAATTCTCTTGGAATTTTTTGAAAAATACAAATGCTCAAGTATTGCCTTCTTTCTCCAGACTTCCAGATATGTTTCTAATGAGTATTTATGTTTAAAAACAACTGCATTATATGATGATCTTTTACTTTTATTTAATTCCACATTTTCTATTTCATATTCAATAATCCCATTTCATTTTGCTTACATTCTCCAATCTGTCTCTTTATTTTGATGTTCCTCAAGCCTCTATCAAGTGTAATAGAAAAGTTTCTGTATATATATATATGTGTGTGTGTGTGTGTGTGTGTGTGTGTGTGTGTGTGTGTAATATATACATTTTATAAAACTCAAGAATTTTTGCCTAACTAAAAAATTTATGGCATTTTGAATCCACATGTTTGACTTAGTATGAATAAAATGCTAGATATTTAATTAAAAAATAGATATGCAACAAGCAACAAAGGTTTACTTTACAGCATGAGAAACCTTAGTTAATATTTTATAATAACCTATTACTGAAAATAATCTCAAAATAATATACATGTATATGTATGGATGTGTGAGTTGGACTGTGAAGAAAGCTGAGCACTGAAGAACTGATGCTTTTGAACTGTGGTGTTAGAGAAGACTCTTGAGAGTCCCTTGGACTGCAAGGAGATCCAACCAGTCCATTCTGAAGGAGATCAGTCCTGGGTGTTCATTGGAGGGACTGATGCCAAAGCTGAAACTCCAATAGTTTGGCCACCTCATGCGAAGAGTTGACTCATTGGAAAAGACTCTGATGCTGGGAGGGATTGAGGGCAAGAAGAGAAGGGGATGACAGAGGATGAGATGGCTGGATGGCATCACCAACTCAATGGACATGAGTTTGAGTGAACTGCGGGAGTTGGTGATGGACAGGGAGGCCTGGCATGCTACAATTCATGGGATCGCAGAGTTGGACACAACAGTGAACTGACCTGAACTGATGCTTACACCAGTTATTAATCAACAGAAAAACTGTAAGCAAACTATGGCTGCTAAGTCGCTTCAGTCGTGTCTGACTCTGTGCGACCCCATAGACGGCAGCCCACCCGGCTCTCCAGTCCCTGAGATTCTCCCGGCAAGAATACTGGAGTGGGTTGCCACTGCCCTCTCTGAGCAAACTATGGAGAAATTTTAAAAAATAAACCATGGGTTTTTTTGAGATTATTCAATCATTATAGGAAAACTTAGAATATTATAAATTTTAAAATATAGTTAGAATTGTATATTGCAAAATCAATGCAAACATATTATCATAGAAAACCCTGCATTAAATACAGAAAAAATAGTGGCATGTTTTTTCAAATATGTTTACATTTTCATCTAATAATGAGACTCTTTATTAATTTTTCTTTCCATATGTGTTACCACTCATGTTATTTATTGATTTCTTTTTGAAGAGTTATGCCTATTATTTTTTGGTTGTAGAAAATAGTGTATTTCTCTTTATTTCATTGTATATATACCTTTTTATGAATTATGTTAGCATTTAAGTAATCATACATAAAAATTTTACTTTTTCTGATGAGAAAATTTTTTCATATTACCTTTAAGTGTTGGTTTTGTTGTTATTTTGCCCTTGCATTTGTTTTTTCTCACAGTAGTCCTATCTATTGTTTACTTCCTTTACTTCATACATTTTTTTCCTCTCATTTTTCAACTGTCTATCTTTTCTTTTTTTTTTTTTTTTAAGTTCTTTTCCTGAGGTTGGCTGCCAAGTATTTCTTGACAGCTATTCAATTTATTATGGTAGCAGCTGTTGCTGTCCTTGAAGATCGTCCAAGTGGCACTTGAAGAGGGGTTCGGTTTGGAGTCATCCTCAAGGCCTCCAACCTAAGTTCCCACACATGCCCTTGAGAATGAGCATCTACAGATGTTTCCTGGGAGACCTCTGGCCAGCACTTTGTCGTAGCCCTTACTAAGGATCTCAAGGATGACATTTCTCTCCTCCACAGGGTATTAGAATTAGTAGAGATGTTTCACAGCATAGAGTCTGGGCTCTCCACCATGGTAATTCAGAGTCCTAAATATCCAGAAAAAAGTTTAATTGTTTCTTGTTTTATTTTTTTAATGCTTTATTAATTGTAAAATTTTGTGTCATAGGGGCTTTATTTTGTTTGAATTTATTTAGATTCTGACATATGTATGTTCTTTCCTGTGTTGTGCTTTCTAGGTATAAAGAAGTGATGTTTTTATAAGTATGAGCTTTCCTACAGAACATCTTCTCTCCTTGGACATTATAAATGAAAGTGTGCATTTCTAAAAACATGTTCAATTGAATTCCTAACTCTTCCTTCCATTATTCAGTGGGGAGTTCACATAAGAAACTTCCAGAAGACAAATTCAATCAGACTTTTATGATTCTTCTTTCTGTTAAATAGTAGTCATTTTATTTCCTATAAAGATGTTAAATAGATGTAAATTGGACAGAGGTTGTTTGCAGAGGCATCACTGATTCACTCAGAAAATTCTCTACATTTTTTTTTTTTTTTCCTTTTGGGTGCAGCCATTTTGCCTTCAATCTAGGCTTTGGCAGTAAAAACAGCTCCAAACTTTATCCATAATATTTATAGACTAACAGCAATATTCTAGTACCAACTGAATTTAAATGAGCCTCAGTTTTCCTCTCTGTTATCATAAATCTAAGTCACATACAAATTTGATTTTTTGTCTTCATTGTTTTCATGTGTTTTTTTTTTACTTTGAAATTATTATGAAAGATGGAAGTGAACTTAATATGTAGATTAAATTAATCTCTCTCTAGTTGCACAGTTCTCTTAAAATACTGGAGATTGACAAATTGATCAATTCTGCTCTTTTTGAGAGAAAGAGAAAGCGAGAATGACACACACTCTGTCACTTTTACTCGACTTCTAATCCTTTTAAAGAAAAGGGGAACAACTCTAAATTATATGTGGACTGATCTGTTTAATGAAACATTATTTATTTTATCAATTTAGTAAAATAATAAAGTGAAAATTTGCATCATAAATATCAATGTATCATAATTCTGTTTTATATTTTTTCATAATATAAATGAGCCAATATAATAAGGCTTGTCCAGTCTCTGGTTTAAAATGACATTGTGGGAAAGTGGTCATATATTATTTCCAAAATGGTCTCTATATTATTAGAGAGAGAGAGAATGCTTTATGTTTTAAGGAAACATATATTATGAACCAGTTTTACCCAGAGGATTAGATGGATCAAGTTTCAAGAAGTACAGGTAAAATTTATTTTAGATTTTAGAGATAAGCAGAGATTTACCAAATAGACCAGTATTCCAGGGTGACATTATTTGTGTATGAAAGTTGATGGCATAGTGGAGGAAGAGCAAAGAGTTTTCTCTAGATAGAGCATAGAATCTTGGACTTCATGAGAAGAATGTTTGGAAAAAGTGAAACACTAATGTGGCTCAAGAATATTTGCTTCTGGTAGAGTTCTGTGTCTTTTACTATATCTTACAGCATTGAATAAGAAAATTGCACTTAGAACAAATAATCCATAAACTAAAACCAACCCACTAAAACTATACCTACAGCTCATACCCTTTATGAACTGAAAGTATTTCCCATTACCAGTGTCCTCATGGCCCCTTTCACATCTTTGTTTCTCAGAGTATAGATAATGGGGTTTAAAAGTGGGGTGACTATGGTGTAGAAAAGGGAGACAAACTTTCCCTGGTTTTTGGAGCTACTTTTAGCTGGCTGAAGGTACATGAAAATGATGGTCCCATAGAAAATGATGACGACAAGCAGGTGGGAGGAGCAAGTCCCAAAGGCCTTGCTACGCCCGGCTGTTGATTTAATCCTCAACACAGCTCGTGTTATAAAGCCATAGGAGACTAGGATGAGTGACACAGGGACAATGAGAAAGATTACACTGGCCACGAATAGTTCTACTTCATTGAAAGTTGTGTCCACACAGGCCAGTTTTATGAGCACTGGCACCTCACAAAAAATATGGTCCAATTTGCGATGACCACAAAGAGGCAGCTGCACAGTAAGGGAGCACTGAATAAGAGAGGTGATGAGGCCACTGAGCCACGCCGTGCTGGCCAGGGATGCACAAAGCTGAGGATGCACAATGGTCGTGTAGTGCAGAGGCCTGCAGACAGCAGCATAGCGATCATAAGCCATGACCGCTAGGAGAATACACTCAGAGGAACCCAGCCCAGTGGCTACATAGAGCTGGGCCACACATCCGCCATAGCTCATGTTCTTGTCTTTCTTATTCATAGTAACCAGCAACTGTGGGGCAACACTGGTGGTGAAGCAGATGTCTACACAAGAGAGGTTGCTGAGGAAAAAGTACATTGGAGTGTGGAGTTTGGGGTCCAAGTAAGAGACTAAAATGATGGCAGTGTTTCCCAGAAGGTTTAAGATGTAGAAGAGCAAAATTATAACAAAAAGTATTCTCTCTAGTTGGGGCTGATCAGAAAATCCCAAAAGAAGAAACCCTTTTTCAGAGCTGCTGTTGCTTTCTTCCATTATCTTGCAGACTTCAGTTCATAAAAGGGTTTATACTCTGGAGATAGAAAGTGAGGAGGTGAATATTATTAGTAAACTGTAATTGTTTCCAATATGATTATTTTTCTCTTACAACATTCAACCATGTTGTGGAAGAATGATAGCAGTTTCCTCAATGTATATTTTTCTCAATGTATATTTTTGACAGAAAATACCTCTCCCCATGTTTCCTTGAAGTAGATGCCACCCTAATAGGAGGAACTCTAACACAGACACCATCACAATGCTCGATTCTTTTCATTCTTAATCCAAAAGGGTATCATCTGCTTTACACTCTTCATCTAGCAGAGACATCTCTGTAAATTTAGTAATGTGCATTTGTGAGACTTTATTCTACCAATTCATGGAGTTGCAAAGAGTTAGACATGACTGAGCGACTGAACTGACTGACTGATTCTATCAATAATGGTTGCAGACTCCTAGAAGAGTCTGCTATTGTTTTCTAAAAAAATTATCCAATGATAGATAAATATGGAGGAGACGTTGGGAAAAATAACAGTTATATGTGGAGAGAATATAGGTTAGATGCAAGTAGTGATGACATCCCAGGCATGGAAAGAAGTTTGAACCAATGTGGCCGAGAAGTAAACTCTTAAAGAGGTGAGTGGTCTTGAGAAGAGAGGAAAGAGACTAGATGAGAATAACAGTAGCATCACCATGATACCCACTAATTGGTTTGGACACTGGTGTTGACTTAACACAGAGTTTGAGCTGCGGACATTTTTAACTAAAGACCCAGTAGTTAGCAGTCTCTCACATACACATTATTCCATGGTTCCTTCTTCACTTCCCACCTCCTTCTCTTCAATTACCTCCTTTTGAATAATTTTTAACATTTTTTGATTATTGTAGAGTAGCTTACAAGTATTTAGAGATGAGTTAGAGAAGTAGTTTATCTTGTCTCTCTACTTTACAGGTATTTCCACTTAAAATTTTCATACCTTTTTCTATTAAAATCCAATAGTTGAAAAAGTATTTTTGAAATAATTTAATGCTGCTTATATTCACCTAATTGTTTATTAAACATAATCTACTGTATTTACATAATTTATAAATATATATATACATACATATATATAAAATTATATGTGATGCAATGATGTATGTGATATATAAAACTATACATAATTATATATACAAAATATTCACAGAATATTGTCCTACCTAAAAAAAAAACTATATATTTATTCACATTTACAATCTGTGGTGTTTAAGACTTTCTTTAATATAATGTGGAAACAAAATAGAACAAAATCCCTCTGTAGTTAAGGAAAAATATGAAAAATAGTGTTTTTATTTGAACTAGAATAATATAGATAAAGAAAGGGAAAAAATTTGGTCTATAAGCACTTTACTTACAGTTTCAGTTATTAGTTTTGCTAATAGACTGTGGTGTTGGAGAAGACTTGTGAGAGTCCCTTAAACTGCAAGGAGATCCAACCAGTCCATCCTAAAGGAAATCTGTCTTGAATATTCATTGGAAGGATTGATGCTGAAGCTGAAACTCCAATACTTTGGCTACCTGATGGGAAGAACTAACTCATTGGAAAAGACCCTGATGCTGGGAAAGATTGAAGGCCAGAGAAGAAGGGGACAACAGAGGATGAGATAGTTGGATGGCATCACTGACTCGATGGATATGAGTTAAGTAAGCTCTAGGAGTAGTGATGGAAAGGGAAGCCTGGCATGCTGCAATTCATGGGGCTGCAAAGAGTCGGACACGACTAAGCAACTGAACTGAACTGAATACGATACATTTGAATCAGTTCTAATGAGGTGAATGAACCTGGAGCCTATTATACAGAGTGAAGTAAGCCAGAAAGAAAAACACCAATACAGTATACTAATGCATATGTATGGAATTTAGAAAGATGGTAACAACAACCCTGTATGTGAGACAGCAAAAGAGACACAGATGTATAGAACAGTCTTTTGGACTCTGTGGGAGAGGGAGAGGGTGGGATGATTTGGGAGAATGGCATTGAAACATGCATAATATCATATATGAAACAAATCACCAGTCCAGGTTCGATGCATGATACTGGATGCTTGGGGCTGGTGCACTGAGACGACCCAGAGGGATGGTATGGGGAGGGAGGAGGGAGGGGGGTCCAGGATGGGGAATACGAGTATACCTGTGGTGGATTCATGTAGATGTATGGCAAAACCAATACAATATTGTAAAGTAATTAACCTCCAATTAAAATAAATAAATTTATATTTTTAAAAAACATCAAAAAAAAAAAAAAAGAATTTGTTAATCACTCAGTCATGTCTGAGTCTTTGCAAAACCATGGACTGTAGCCCCTCAGGCTTCTCTGTCCATGGAATTCTCCAGTCAGGAATACTGGAGTGGGTAGCCCTTTCCTTCTCCAGGGGAACTTCCTGACCCAGGGTTCCAACCCACGTCTCCTGCATTGCAAGCAGCTTCTTTACCATTTGAGCCGCCAGGAAAATGTATATGAAAATCAAGACTCTGTCTGTGTGTGTGTGTGTGTGTGTGTGTGTGTATGCGCACGCACGCCAAAGTCCCTTTATGATCTTCCCCACCACTTCCCTTCCAATCACTATCATCTAGCACCTGCACCTCTGCCAGAGTTCCCAAATTGAAAATCTTTTGCACTCTTCCCCCAATCACCTCCTTCTTTACAGAGGGGAACAAAGTAAAAAATTTCAAATATAAAAAAGGAAGTTCTAGGTTCTGGTAAACACTTTAGATAATCTTCTAATCTTAATATTTCTACTGCTATTTTGAAAATATATACTAAACATTTCGAACAATGGCTAACATTGCACCTTCATTATCATCAGGAACAAAATAAACAAAATCTCACCAAATTAAATGTAATAAAGAAAAAAGGTACCGACATTCATCAGAATTGTTTTAGAAATCCCAGAATGGGACCAGTAGGCCTTGAAGGGAAGAAGAGGTTATTCAATGTCACTGATGTGGGCAACACCCCCAAAATATCAAAAATAATTTCCCTTTAAATGAAGTTCTTACTATTTTGTGAACAGTTGTGCACACGTCTAATGGACAAGGAGGCAGGGAGCAATCAGGGAAAATGTGTAGAGGAAACTCTGGCAAGGGACTGGTAGAGCTATCAAAGTAGCGTTATCTAAACTAAGGGAATTATTATCCCAGTCATGGCAAAGGATGAGAAAGAGATAAGAAGTGCAGTTTAAAGAAGAATGTAGGTGTTCACACAACAAAGGAACAGAAACCAGGAAAGGATTCTCAATGGCTGCAACCCCATGGAATCAATCTGATAGTGATGCAAGATAATGTAATGTAAATTAAAGTAAAAGTGAAGTCATGTCCCACTCTTTTCGACCCCACGGACTGTAGCCTACCAGGCTCCTCTGTCCATGGGATTTTCCAGGCAATAGTACTGGAGTGGATTGCCATTTCCTTCTCCAGGGGACCTTCCCAACCCAGGAACTGAACCCAGGTCTCCTGCATTGTTGACAGACGCTTTACTGTCTGAGCCACCAGGGAAATAAATTTGAAAAAACAGTGGCCACAGGGCTAGAAAAGATCAGTTTTTCATTCCAATGCCAAAGAAGGGCATTGCCAAAGAGTGTTCAAACTACATTTCCAAACTAAATTTTTCAAACCACAATTATGCTCATTTCATACGCTAGCAAGGTAACGTTCAAAATCTTTCAAGCCAGGCTTCAACAGCACATGAACAAAGAATTTCCAAATGTACAAGCTAGATTTTGAAAAGGCAGAGGAACCAGAGATCAAATTGCCAACATCTGTTGGATCATAGAAAAAGTTAAGGAATTCCAGAAAAAAAAGGCTACTTCTGCTTCCTAACTATGCTAAAGACTTTGACTGTGTGGATCACAGCAAACTGTGGAGAATTCTTAAAGAGATGGAAATTCCAGGCCATTTTACCTGTCTCCTGAGAAACGTGTATGCAGGTCATGAAGCAACTGTTAGAACCAGACATGGAAAAACAGACTGGCTGAAATTGGGAAAGGAGTGTGTCAAGTCTGTATATTGTCACCCTGCTTATTCAACTTGTATGCAGAGTACATCATGCGAAATGCCGGGCTAGATGGAGCACAAGCTGGAGTCAAGACTGGTGGGGAAAATATCAATAACCTCAGATATGCAGATGATACAACTCTAATGGCAGAAAGCAAAGAGGAACTAAAGAGCTTCCTGATGAAAGTAAAAGAGAGTGAAAAAGCTGGTTTAAACTCAATACTCAAAAAACAAAGATCATGGCATCGAGTCCCATCACTTCATGGCAAATAGATGGGGAAACAATGGAAACAGTGAAAAGCTTTATTTTCTTGGACTACAAAATCACTGTGGATGGTGACTTTAGCCATGAAATTAAAAGACACTTGCTCCTTGGAAGAAAAGCTATGCTAAACCTAGACTATGTAATTAAAAAGCAGAGACATTACTTTGCCAATAAAGATCCATCTAGTCAAAGCTACAGTTTTTCCAATAGTCATGTATGGGTGTGAGAGTTGGACCATAAAGAAGGCTGAGTGCTGAAGAATTGATACTTTCAAACTGTGATGCTGGAAAAGACTCTTGAGAGTCCCTGGGACTGCAAAGAGATCAAACCAGTCCATCCTAAAGGAAGTAAACCCTGAATATTCATTGGAGGGACTGATGCTGAAGCTGAAGCTCCAATACTTTGGTCACCTGATGTGAAATGCTGACTCACTGGAAAACATCCTGATGCTGAGAAAGACTGAGGACAGGAGGAGAAGAAGATGACAGAGGATGAGATGGTTGGATAGCATCATTGACTCAATGGACATAAGTTTGAGAAAATTTAGAGAGATAGTAAAGGACAGGGAAGCCTGGTGTCCTGCAGTCCATGGGGCTGCAAAGAGTTGGACACCACTGAGTGACTGAACAACAGCAACCTTCTTTCTGGCTGAAAATTCTCCCTTACCAGAAAGCCAAACCAGCAGCTTCATCCATTTGTGGAGACAAACTGCAGCCCCATATGACTAGTATGCACAGTCAGCAGTTCTACTTGGCTACGGTTCCTAAATGGTAGTTCAGTCTATTGATGGAGACAAGCCTACAACCCCACCTAACTGCAGAGCAGCTTTCTTCAGAGCTGCAACCCTATTTAAATGCATATCTCAACCTGCAGCCCCATCCAAATGTGTGGTATAGTCAGGGACTACCTGGGACTCCAGTGACCCCACACGACGAAGCACAGCCACTGGACCTATCTGATCACAGAGTCCAGTCTGTACCTCTGTTCAAACCCAGAGTACAACCCTTCTGAAAATAGAGCCCAATCAGTATCATCACCCGGACTTGGAGTATAGCCTGTGGCACAATCTGACAAGAGGTGATTGCAGTGGTAACTCTGCATGATCACATAATTCAGCCAGCAGTATTGCCTATTCAAAGAGCTCAGCCTGCAGTCTCATTTATTTGCAGAATCTAGCCTGTGACATTGCCTGGTCAGGAATCACAGCATGCATTCCTGCCTGATCATGTTGCCTAGTAAGTGGCACTGCTTGAATAAAAAGTCCAGTCAGCTGTTATTCCCTATCGCAGGCCCCAGCCAGAAAACCCACTAGACTATAGAGAACAGTCAGTGGTGTTACCATCCCAGAAAGCCCAGCCAGAGGCCCTACTTGATAAAGAAGCTCAGTCAGTGGAACCATCAGATCACAGAGGCCAGCCATTAGGTCTTCTCAACTAAAACTCAGGCAGAGGTCCTAGCTGACCTCAAAGTCCAGGCATTCCTCCCACTTCATCAGAGACTTTAGCAGAATGCCCCACTTCCCCATGTATATTACAAGCTAGCTTAGCTGGAACACCAGGTTGGGATGATTGGTAAAGTTCTTTTGGTCTTGCCAAAATGAGCTTGTAAAGAGTGGAAGAGATGCTCAAATATACAGACACCTACATACAGTTACGAGCATCATGAAGACAACAGGAATGATGGCACTGCCAGTGAAAACCAATAAAACTCTAATGACCAAACGCAGAGAAAGGGAGATCTATGAAATGACTGACAGAAAATTCAGAATAATTATTTTAAATGTTTAGTGAATTATATGAAAAACATACAACTATACAAGAATTAAAAAGAAAAAGTAATACATGAACAAAATGAGATCTCTTCAACAAAGGAAAAGAAACTATAAACAAAAACAAAAAGAAATCTTACAGCTGAAGAATCCAATGCTTGTCTAAAACATTCAGTAACAGCAGACTTAATCAAGAGGAAGAATTCTTCCGTGAACTTGAACAATCCATTTGAAATTACTCATTCAGAAGAGCAAAAAGGAAAAAGAAAGAAAGAAAAAAATGTGACAAAGATCTTACAAGACTTATGAGACATTACGTAGGTATACAATATAAACACTTTAGGAGTCTCAGAACGATAGTAGAGTCTATTGAAAGAAATAATGACTGAAAACTTTCAGTTTTGAAGAGGCATACAGACATCCAGGTACAAAAATATCAAAAATTCCCAGACTCAATCTGAAGTGGACGTCTCTGAAACATAATATAATCAAAATTTGAAATTATAACAAAAGATAAAATTTTGAGAGCCACAAGAAAAAGAATCATCACATAGAAGGGAATCCCCCATAAGCCTTTTTGAAGATTTCTCAGCAGGGACTTTGCAGGCCAGGACAGAATCAGATGATATATTCAAAGTACTGACAGAGAACAAATACCAACCAAGAATACCTGACAAACTGTCCTTTAGAAATGAAAGAGAATTAAAAATCCTTTCACATTAACTGTATGAACCTAAAGAGACACATTTAGCTTTAAAGATAAGTATAAGCTGAAAATGAAGGGATGGAAAAAGATATTCCATGCAAATGATAAGCAAAAAAGACAGCAGAGGTGGCTTTACTTATATCAGGTAAAATAAACACATTGCAATAACTCACAAGAGACAAAAAAGGCATTGTATGATAAAGAGAGACAGCTAATCAAGAGGATAAATTGACCATCATATTGTAAATATATATTATCCAACACTGGAGCAGCTAAATATATTAAGCAAATATTAACAGATTTAAAGAGAATAATATACACCAACACAATAATACTATGAGATCAATACCCCATTTTCAATAATGGAAGGATCATCCAGAGAGAAAATCAATAAGAAAATGTTGGAACTGAACTATATAATTCAGATCAAATGGGCCTAATTTCTCCGTCTCCCTTTCTCTCTCACGTGCGTGCTCTCTCTCTCTCTCTTACACACAGGCACACACAATAGATGTACACACCCACACAAATAGACATACACACAATGTTTCCTAATTCTAAGAAAAAAAATTGAAGACTCAAATGTATTTTTGCCAGTCCTAGTTTTATGAAATCATAAATACTAAAATATAGCCTGCTTGAAGTCCTATAGATTGTCATTTGAACACATGAATATGTTTTTATGTCAGTCCTGTCTTCTGTCTGTTCAGGTTAGGGAAGTGTTGTTTTACTTCATGGCTGCATTTCCTTCTGTTTGTATTTAAGATAAGTATATAATCAACTTTGATTTGAAAAGAATTCCTAAAAATGATCATTCTGACTTATACTTTTTTTATATTTTGTATGATATAAAACCCATGTCATTTCCTCAGGACAAATTTTAATAATTGCACTTAAAATAGCAATAGTCTATTTCCAAGCATTTCAAGCCACCTTCTCTTCCCACCATTCAAGAACTGATTGTTCCTTAAACTTGGTGCTCTACCTAAAGCTCAATGCAAAGCCTAGACAAGTGGTTATCAAGTACTAAGGGTGGATGGAAGAATTTTTGGATGCCATAGGTCTTTACTCATGAATCTTAAGGTCCCCAGGTACACTGAAGACTTCATTTTGCTAACTTTACACATTAAGCCTGTCATCTGAAGAGGTGAACATAACAAGCAAACTCAGAAGAATAACCAATTTTTTGTTTCCCCAAGTAGTTTTGTCTGCCATCCCTTAGCATCTCATGTCATCATAACACTTAATTTTCATGTGATCTACAATTTCCAAAAATTTATAATGTGCTAGGCACTGAGTTCAGGCCTGGAGACTCTGTGATGTTAAAATTTAGATATGGAAACAGATATGGTAACAATATCTTTATACTTTAAAAACTGCTGCAGCAAATAACCACCTATATACTATCAAGTCCTTTTTTCTTGTATATTGAGATTGAACACAAAAAAAGTGGTTCTGGTATTGTTTCCTCCTCTGGCTTTTAAAGAATATTCATATCCAGGAAAATCAATCAATTGGCTTTAAATCACACCAATTTCTGGAGTAAGAAATGGCAACCCACTCCAGTCTTCTTGCCTGGAGAATCCCATGGACAGAGGAGCCTGGCAGGCTACAGTCCATGGGGTTGCAAGAATCAGACATGACTTGGTGACTAAACCACCACCACCACCATACCAATTTCTGCTAATTTACCAAATTATACTTTTCAAAAATAGAAGAATCATTGTGGCCCAATCTATTTGATCTAGTTCTACCTTGAAACACCATTTGGATGAAATTTGGAAAAGAAAAATTATACTCAATGCTTCATAGTCTATATGGCCATGAACATAGATTGACTTGCATTAGAGATAGGTCAAGTTTACAAACATCTTTAAATTTTATTGTAATTCCTAGCTGCAATCAATCAGCAAGTTTACTTCTGGATCTCAATCTAACATTTTCTTTCTAACATCAATTGTAAAATGATGTGCACAATATCCTATGATTTTTTTCCCTTTAAATAATTTTAATTCATATGGAATATTTCACAATACCTGATATTGTGGATGATCCCAGCCTCTTCTTGGATGGGATGGTCCCTTCGGTTAGAATTTTTATGTGAATCTAATTATAAATCTTGCATAATGAAGACAGAAAAAAAAAGAATTTGATAGGGAAAGTAATGAAAAAGTACCAACTAAGAAAGAAGAGATAGCAGATGCAAGAGTTTTGATCCTTGACCTGCTTTCTCTGAATTGTTGCCTACTTGGGAGTCAGGAGATTAAAACTACAGAGTAACAAGAAGTTCTACTTTGAATCTAAAACAAGTCTGATAGGAAATGGAAGAGAACAGATTCTCCCCTTAGGGATAAAGTGCCTAAATTTAGGGTATGGCTTGTTTATACTGGCAGTACCACTGGGACTGTGATCTCAACCCACTAATTAAAGTTAGAGAGATTCAATGGAGATTTATGGTCCTGAGAATGATTCCTCTGGGAAAAAAATTTATACCATCCAATTGACCTAAATATTCCAATGGAACACAATTCCAATGGACAGCACATATATAATTAAACTTATGTATCTGGGCTTATATTTTTAATGTTTAATAAAAAATAATCAGAACTTCTATTACTCTCCAATAAACTTTTTTAATTAAAAATTGATTTTTAATTAAATAAATAAAAATAATAAAACATAAGAAAAATCACCATTTGGAAGGAAGAACAATAAACTCCAGATCAAGAAATATATATTTCAAAAAATTAAAAATAATATTGAGTCAAGATTTTAGAAAGGAGTTACTTATTTTGTCAAGGTCTGTGGTATTTGATTGTTTTCTTTCAGCTGATGAAAGACATTTAGAAGTATTTTTTTTAATACAAAATTAATGTGTCTTTACAGAATAACTATGTACACATCATAGGCATAATTTTTGTGAAGATTCTAAATAAAAATATCATATAGAGCATTTCTTTTACAAAGAAGAATGCAAAAATACACAATGCAGAAAGGATAGCCTCTTTATTAAATTATATTGGGAAAACTGGACAGCTACGTGCAAAAGAATCAAACTGATCTACTTTCTCATGCCACGTACAAAATAAATTCAAAGTAGATTAAAGATGTAAATGTAAGACCTGAAATACAATTTCTAGAAGAAAACATTGGCATCTGTCTTATTAACACTTTTTTTTTTTTTTTTTTTTTGGTGTCTCAGGCAAGGGAAACAAAAGCAAAAATAAGCAGGTAGGACTACAGCAAACGAGAAAGCTTTTGCATACTGAAGAAAACTATCAGCAAAATAAGAGGCCACCCGGCTTCCCTTGTGGCTCAGTTGGTAAAGAATCCGCCTGCAATACAGGAGACCTGAGTTTGATCCCTGGGTTGGGAAGATCCCCTGGAGAAAGGAAAGGCTACCCACTCCAGTATTCTGGCCTGGAGAATTCCATGGACTGTATAGTCCACAGGGTCACAAAGAGACGGACACAACTGAGCAACTTTCATTTTCACTTAATGAATGACTGAAAAGTGAGTGTTAGTTGCTCAGTACTATCTGACTCTTTGCGACTCCATGGGCTGTAACCCACCAGGCTCCTCTGTCCATGGAATTCTCCAGACAAGAATACTGGAGTGGTTAGTCATTTCTATCTCCAAGTGATCTTCCTGACCCAGGGATGGGACCTGGGTCTCCTGAATTGCAGGAAAATTTTTTACCATCTGAGCTGGCAGGGAAGCCCTAATGAATGACTGAAGACATTTGCAAATGATAGATCTGATCAGGAATGATGTGCAAAATATACCAAAACTCATACAATTCAGCATTAAACAAACAAAAATGGGCAGAGGCACTGAAGAGACATTATTTTTTCAAAGAAGATATGCAGATGGCCAATAGGCATACAAAAAGATTCTCAGCATCACTGATCTTCAGGAAATGCAAATCAAAATGTCAGTGAGATAGCACTTCACACCTGTCAGAATGGCTTTTATCAAAAAATAATAAATAACAAGTGTTGAGGAAGTTGTGGTAAAAGGTAAACTCATCCACTGTTGATGGGAGTATAAATTGGTATAGTCATTATGAAAAACAGTATGGAAATTTCTCAAAAACTTAAAAGTAGAACTACCATATGATCCACCAATTCCACCTCTGGGATTCTAAGAAAACCAAAACACTAATTCAAGAAGATATAAGCATTCTCTGTGTTCATTGAAGTCGTATGAAGCATTTAGAATGGCCAAGATATGGAAACAACCCAAACAGTGGTAACCAACAGAAATGCAGAAAAACAGATAAAGAAGATGTGAGATATATCTCAGATTTAGAGATATTATTCAACCATAAAAAAAGAATAAAATCTTGTCATTTGTGACGACATGGATGAACTTAAAGTATATTATGCTAAGTGAAATGTCAGATATAGAAAGACAAATACTTCATTATTTCGCTTATAGGTGGAAATACAAGTAAACAAATACAATAAACAGAAGCAGAGTCACAGATACAGAGAACAAACAGATTATTGCCAGTAAGGAGCTGGAGGAAGAAAAAAATAGGTTAGGGAGATTAAGAGATATAAACTTCCAGTTGCAAAATAAGTGAAGTGCTTAGTGTGGGGAAAATAGTCAATAATAATGTAATATCTTTATATAGTGGCATATTTTAACTAGACTTATTATAAAGATCATTTTGAAATTTACAGAAATACCAAATCATGTCCTGTAACAGGTACTTACCATAATGTTGTAGGCTAGTTACACTTCAAAAACAAACAAACAAACAAAAACAAGGTTATAGATAAATCAGAATAGTAGTTACCAGAGGTAGGAAGGGGAAATCGGATGAAAACAGCTGAAAGTTGTAAACTTAGAGTTATAGTATAAATAAGTACTGGGGATATATTATACAGCATGTAAATATAATTAATACTGTTGTATGTTATATATGAAACTTCTTAAGAGTATAGTTTTTTTTTTTTTTTTTTTTATTTTATAATATTTTTTTGTTTTTGTCATACAACAACATGAATCCGCCACGGGTGTACACGTTTTCTCAATCCTGAACCCCCCCCCACCTCCCTCCCCATACCATCCCTCTGGGTCATCTCCTGCAGCTCAATTCCAGAAAAATAAACGACCCAATCAAAAACTGGGCCAAATAACTAAATAACATTTCTTCGAAGAAGACATACAGATGGCTAACAAACACATGAAAAGATGCTCAACATCACTCATCATCAGAGAAATGCAAATAAAAACTACAATGAGGTACCATTTCATGCCAGTCAGAATGGCTGCAATCCAAAAGTCTACAAGCAATAAATGCTGGAGAGGGTGGGAGAAAAGGGAACCCTCTTACACTGTTGGTGGGAATGCAAACTAGTATAGCCACTATGGGGAACAGTGTGGAGATTCCTTAAAAAACTGGAAAGAGTATAAATTTTAAATGTTCTCAAAACAAGAAAAAATTTGTTCTATTTCTTTAATTTTGCATATATATGAGATGATGGATGTTCACTAAACTTACCATGATAATCATTTCATGACTGATGTAAGTCAGATCATTATGCTGCACACCTTCAACTGACATAGTGCTGTATGTCAATTATATCTCAATAAAACTGAAAGGGGAAATAACATAAAAAAAAAACACAAACAAACAGAAGAAATCAAAACTCCTTCAATGCCAACATATACATCATTCAACCAACTTTGTTTCCTCCAACCAAAAAATAAATAAATAAATAATAGCTCACTCTAGAGTGAGCACTGACCCTGCATTTATTTCAATAGTATAAATTCTTATGTCTAGGTTTTATAGGCCTAAAGAGATAGAACATCAATTAGCAAATCAAATATCACAGTAGTGTGTGGTATAGATATGACAAAGATATTTACATGAGGAAGAACTTCAGAGATAACAAATAAATGATTAACAATAGTAAATGACCAGTATTAAAATTTTTTCAGTGATATGTTTCAAATACCAATGTATTTAGCTAAGATTTTTTTTTTTAATACCACTTGCCAAGTACAGAGGGAATGGTCAAAAATACAGACAGACTCTAATTTCATGGAATTAACCATGAGGTCAATTAATTATTAACATACAATACATTTTATTAGTTTCAAAAGGATACATAAAGCTAGGGTAACTGATAACAGTATTTAGTGTAAAAAAAAAAAGTTTATAAAATAAATATTTAAGACCAGTATAAAAATTAACCTGAGTCATCCAAGAGAAGAGCTGAGGAACATACCTAGAGGCAAATATCTTGCTATGTTGATTCACCTAACCTCTGAAGAACTCAAAAAATCTGTTGTTTCTTACAGTGCCCTAGAAACCTCTCTAGGTGGATTGGCCACGATTTGCTTCCTCAAAATGAGGAGCCTTGCCAGTGTCCTCCAGACCCCTGAGACCTTATTCATACCAAGAAATCAGAAGAATCTCTGAATGGGAAAGCTGGGTTTAAGCCCTTCCTTTCCCTTGGCTTGGGATATATTCCTGTATTACATGACCATTCTGTCTAATACTGTCCCCTCTGTTTAGGTGGTTTCTCAGGAATTATCAGTATATCCTGGCTTTTCGCTTTGCCATTGAGGAGATCAGCAAGAACTCTCATCTCCTTCCCAACATGTCCTTGGGTTATGGTCTCTACAGTGCCCTTGAAAGTGACAACAGGACTCTGGAAGGTGCCCTGTTTTGGCTCTCTGAAGGGAAACAGACTGCCCCTAAGTACAACTGCCAGAGAGAGAGGAAATCTTTGACTGTAGTTACAAGAACTGCATCAGTATTTTCAGCCAAGATTGGAACACTTCTGGAGCTGTACAAAATGCCACAGGTGAGTGGGTCTGAGTTCTGGTGAGAGAAAATGTCTCTTTCCTGGTGTCTTTCACCCACATCCCATAAAAAAATAATGTAGAGATTGGGTGTATGCATTCCACTGAGTTATAAACACATTCTAGAGACTTCAGATGGTGAGTTATTCCCGGGGATGGGAGGTGATGGAAATGATCAGTCAGTACTTTAAAGTCCAAGTTCATGCACAGGGTCAAGGCACCCATCCCACTGTTCCAGGGAACATTGAGTGTGATGGTTTACTACTATTTACATCATAGGAAACACTCACAGCATAGGGAAACCCCTCACTCTAGGACAGGACCCTCTCAAGTAACAGCCAGAAGCCAGGGTCTTAGAGACATAGTAATAAGAAGCCTGGTTCCCTAACCTCAATATTGGACAACCCTGAAGGGTCATCCCAGAGCCCTGAGGACTGATTGAGATTCAGTTGTAATTGTCTTGTGGTTCAGCAGATCTTTTTCCCATTTCTGCCTTGCTCCTGTCCCCCAGGCATATAAGGAGGATACTCCATTAAACTTTCCACACAGGTCTGTCCATCTTAGGATCTCTTTCCAAGGACCAATCTGACCAGCAGCAAACAGGAGACATTACTTCTAAGCACAGCAGCATAGAATAGAAGAATGCTGTCCATGGAATATATTTAAAGAAAGCATGAAAGGGTAGGGCATTGTAATCTCTAGGATAATGTAGGTAACGCTGAGGTAGTACATTTAATCCATCATGAAGATTTAATAAGACAAGATTTACTTATTCTCAGCATTTACATGAAACATTAGTTGCTGGTAGAAGTAATCTCTTCTTCACAAGCCACCTGGGGCAAAGTTGATGGAAATACTACATTATTCTGGGTGCACCATCTGAAATGTCAGCTGCCATTGAAGGAGATAAAAAGCTCATGGGAATTTCACACATTCTCTTTTGGTTTTTTGTACCATATTTATATCATTTTTCAGAAGAAACTACTTGTCTTTTCCAAGAGTGAGGGATCTAGGAAACACAGTCTTCTGTGTGCCCAGAATGAAATAAGAACTATAGAATGTCCACTGGGTCTCTTTCCCTTCAGGAAATAATTTGGTCACTCTCCCTATAGCAGAGAGGACTGGTTCACCCTTTCCTCAAGGAAGACAGCCCCAAACCCACTAAGCATGGGTTAGAAAAATCATGTTCATCTTTTCTTGCTCAGATGACATATGGTCCTTTTAATTCTTCACTGAGTGATAAAGACTAATTTCCATCCATTTATCAGATGGCCAGGGAGGACAGCTATCTAATCCATGGAATGATTAGGCTGTTCTTGCATCTTGACTGGATATGCTTGGCACTATTTTTTCTCTGAAGATAAGAAAGGGAAGCAGGTTACTCGGGAAGCAGGTTACTCTGGAACCTGAAAGCAGAGATGATAAAGAAAAGCATACGTGTGGCTTTTACTGAAAAGCTCCCTACCATTAAGGAATTGTATCAATTAACTGATGTACATTCACTGACGATGCCCAGAATTTCATCTGTAAATGTGTATATACTACATGGTGATATGGGATGCTTCATTTCCATAGACAGGGGAGCAAGACTCTATTTAACCTCGGACAGAGTGCGGATTATGGCAGCAAAGGAAGATAGTATGTTGACTGAGATGAACTGCATACTGCACTCTTTCCATGGAGGTTTCTCCTTCTCACTTCAGAAGAGGGACATACAAAGTTTTAAACACTTGCTCAAGACAGTTAATCCTTCCCAATACCCGGAAGATTTTTACTTCAGTAATGTGTAACTGTGAAAGTGCTACACTCAATATGCCAGCAAATTTGGAAAACTCAGCAGTGGCTACAGGACTGGAAAAGGTCAGTTTTCATTCCAATCCCAAAGAAAGGCAATGTCAAAGAATGCTCAGACTACCGCATTCAATTGCACTCATCTCACACGCTAGTAAAGTAATGCACGAAATTCACCAAGCCAGACTTAAGCAGTAAGTGAACCGAGAACTTCCAGATGTTCAAGCTGGTTTTAGAAAAGGCAGAGGAACCAGAGATCAAATTGCCAACATCTGCTGGATCATGGAAAAAGCAAGAGAGTTCCAGGAAAACATCTATTTCGGCTTTATTGACTATGCCAAAGCCTTTGACTGTGTGGATCACAATAAACTGTGGAAAATTCTGAAAGACATGGGCATACCAGACCACCTGACCTCCTTCTTGAGAAACCTATATGCAGGTCAGGAAGCAACAATTAGAACTGGACATGGAACAAGAGACTGGTTCCAAATAGGAAAAGGAGTACGTCAAGACTGTATATTGTCACCCTGCTTATTTAACTTCTATGCAGAGTACATCATGAGAAATGCTGGGCTGGAAGAAGCACAAGCTGGAATCAAGATTGCAGGGAGAAATATCAATAACCTCAGATATGCAGATGACACCACCCTTATGGCAGAAAGTGAAGAGGAACTTAAAAGCCTCTTGATGAAAGTGAAAGAGGAGAGTGAAAAAGTTGGCTTAAAGCTCAACACTCAGAAAACGAAGATCATGGCATCCGGTCCCATCACTTCATGGGAAATAGATAGGGAAACAGTAGAAACAGCGTCAGACTTTATTTTTGTGGGCTCCCAAGTCACTGCAGATGGTGACTGCAGCCATGAAATTAAAAGACGCTTACTCCTTGGAAGGAAAGTTATGACCAACCTAGATAGCATATTGAAAAGCAGAGATATTACTTTGCCAACAAGGGTCCGTCTAGTCAAAGCTATGGTTTTCCCAGTAGTCATGTATGGATGTGAGAGTTGGACTGTGAAGAAAGCTGAGTGCCGAAGAATTGATGCTTTTGAAGTGTGGTGTTGGAGAAGACTCTTGAGAGTCCCTTGGACTGCAAGGAGATCCAACCAGTCCATCCTAAAAGAGACCAGTCCTGGGTGTTCATTGGAAGAACTGATGCTGAAGCTGAAACTCCAATACTTTGGCCACCTCATGCGAAGAGTTGACTCATTGGAAAAGACTCTGATGCTGGGAGGGATTGGGGGCAGAAGGAGAAGGGGACAACAGAGGATCGGGTGGCTGGATGGCATCACCGACTTGATGGACATGAGTTTGAGTGAACTTTGGGAGTTGGTGATGGACAGGAAGGCCTGGTGTGCTGTGATTTATGGGGTTGCAAGGAGTTGCACAGGACTGAGCGACTGAACTGAACTGAATTATAGATACATATATGACCAATGTGGAAGGACTGTGCATCCATTGTGCCTAATTCTGTGGACTTGAGTGAAACATATGGTGTATCTCAATAAAATATAACCATATATCTTCTGCTTTTCTATTCTTGACCTGCATCTGAAGGACAGTTATCTTCCAGGGTAGAATCATGGGTTCGTCTCCATCTCCTGGAGGTCCCATTTCTGTTTTCACCAGAAGCATTTCATGAACGGCTTGGGCCACTGCATACACAGCATTATAGGTGAAATAACTGGATTCAGACAAGGTCATCATGTCAGCAGAGAAGGCAATGGCACCCCACTCCAGTACGCTTGGAAGGTCCCAAGGACGGAGGAGATTGGTAGGCTGCAGTCCATGAGGTCGCAAAGAGTCAGACACCACTGAACGACTTCACTTTCATGCATTGGAGAAGGAAATGGCAACCCACTCCAACGTTCTTGCTTGGAGAAACCCAGGGATGGTGGAGTCTGGTGGGCAGCCATCTATGGGGTCGCACAGAGTCAGACACGACTGAAGCAACTTAGCAAACATATCATCATGTCAGAATTCCCTTGCATAAACACTATAGAAGGATTGGGTGGGCAGTAGAAGATATTTCCAAATTGTGATCCAGCAGGTGAATATGTAATAATTTGAAGCCACACATTCAGTTCAGTTCAGTCTCTCAGTCATGTCTGACTCTGTGACCCCATGAATTGCAGCACGTCAGGCTGCCCTGTCCATCACCAACTCCCGGAGTTCACTCAAACTCACATCCATCGAGTCAGTGATGCCATCCAGCCATCTCATCCTCTGTTGTCCCCTTTTCCTCCTGCCCCCAATCCCTCCCAGCATCAGAGTCTTTTCCAATGAGTCAACTTTTCGCATGGGGTGGCCAAAGTACTGGAGTTTCAGCTTCAGCATCATTCCTTCTAAAGAACACTCAGGACTGATCTCCTTCAGAATGGACTGGTTGGATCTCCTTGCAGTCCACGGGACTCTCAAGAGTCTTCTTCAACACCACACTTCAAAAGCATCAATTCTTCAGCGCTCAGCTTTCTTCACAGTCCAACTCTCACATCCATACATGACCAATGGAAAAACCATAGCCTTGATTAGATGGACCTTTGTCAGTAAAGTAATATCTCTGCTTTTCAATATGCTATCTAGGTTGGTCATAACTTTCCTTCCAAGGAGTAAGCGTCTTTTAATTTCATGGCTGCAGTCACCATCTGCAGTGACTTGGGAGCCCACAAAAATAAAGTCTGACGCTGTTTCTACTGTTTCCCCATCTATTTCCCATGAAGTGATGGGACCGGATGCCATGATCTTCGTTTTCTGAGTGTTGAGCTTTAAGCCAACTTTTTCACTCTCCTCTTTCACTTTCATCAAGAGGCTTTTAAGTTCCTCTTCACTTTCTGCCATAAGGGTGGTGTCATCTGCATATCTGAGGTTATTGATATTTCTCCCTGCAATCTTGATTCCAGCTTGTGCTTCTTCCAGCCCAGCATTTCTCATGATGTACTCTGCATAGAAGTTAAATAAGCAGGGTGACAATATACAGTCTTGACGTACTCCTTTTCCTATTTGGAACCAGTCTCTTGTTCCATGTCCAGTTCTAATTGTTGCTTCCTGACCTGCATATAGGTTTCTCAAGAGGGAGGTCAGGTGGTCTGGTATTCCCATGTCTTTCAGAATTTTCCACAGTTTATTGTGATCCACACAGTCAAAGGCTTTGGCATAGTCAATAAAGCCGAAATAGATGTTTTCCTGGAACTCTCTTGCTTTTTCCATGATCCAGCAGATGTTGGCAACTTGATCTCTGGTTCCTCTGCCTTTTCTAAAACCAGCTTGAACATCTGAAAGTTCACAGTTCACGTACTGCTTAAGTCTGGTTTGGAGAATTTTGAGCATTACTTTACTAGCGTGTGAGAAGAGTGCAATTATGTGGTAGTTTGAGCATTCTTTGGCATTGTCTTTCTTTGGGATTGGAATGAAAACTGACCTTTTCCAGTCCTGTAGCCACTGCTGAGTTTTCCAAATTTGCTGGCATATTGAGTGCAGCACTTTCACAGCATCATCTTTCAGGATTTGAAACAGCTCCACTGGAATTCCATCACCTCCACTAGCTGTGTTCATAGTGATGACTTCTAAGGCCCACTTGACTTCACATTCCAGGATGTCTGGCTCTAGATGAGTGATCACACCATCATGATTATCTGGGTCGTGAAGATCTTTTTGGTACAGTTCTTCTGTGTATTCTTGCCACCTCTTCTTAATATCTTCTGCTTCTGCTAGGTCCATACCCTTTCTCTCCTTTATCGAGCCCATCTTTGCATGAAATGTTCCCTTGGTGTCTCTAATTTTCTTGAAGAGATCTCTAGTCTTTCCCATTCTGTTGGTTTCCTCTATTTTTTTGCCTTGATGCTGAGGAAGGCTTTCTTATCTCTCCTTGCTATTCTTTGGAACTCTGCATTCAGATGCTTATATCTTTCCTTTTCTCCTTTGCTTTTCACTTCTCTTCTTTTCACAGCTATTTGTAAGGCCTCCCCAGACAGCCATTTTGCTTTTTTGAATTTCTTTTCCGTGGGGATGGTCTTGATCCCTGTCATGAACAAAACCATGAACCTCTGTCCATAGTTCATCAGGCACTCTGTCTATCAGATCTAGCCCCTTAAATCTATTTCTCACTTCCACTGTATAATCATAAGGGATTTGATTTAAGTCATACCTGAATGGTCTAGTGGTTTTCCCCACTTTCTTCAATTTAAGTCTGAAGTTGGCAATAAGGAGTTCATGATCTGAGCCACAGTCAGCCCCCAGTAATATAAAAATTACCTATATATGAATAAAGCTATGACAAATAAAGGAAAGGTTGATGTATTTTACTGAAATTTACAAGCAAAACCAATTATTATTAAGAAGATAATAATATATGAAATCAGATTTAATACAGCATTAACAGAAAGGAAAAATCTGACTTGAGTAGATATCTCTTCTTTGAGTGTAAGTACTAGAGGAAAGAAATGTAAATTCAAATCAGTAAGTAAAACCTCAGCCTCAATTATCCTATTGATTTAATATAAAAATGAAAACCAATCAAGGAAAATGTAAATTGAGTTTTCTGTCGAGTGAGTCAATGCCTAGGCAGATTGATAAGAAGTCTGGGGGGTCCCCAAAGAGAGAGGGGTGTGGGATTCTCAAGGAGGAGAAAAGGACAAATTTCTTTTTTTCCTCTACATTCCTTAGTCTTAGTCACATAAAACGTTTTTGTCTTTAAGCATGGAACTGATGATTACACAACAAACAACTCAGTTTAAACTGGTGCTAAGGATTATATAACAACAATGTATCCTGCTTGAGGACAGTTTCTCCTTCCTGAAAACATTCTGGCTAATCCTGTTATCTTAAAATGTAAATTATGGGAGTGGGTCTAGTAAGATCTTTACAACCTCCAGACATTCTTTTGATTCATTGCAATAACTAATTAAAAAGTATATAACTCCCTTGCTAACACTAGTGAGGGGGGCACTCTCCATCCCCCTTCTGATGTCTGTGTCAGAAGCTTTCTCTATCTCTTTTATACTTTAATAAGACTTTATTACACAAAAGCTCTGAGCTATCAAGCCTCATCTCTGGCCCCAGATTGAATTCTTCTCCTCTGGAGGCCAAGAATCCTGAAATCTTTCATGGTTCAGCAACAGCCTTTCACTATGAAACATGAATATGATGATGGACATTGCAAGGAGATGCTGATGAAAGGTCAGATACATCATAAGATGAATTTCTCAAGGTCTGTACCACTTTCCTTTTCTTCAGCATGAATGTTGCCTTTCTTACTGTGTTTTCTAGGGTCTTTCTTGGATATTCTTCTCTTCTTCCCTGGCAATCCCATCTGTCCTCAAGGCTAGTGGCAGTCTCTCCTCTGCTTTCTTCACAGTCTGCTTCTGTTTCTTGTCATCTCCAGAATTTTCCTGATTCCTAAAGAGAGGTTGCAAGAGAACCTGGTCTGTTTCTGGGCTCATCTATGATAGATATGGACATTCTTGGGCTTTTTTAGGACTAGTATGCAGACCTCCATCCACCCTTATACTGGCCAAAGGATTTATCAGGACTACTTGGTGCAACTGTTGTTAAGGTATTTGTAAAATACAAAGGACATACAAGCTCTCCTTCACTGCTGCAACCTGTAGTCCTTGAAGTCTCTTGATCTCCAAGGTGATCTCCTGTTGGCTGTTCCTGAACTCACTGTCATCCTGGGAAATTATTCTTGTCACTGACCTCTGGAACATGTAATTTCAGATACAATGCAGATACAAGCCTTACAGGGTAGCTAGAGCTGAAGCCAGTTTTCTGCTTGACCTATTTCATAGTCTCATTGTTTCCTCTGTGAAGTCGAGGCATATTTCTTGAGCTTTCTTTTTGAAATTAAAATATGTACTTTAAGTAAACTGAGGGACAAACACTATTATCCATGGTGAATGTCTCAGCTTATTCGGATATTCTATCATTTTTCTGTCCTGGATAAGCGTGCCATCACAATCAGCTGCAGGGTTTCTAAAACTCAGATTTCTGGACTTCAGTCCACATAGGTCTTAGGTGGGAATGGAGAATTTTCATTTCTAAGAGGTTCCTAGTTGATGTTGATAATGCTGGTACAGGTATTATACATTGAGAAAAGGATTTAGGGACATTACAAAGCTGGTGTGAGACAAAGAGGGAAATCTGATAATTACTATCCAAACCCAGGCCAATTTACAAATTGGTAAATTTTTAAATCTTTACTTTTTGGTATATTGAAAATCCATCCACTAACCATACTTTTGCAAGATGTCATCTTTTGAATGACCTCCTCTAATAGATTAGCAATGACAGTTTAAGATTCCTAATCCTTTCTCCATTAATTCAGGTATAGATTCCAGGCACAATGATCCATTTAAAACATAAATCTATTTTGTTTTATGTTTTAAAACATAAAACACCTTACCAGAACTATATATATGAAAATTTATTGTAAGAATTGACTCAGTAGCTTGATAGATGAAAAAGTCCCAGAAACTACCATCTCCAAACTAGAAAGCCAGAAAAGTCAGCAGTATACTTGATTCCAATTCCAAATGCTTGGGAACCAGGAGTTCTGAAGTCCAGAGGCAGGAAAATATGGATGTGCCAGTGAGGGAGAATGGATTAATCCTTCCTTCACTTTTTTCCATTTGGGCCCTGACCAAATAGCAAAACACCCACTCACATTCATGAAAGTGGATTTTTTTACTTGGTCTATGGAATCAAGTGCTAGTCTTTTCCAGAAACACCCTCAAGAACACACCTGAAACTGTGTACCTCATATTGGAACTCGAACCCATGGTCTTTTAATTAGAATGACTCACCTGGTGTCTGTTCTTACTGAGGCTCAGATCCTTCTTATCTTAGTGCAGAAGGAACTCAGGAAGAGGAACAGCAAGAGGCAAAGTGATAGGCAATAAATAGATTTATTAATATAGGATGCTTATAAGCAATGCAAAGAAGCAGGCAAGGGAGCTCTGCCCCAAGGATTAAGTGGGCCACAATTTTGTAATCAAAGGAAAGTGGGGGAGGAGGAAAAAACCCTCTTCTCTGAGTAGACCTCAGACTTACATTACTAGTTCCTCCTCTGTAGGGCAGGAGAGTGTTAGAACCTATGAGGTCAAACTAGGATTATCATAGAGCTTATTCAAGTCAGTAGAAAAGTAGTGAAATTTTTCTTTCACCATATGGCCTTATTGTAAAACTGTTCCTTTTTAAAAATCAAAGTTTTTTATTCTGTCTGTCGGACTGGAAGAAACACAAGCTGGAATCAAGATTGCCAGGAGAAATGTCAATAACCTCACATATGCAGATGACACCATCTTTATGGCAGAAAGTGAAGAGGAACTAAAAAGCCTCTTGATGAAAGTGAAAGTGGAGAGTGAAAAAGTTGGCTTAAAGCTCAACATTCAGAAAACGAAGATCATGGCATCTGGTCCCATCACTTCATGGGAAATAGATGGGGAAACAGTGGAAACAGCATCAGACTTTATTTTGGGGGGCTCCAAAATCACTGCAGATGGTGATTGCAGCCATGAAATTAAAAGACGCTTACTCCTTGGAAGAAAAGTTATGACCAACCTAGATAGCATATTCAAAAACAGAGACATTACTTTGCCGACTAAGGTCCGTCTAATCAAGGCTATGGTTTTTCCATTGGTCATGTATGGATGTGAGAGTTGGACTGTGAAGAAGGCTGAGTGCCAAAGAATTGATGCTGTGTGGTGTTGGAGAAGACTCTTGAGAGTCCCTTGGACTGCAAATCCAACCAGTCCATTCTAAAGGAGATCAATCCTGGGTTTTCATTGGAAGGACTAATGCTGAAGCTGAAACTCCAATACTTTGGCCACCTCATGCGAAGAATTGATTCATTGGAAAAGACTCTGATGCTGGGAGGGATTGAGAGCTGGAGGAGAAGGGGACGACAGAGGATGAGATGGCTGGATGGCATCACTGACTCAATGGACGTGAGTCTGAGTGAATTCCGGGAGTTAGTGATGGACAGGGAGGCCTGGCATGCTGTGATTCATGGGGTCACAAAGAGTCGGACACGACTGAGCGACTAAACTGAACTGAACTAGAAATGAAACTAAAAATTTTGGTAATTAAGAAGATATTGATTCTACACTTTTTACCTGGATTACTAAAGAGTAAGGCAGAGCAAATATTTCAACAGAAACTGAGAGTGAAAAATAATAAATAATACAGACTTAAAATGGAAGAGAGATATGATTAAAAGGGGAACAGAGAGAAAGTATGGAAGAATTGATATTGAAACAGAGCAAGACCTTATGGTGCTTCACCATTCCCCCCATGTCCTCAGGTTGCCTTTTGTCTGTGGAAAAATTTTAGTCAAAAATAAGTTTAAGCAGAGAAATGAGAAAATGCAGGAATAAAGGAAAAGAGTCCAACAAGAATAAGTAATTTAGTTTAGTCATTAAGCAAGTAAATAAGTAAGTGTTAATCGTTCAGTCATGCCCGACTCTTTGCGACCCCATGAACTGCAGCCCACCAGGCTCCTCTGTCCGTGGGATTTTCTGGGCAAGAATGCTGGAGTGGGTTGCCATTTCCTTCTGCAGGGGATCTTTCCGACCCAGGGATTGAACCCAGGTCTCTTGCACTGCAGGCAGGTTCTTTACTGACTGAGCTACAAGGGAGTCTTTTAATTCTTCCTCAAGTGCTATAAATACATTTTGAATGCACCCTCTGAGCTAGATACTGAAACTTTCAACATGTGAAAGAAGTTAACTATAGCCAAGACATAATCTGACATAATTCTGGGAATTTTCCTCAAGGAAATGGGAACAAACCAACTCTGAAGATACAGACTGCTAAATCGCTTCAGTCGTGTCCGACTGTGTGCGACCCCATAGACGGCAGCCCACCAGGCCCCCTCATCCCTGGGACTCTCCAGACAAGAATACTGAAGTGGGTTGCCATTTTCTTTTCCAGTGCATGAAAGTGAAAAGTGAAAGTGAAGTCGCTCAGTCATGTCTGACTCTTAACGACCCCATGGACTGCAGCCTACCAGGCTCCTCCGTCCACAGGATTTTCCAGACAAGAGTACTGGAGTGGGGTGCCATTGCCTTCTCCAGGGATAAAGACTAATTCTACTTAAAACCAAATAGATGGGGAAACAGTGTAAACTGGTTGACTTTATTTTGGGGGGCTCCAAAATCACTGCAGATGGTGATTGCAGCCATGAAATTAAAAGATGCTTACTCCTTGGAAGGAAAGTTATGACCAACCTAGACAGCATATTCAAAAGCAGAGACATTACCTTGTCAACAACCGTCCATCTAGTCAAGGCTATGGTTTTTCCAGTGGTCATATATGGATATGAGAGTTGGACTATAAAGAAAGCACTCAAGAATTGATGCTTTTGAACTGTGGTGTTGGAGAAGACTCTTGAGAGTCCCTTGGAGTTCAAGGAGATCCAACCAGTCCATTCTAAAGGAGATCAGTCCTGGGTGTTCATTGGAAGGACTGATGCTGAAGCTGAAACTCCAGTACTTTGGCCACCTGATGCAAAGAGCTGACTCATTGGAAAAGACCCTGTTGCTGGGAAAGATTGAGGGCAGGAGGAGAAGGGGACGATGGAGGATGAGATTGTTGGATGGCATCACCAACGTAATGGACATGGGTTTGGGTGAACTCCAGGAGTTGGTGATGGACAGAGAGGCCTGGCTGCTGCAGTTCATGGGGTCGCAAAGAGTCGGACAAACTGAGCAACTGAACTGAACTGAACAACTTAAAACAATCAAGATGACACTGGTCACACTACTGCATGACCAATTTCAAGATGACTGTCAGAGCTGACCGTGCTGTTTCTGCATGTAGCCTCCCTCTGTCAATAAAAGCTAGTACTCCCTGAGTATGAGGTCAGAAGTTGGCCTTTGGATAGGCGTCCTCTCTCCTCCACCCCCATTTCTGGTATTCATAATAAAGCAAATTTTCCTTTCTACCAACCTTGCCTCTTTAGTGGCTTTTAATGGTAAATAGCTGGACCCCACTTTCAGTCACAAAAGCACATTTCATATTGGTGAAAGGCATCCACCTACATAATGCAGCAACATTAGCTTACACAAGTATATGCAGAAGAAACAATGAAAAGCTATCCTATGGTCTAAAAGCCAAAATTAACCTAATGAATCTGTAGAGAATACAGAAGCCAAACATGCAAGAAAAAGCTTAATTTTTGACACTGATATTGAAACAAAATAAGATAAGTACTAACAGAACACTATTTTTAAAGTGTGATAATTATCATATCAAACCAGAATTCTATATCAAGCATCAATGTTGCCCCAAGTAAAGATGTCTTTAAAAACTGAAAGTGAAATATTTCATTGTTAACAGCTTTGAATTAGACAAAATACTAGAGTGAGATATTAAGCCCCAAGGAAAATAATCCCAGATTGAAAATTAGGAATGCAGGATGGAATGAGGAGGAAAAGAAGCAATGATTAGGAAATAAATATAAATTTAATTTTGTTTTATAAAGAACTAGTTACATCTCTGCTAAAGAGTCAGACATGACTTACTGACTAAACAGCAGTAACAGATAACATCTCATGGAAATTAAAACATAGATAGAATTAAAATGCATTGCAGAAATAATAAAACACTCAGGAAAGTGTAATGGAATTTAAAGTGTTCTAAGGTTTTAGACTTTGGCAAAGGCGGTGAAAGTATTAGACTTTAAGTGTATTAGACTATTAAGTGAAAGATTCATAGTTTAATCACAAATGTAATTATACCCAGATTTGTATATGATTAGGATTAACAAATTTATTAGGGAATCCTGGAATAATAAAAGTGAAGTGAAAAGAGTAAAGAGACTATTTAGGTCAAAGGGTAAGGAAAAAGCAATACAGTTGTGATCATTTCAAATTTCAGTAATTAGGTGAAATGTAAATGCCCAAAACACTAATTTTGTTGTAGTGGCTGTATGATATAGATATTATAGTCTTGTCAATAAGTTTTTTGACATTTTTTATTGAAAAACATTAAACAGTCTCTATTTTTTCCTATGAAAGCATAACTTATCTGAAAAGTTTTATATCAAGAAGCTTCCATTCTTATTTTTGCAGAATATATTCCATAGCGGGAGAAAAAGGAAACATAAAATGTTGACATAAACTCTAAGTAACACTCCCCATGTACAAACATATTACATTTTTTTCATCTAGGACATTATGCAAATATCAATAGCCCCATATTTTTTCTTTTAGAATCTCTTCAATCTCATTAATCTAAAATAGGGTGTGTCTGGGTTATCTACCGATTGGATTATCCACTCTGTTAGTTTATAAAAGGGTAATCAGAGGCAGAAGTCGCTACTATCTCCAGCAAGCTACTGGTTGCCTTCTCAGGTGTGGGTCACAGGACAGCTCTTGGAACTGGGAGAACCAGTATTCACAAATCAGACTGTTCCGGTAAGTGTGGCATTTTTATTGATGGCAAGAATGTCCTTTTGTATCCTTTTTTCTTTGGTAAAATCTCTTCTTAAGTTAGCAGATTTTACTCTTAAAAAAAGAAGCTACCTTATTGAAGTTATTTCCTTGGTGTTAGTATTAAGAAGGTGGAGAAGGCAATGGCACCCCACTCCAGTACTCTTGCCTGGGGTTGCTAAGAGTCGGACATGACTGAGTGACTTCAATTTCACTTTTCACTTTTCACTTTCATGCATTGGAGAAGGAAATGGCAACCCACTCCAGTGTTCTTGCCTGGGGAATCCCAAGGACGGAGGAGCCTGGTAGGCTGCCGTCTATGGGGTCGCACAGAGTTGGACATGACTGAAGCGACTTAGCAGCAGCAACAGCAGTATTAAGAAATAGTTTTATATACCTTCATATATGAAACTTTCTTGGGATAGTAGTCCAGATTTTAGTTTTTTAATTTTTATTTATGATTCATCGTTTTACATACCTCTGTATATGAAACTTCTTGGGAATAACAGTCCAGATTTTAGATTTTAATTTTTATTATAACTGTGCTGGGTCTTCATTACTTTCAGCCTTTCTCTAGTTGCAGTGCATGTGCTTTTCTTGTTGCAGAGCATGGGCTCTAAGGTATATGGGGTTCAGTAGTTGTAGCTCAAGGGCTCTAGGGTGTGGGCTCAGTTGCTCCATGGCATGAGGAATCTTCCCAGGATATGGATCGAACCTGTGTCCCCTCCATTGGCAGGAGTATTCATAACCCCTGGACCACCAGGCAAGCCCCAACATTTTAGGTTTTAAAATCAACGTCCCTGGAAAGCAAAGTAGTGTTTATCCCTGTGTTGCATAAATTGTTCTCTCTATCTCAAAACTCCTTAGTTACAATGTTTTTTTCCCAGTTTTCCTTTCTTCCCTTTATGTTTTGGTATCTTAGTTCCCCAACCAGGTATTGAATCCAGGCCACAGCAGTCAAAGTGATGAGTCCTAAACACTGGACCCCCAGGGAACTCTACCCCCATCCTTTTTCTTCTTTGCTCAGATATCAGGAGTCAGACTTCCCATAATCTCATCATCATCTGAAATTGTAGTTAATTCTCCCTCCCTTTTGCCTTTCTGCTCTTGCTCTATGTCTCCTATCTCTGCATTGGCCTTACTGATTGTCAGAATCCTTATTCATACCTTGCACTAGAGTAGACATTCTTTAGTCTATTAACACTTCTATCTCATCAGGATTAAAGTAAATTGGGGCAGTAACTTTGTTAAGTGGAATTACGAATCCTGGGTTTTAGTCCACAACTTGGCATAATATTAGGTGTTCTGTAAATGAGAGGATCAACTAACTTTCCCTCCAGACTCAAACATCTTGAGTGTTTTAAGAGGCAGTGTTAATAATTATGGCAGAACAGCAGGAATGGAATTTGATTTTTTTCTCCCCTTAAAAATACCAGTGTGACAGAAATTTCAAAGAAAGTGTACACTGAGCTTTACATCTTAAAGAGATTATTGTGGCTAGAGTCCTCTTTTTTCCTTTGTGTGTGTTTATTTTTTTAATATAAATTTATTTATTTTAATTGGAGGTTAATTACTTTACAATATTGTATTGGTTTTGCCATACATCAACATGAGTCTTAAAATAGATTACACAGAGAAAAATGATTTGAAAAGCTTTGATTGCAGTCCACCACAAGAGATTATCAATGCTTAACTATAGTGAACTTATTTGAAAATGTAGAAAATTTTTCTTTTTTGGTGTGGATAGTTTTCTCTCAAAATTCTGAGCATTTCCTAAGAACTAAACATATTGATGTTGCTATATGTCAGTGTTAAACATTAAAGTCTAGGTCAATCTTGTCTTCATTGGATATCCAATTTAGTGAGAAAAACAGTATGAAATAAAAGATAGTAATATATGTACAATCTAAAATTGAAAAAAATAATAGAAAGTGTAACATTAATTTGGATTCCTAAATCAGGAAAAATCATTCATGTAAATGATGTTTTGCAGGAAAATTGAAAGGTGCTCAAGAATTTCAAAGGGTGGCCCCAGGTGGTTGTGAAGGTGCTCTTAGAAGGTGTTGTTCCTGGAGCAGTGAGTGTTCTCCCTGCAGATCTGGGGTGAGTTAGGTTCTAGTTTCTTGTTACCTCAGCATTGTGAACAGTCAGGTTGCTGAGCTTTCCCAGAGATCTCCCTCATCTCCCTTACCTTCCCTCACCAGGAAAATGGCTGCAGTGATGGAGTCCAAGATCGAGCAAAGTTTCCAAACTGTTATTTCTTGGAGGAAGAAGGAACAAGAACAATTCCGTAAACTCTTTATTGGTGGCTTGAGCTCTGAAACCACAGAAGAAAGTCTGAGGAATTACTACAAGCAGTGGGGAAAGCTTATAAGCTGTGAGATCATAAGGGACCCTGCAAGCAAAAGATCAAGAGGGTTTGGTTTTGTCACCTTTTCATCCATGGCTGAAGTGGATGCTGCCATGGCTGCCAGACCTCATTCTATTGATGGGAAAGTAATTGCCCCCAAACGTGCTGTCCCAAGAGAGGAATCTGGGCAGCGAGGGGTTTTCCTAACTGTGAAGAAGCTGTTTGTTGGTGGAATTGAAGATACTGAGGAACACCATCTTAGAGATTACTTTGAGAAATATGGAAAAATCGATGCCATTGAGATAATTACTGATAGAGAGTCTGGAAGAAAAAGAGGCTTTGCATTTGTGACTTTTGATGACCATGATCCCGTGGATAAGATTGTGTTGCAGAAAAACCATACTATCAACGGCCATCATGCAGAAGTAAGAAAGGCCTTTTCTCGACCTAAAAGGCAACAAGTCCAGAGTTCTAGAAGTGGAAGGGGAGACAAAGCTGGTTTTGGAGATTCTCCTGGTGATGATGGAAAGGTTGGACCAGGGTCAGGACGAGGAAGTAGCTTTGGAGGACGATCTGATGGATTGAGAAGTGGTCAGTGGACTTGGTCATGGTTATAATAGGTGTGGAGGATGACCAGGAAGTAGCAATTTGGGAGTTAGCCCTGGTTATGGAGGAGGAAAAGGAGTTTATGGTGGTGGAAGACTTGGATATGGATTGACAAGAGGATCTTTAGCTTCCTATTTTATGTGGACTTGACTGTATAAATGGCAACCCACTCCAGTACTCTTGCCTGGAGAATCCCATGGACGGAGGAGCTTGGTGCAGGCTACTGTCCATCGGGTCCCAAAGAGTTGGGCACGACTGAGTGACTTCACTTTCACTTTCTGACTGTGTAAAGAGGAGAGGATAAGAGCCCAGAGGTAATAGGGCAGCTTTAGGTTATCCAAATAATTAATGACTTTAAGGAAACTCTTCTCAGTCATGCCATGACTGTGGCAGTGATGTAGCAGAAGACACCAGAACAGATGCAGAGAGTCATTTGTGAATGGATTGGTTTACTTAAGAACGTCACCTTACTATGGAGGAAAGAATGAAAAAAATTGCTTTTGAGACAGTTGCCCAACTTTTTGTTTCTTTCAAGAGGATAGAAGCATCCCTTCTTTGATAACATTAATTTTTTTTAGTGTCCAGTGACATGTGAACCTGTTTTCAAGATTTTTCTGGCAAAGTTTGGAAAAACTGTTTTCTAGGATCATGGTATAATAAGACATTTTAAAAACTGAAGTGTCTTATAGTATTAAGAAGTTGTTGTACATTTATGATTTAATAAAGACCTCTAAAGGAAAAACAGCTATTCTCTTTCAGTGATGTTTTTGCATTTTATTCTTTTTAATAAATGCTTCTTCATTTTATGAGATCATTGACATACAGCACCATATATTTAAATATGCAGCACAATGATAAGATTTATATGTATTGTAAACTGATTGCTAAGATAATCCTTAACTTTCAGTGTTAACTATGGCCCTCATGTACATTACTTCTATGTTTATCTTAAAACTGAATGTATTTTTTTAATTGAAGAATGATTGCTTTACAGAAATTAACAGGATTTTCTGTCAAACATCAACATGAATCAGCCATAAGTGTATATATGTTCCCTGCCACTTGAACCTCCCTCCCATCTCCCCCCACATCCCACTCCTCTAGGTTGATACAGAGCCCCTGTTTGAGTTCCCTGAGTCATACAGAAAATTATGGTTATCTAATTTACATATGGTAACATATGTTTCCATGTTACTCTGTCCATACATCCCACCCTCTCCTCCCCCAAGCTGTGTCCATAAGTCTATTCCCTACGTCTGTTTCTTCATTGTTGCCCTGCAAATAAATAAATTCATTAGTACCATCTTTCTAGACTCCATATATATGCATTAATATGCAATATTTATCTTTCTCTTTCTGTATTACTTCACTGTGTATAATAGGCTCGAGATTCATCCATCTCGTTAGAGCTGACTCAAAAGAAATGCATTCCTTTTTATGGCTGAGGAATATTCCATTGTGCATATGTACCACGGTTTCTTTATCCCTGCATCTATCCATAGATGTCCAGGCTGTTTCCATGTTCTAGCTATTGATGAACATCGCGGTACATGTGTCCTTTTCAATCTTGGCTTCCTCAGGTTATATGCATAGCAGTGGGATTGCTGGGTCAGATGGTGGTTTTGTTCCTAGTTATTTAAGGAATCTCCATACTATCTTCCATAGTGGCTGAATCAGTTTACATTTCCACCAACAGTGAAAGAGGGTTCCTTTTTCTGCATACCCTCTCTATCATTTATTATTTGTAGACTTTTTAATGATGGCCAGTCTGACAGATGTGAGGTGATCTCATTACAGTTTTGACTAGCATTTCTTTAATAATGAGCAATGTTGAGCATCTTTTCATGTTTGTTAGCCAACTGTATGTATTCTTTGGAGAAATGTCTAAGTCTTTTCTCCACTTTTTGATTGGGTAGTCTGTTTTTCTGGTATGGAGTGGTATGAGCTGGTTGTATATTTTGGAAATTCTATGTCAGTTGCTTCATTTTCTATTTTATCCCATCATGAAGGTTGTCTTTTCACCTTGCTTATAGTTTCCTTTGCTATCCAAAAACTTTTGTTTAATTAAGTCCCACTTGTTTATTTTTGTTTTTATTTCCATTACTTGAGGTGGGTCATAGACAGTCTTGCTTTGATGAGTGTTCTGCCTACGTTTTCCCCTAATAGTTTTATAGTATCTGGTCTTACATTTAGATCTTTAATCCATTTTGAGTTTATCTTTGTGTATGGTATTAGGAAGTGTTCTAAATTCATTCTTTTACATATGGTTGTACAGTTTTCCCAGCACCACATATTGAAGGGGCTATCTTTGCCCCATTGTATATTCATGCCTCCTTTGTCAAAAATAAGATACCCATAGGTGTGTGGGTTTATTTTTGGGCTCTTTTTCCATTGATCTATATTTCTATTTTTCTCCCAGTACCATACTGTTTCAGTGTTAATATATAGGAATGCAAATGATTTCTGTGTATTGATTTTGTATCCTACGAATTTGCTAAATTCACTGATTAGCTGTAGTAATTTTCTGATAGTATCCTTAGGGTTTTCTATGTATAGTATTGTATCATCTGCAAACAGTGAGAGCTTTAATTCTTCTTTTCCAATATGGATTCTTTTTATTTCTTTTGTTTCTCTGATTCCCATAGCTAAGACTTCCCAAACTGTGTTAATAATAGTGGTGAGAGTGGACACATTTGTCTTATTCATGATCTTAGAGAGAATGCTTTCAGTTTTTAACCATTGAGAATAATGATTGCTGCAGACTTATCATATATCAGTTCAGTTCAGTTACTCAGTCAAGTCCAACTCTTTGCAACCCCATGGATTGCAGCACACCAGGCTTCCCTATTCATCACAAACTCCCAGAGCTTACTCAAACTCATGTCCATCCAGTCAGTGATGTCATCCAACCATCTCATCCTCTGTTGTCCCCTTCTCCTCCCACCTTCAATCTTTCCCGGCATCAGGGTCTTTACCAGTGAGTTATTTCTTCGCATCAGGTAGCCAAAGTATTGGAGTTTCAGCTTCAACATCAGTCCTTCCAAAGAGTATTCAGGACTTACTTCCTTTAGGATGGACTGATTGGATCTCCTTGCAGTCCAAAGGACTCTCAAGAGTCTTCTCCAACATCACAGTTCAAAAGCATCAATTCTTTGGCGCTCAGCTTTCTTTATAGTCCAACTCACATCCATACATGACTACTGGAAAAACCATACCCTTGACAAGATGGACCTTTGTTGGCAAAGTAATATCTCTGCTTTTAAATATGCTGTCTAGATTGGTCGTATCTTTTCTTCCAAGGAGTAAAGTCTATATATGATATGTTGAGGTAGGTTCCTTCTATGCCCATTTTTTGAAGAGTTTTTACCATAAAAGCTCTTTTTATGAGTCAAAGGCTTTTTCTTCATCTATTATGATTTTCATATGACTTTTATCTTTCAATATGTTAATATGGTGTATCACATTGATTTTCTATATATTGAATACTTGCATCCCTGGAATAAACCTAACTTGATCATGGTGTATGAGCTTTTTAATGTGCTGTTGAATTTTTGTTTGCTAGAATTTTGTTGATGATTTTTGCATCTATGTTCATCAGTGATATTGGCCTGTAGTTTTCTTGTTTGTGTTGTCTTTTTCTGATTTTGGTGTCAGGGTAATGATGGCCTCATAGAATGAGTTTGGTAGTGTTCCTTCCTCTGCAACTTTCTTAAAGAGCTTTAGAAGGATAGACATTAGCTCTTCTCTAAATGTTTGATAGAATTCACCTGTGAAGCCATCTGGTCCTGGGCTTTTGTTTTTAAGTAGATTTTTTATCAGTTTTGATTTCATGGTTGTAATTGAGTTGTTCATAATTTCTATTTCTTCCTGGTTCAGTCTTGGAAGACTGAAATTTTCTAAGAATCTGTCCATTTCTTCCAGATTATCCATTTTATTGCCATACAGTTGCTCATAGTAGCCTCTTATACTCCTTTGTATTTCTGCATGGTCTGTTTTAAGTTCTCCTTTTCCATTTATATTATTTTATATTATAATTTATATTATTTTTCATTTATAATTTTGTTGATTTGATTTCTTTTCTCATTTTTTCTTGATGAGTCTGGCTAAAAAGACTTGTCCATTTTGTTTATCTTCTCAAAGAAACAGCTTTTAGTTTTATTAATCTTTGCTATTTTTTTTTTCAATTCTCTTTCATTTATTTCTGCTCTGATCTTTATTTCTTTCCTTCTGCTAACTTTGGGTTTTCGTTCTTATTTTTCCAGCTGTTTTAGGTGTAAAGTTAGGTTGTCTATTCAGTGTTTTTCTTTTATTTCTTGAGGTAAGATTGTATTACTGAACTTCCCTTTTAGAACTGCTTTTGCTGCATCCCATAGGTTTTGAGTTGTTGTGTTTTCATTGTCATTTGTTTCTGGAAATTTTCTTAGTTTCACTTTTTATTTCTTCAGTAACCTGTTGGTTATTTATAAATGTATTGTTTAATCTCCATGTGTTTGTGTTTTTTAGTCTTTTTTGTTGTAGCTGATATCTAGGCTCATAGTGTTGTCATCAGGAAAGATGCTTGATATGATATCAATCTTCTTAAATTTACTGAAAGTTGATTTGTAGTCTATCCTGGAGAATGTTCCATGAGCACTTGAGAAAAGATGTATTCTTCATTTGGATGGAATGTCCTGAAGATATCAATGAGATCCATCTGGTCTAATGTGTCATTTAAGACTTGTACTTCCTTATTAATTTTCTGTTTTGATGATATTTCCTTTGGTACAAGTAGGGGGTTAAAGTCTCCTACTACTATTGTGTTACTGTGAATTTCTCAATTTATGTCTGTTAGTGTTTGCCTTATCTCTCGAGTTACCCCTATGTTGGGTGCATAGATTTTACAATTATTATGTCTTCCTCATGGATTGACCCCTTGATTATTACATAGCGTCCTTCCTGATCTCTTGTAGTATTCTTTATTTTAAGGTCTATTTTGTCTGATACGAGGATTGCTACTCCAGCTTTCTTTTGACTTTCACTTCCATGAAATATTTTTTCATCCTCTCATTTTCAGTCTATATGTGTCTTTAGGTCTGAAGTGGGTTTCTTGTAGACAGCATATATATGGGTCTTGTTGTACCCATTCAACCAGTCTATGTCTTGGTTGAAGCATTTAATTCATTTATATTTAAAGTAATTATTGATATATATGCTCCTATTGCCATTTTCTTAATTGTTTGGGATTTGTTTTTGTAGATCTTTTCCTTCTCTTGTATTCCCTGAATATATAAGTCCCTTAACATTTGTTGTAAAGCTGGTTTGGTGGTAGTAAATTTTCTTAACTTTTGTTTGTCTATAAAGCTTGATTTCTCCATCAATTTTGAATGAGATGCCAGCTAGGTAGAATAATGTTGGTTGTAGGTTTTTGTCTTTCAGTATTTTAAATACATCCTGCCATTCCCTTCTGGCCTTCAGAGTTTCTGCTGAAAGGTCAGCTGTTAAACATAGGGGTTTCCCTTGTATGTTACTTGTTGCTTTTCTCTTGCTGCTTTCAATATTCTTTCTTTGTGCTAAATATTTGTTAGTTTGATTAGTATGTGTCTTGGCATGTTTCTTCTTTCTTTTGTCATATATGGGACTCTTTGCACTTCATGGACTTGATTGACTATTTCCTTTCCCACGTTGGGGGAATTTTCAACTGCAATCTCTTCAAAAATTTTCTCATACACTTCCTTTTTCTCTTTTTCTTCTGGGACCCCTATAATTTGAACGTTGGTGCATTTAATATTGTCCCAGAGGTCTCTGAGACTATTCTCAATTCTTTTCATTCTTTTTCCTTTATTCTGCTCTTCAGCAGTTATTTCCACCATTTTACTTTCCAGCTCACTGATCCATTTTTCTGCTTCAGATATTGTGCTATTGATTCCTTCTAGAGTATTTTTAATTTCAGTAATTGTGTTGCTTGTCCCTGTATGTTTATTCTTTAATTCTTCTAGGCCTTGTTCATTGATTCTTTCATTTTCTACATTCTATTTTCAAGGTTTTGGATCATCTGTACTATCATTATTCTGAATTCTTTTTCAGGTAGTTTGCCTATTTTCTCTTCATTTATTTGGACTTGTGTGTTTTTAGGTTGTTCCTTCCTTTGTGCAATATTTCTCTGTCTTTCCTTTTTTTTTTTTAAACTTACTGTGTTTGAGGTCTCTTCAAGGTTGAATTTTTTCTTTCTTGGTTTCTGGCCTCATTAGTTTGGTCCAGTTGTGTAAGCTTTGTGTAGGGTGTGATTTTTGCTTGTATTATGGTGGGTGGAGGTAAGGTGTTTTTTTCCTCTCCTCTGATGGGCAGGCTGAGTGAGATGGTAATCCTGTATGCTGATGATTGGATTTGTATTTTTGTCTTGTTTGTTGTTTGGGTGAGGGTGCAAAGTGTGCTACTGGTAGTTGGGTGATGATTGGTCTTGTATACAAGCAGTTGCCTTTGTGGAATTCTCATTATTTGATAATCCCTAGGGTTAAGAGTTCTCTGGTAGTCTAGGGTCTTGGAGTCAGCACTCCCACTCAAAAGGCTCAGGGCTTGATCTCTGGCTGGGAACAGAAATTCCACATGTGGTTTGTTATGGCATTAAATGAGATTAAAATAAATACACAAAAAAAGAGGAAGAAAACAAACACCCCAGGCAAATGACAATTACAAAATCAGGTAAATAATAACTAAAATAATGAAATATACATATACATATACACCTATAAGCAGAACCAAAACAGTCCAAAAAAATTAAGCATAATAGATTGACCCCGCAAACAAAGGAAACCAAAAATGAAATCCACCAGTTAAGAACAAAACTAAAGTATAACCTGGAAAACAAAACTAAAGCAAAGTGCTACCTGGGGAATAAATCAACAAAAACAAAACAAATATGGTGAGAAAAAGAAAGAATAGAAATGCAAAGTTAATTAGAGGTAGATTGAGAAGATTTATATATATTAAAGATTAACCACAAAAGGAAAAGAACAGTGGGAAAGGCAAACAGAGGAATAAATTTAGAAAAATAATAATAAATTTTTAATTTTTAATTAAAATTAAAAGAAAGGGAAAAAAAGAAAAATGAATTAAAAAAAAGAAAACCCCACAGAACCACAAAAGGCCAACACTGAGGCAGAAGCATATAACAGAAATAAAATGTGTGATTTTAAAAAAATTCTCAAAAGTGTAAATAGATTTAATAGTATTAGTGAAATTGATGACTACAACAACAAAGGGGGGGAAGGGGGAAAAATTAATAATAAATCCAGAAGACCTACAGTAAAAGTCAAAATATAAGAATAATAAATGCTTCTCTTGAGTCTCTCCTATCAGTGTACTTTCCCTCGCTGGGAGTCACAGTCCACCTTTCCTCCCTAGATGCATTCCAACACTGCTGGTCTCTGGGACCTGCTGTTGAGGCAGCCCAGACTCTAATCTGGTCCTACTCCCGAGTGTTTTTGCCTCCAATATCCAGAGGTGTCAGAATTAGTGGGTGCATTTTTTTTGTTTTTGTTTTCTTTTTGAGAACTCTCAATGTTTTTTTAATATATTCCATAGACACAGAGTCTGCCTAGTTGATCGTGTAGATTTAATCTACAGCTTGTATGGCTGATGACAAGGTTCTGGGTCTTCTTCCTTAGCCACACTGTCCCTGGATTTCAACTGTGGCTTTATCTCCACCTCTGCATGTGGGTTGTCCACAGGAGTTGGCTCCTGAGGTGCCCAAGAGGACTTGGGTTTGCCCCATTGAGTGCAGGCCGTGGATATGGTACAGCTGCTTGGGTCACAGGGCCCCTGGCAGCACCAGGTACTCAGAGGAGCTGGTGGCTAGGGCAGCAGGAAATATGCTGTTCTAGAAGAGCGGCAACCCACTCCACTTGCCTGAAGAACCCCAGACAGAGAAGCCTGGCAGGCCACAGTTCACAGGGTCACAAAGACTTGGTCACCACTGAAGCAACCCACATGCACAGGTGCAGGACTTTTTCTAGCCTGTGGCAGTTCTGCCCCAGTGAGGACTGAGTGTAAAAGTGCAGCTGCTTGACAGTACCAAGTGTGCAGGACACAGACTGCCTCCGCTGCAGCTGTGGCTCTATCGGAGTCTTTTTCTAGCCTCTGGCAGCTAGCAATCAGAAGGCCTCTTTGGCTAGTCCTTCTCTGTTGCTCCACCCATTCATGCACTTAGAGGTCTCCCCTGCCTGGGGTCCTTCTCTGTTGCTTGGTGCATCAGGCACATGATGGGCTCCTCTGGCTAGGATCCTTCTCTTGTTCCCCACCTCAAGCACTTGAAAGGCCAGCATCTCCACTGTTCATGTGCTGGTGTTGGTCTTAGTGTGTGAGGAGAGAGAGGCTATCATGATGGCTTCATCACCTATGCATGACTCAGCAGTATCCACTTGCTGCCATGGCTGCCTGACTTTTCTCCACAGGCATTTCTCACCACAGTCTCCTCCCTCATGTCCCCTCAGGCTGTCTCCCTGAGTCAACAGCAGGCTTTGCCCTGGGATTGGTCACAATCCCTACACTTCAGCTGAAGTGTAGGGATTGTGCCTTCTAGGGGAACTGCAACCCTGTCTGGGGTACGAATGGCTGCAGAAAGGAATGTCTATGTGATTATCATTCCATTTAGGCTGTCACAGATCAGCTGCTCCACTCTCAGCCTCAAATGTTTCTCCTAAGTCATAAATAAATACCCTGAGATCGGACCCCTGCTTCAGTTCCCCCACCCGCTGAAGGCAAGTCCAGTCTTACTAACTCTCCTGTTTTTCCTCCTTGTTCCTTCATCCTAGCAAGTTTGGCATGGTTCTATATACTCTTTTCCGGTGGTCAGGTACTCCTGCCTGCTCTCAGGTGGTTGTCTGCATCACTTCTGTGTCTGAAGGTGTATTCCTGATGTATCCATGGAGAGAGATATTCCATGTCCACCTACTCCTCTGCCATCTTCTTCCTTATGTTTGTATTTCTTGACATCCTTCATGCCTTTAGTAACCACAAATACGTTTGTCTTGTTACCAGTGTGTCCTAAAGCAGCAGTTGCCCTGAGTCCACCCAGCTATAGCCCTGGGGATGGCTGTGTTCTTTTCTACTGCCTTGAGCTATGCTCAGTGAAGGTGGGTGAGAGCCTGAAATTCTCCTGATGGGAGTCTGAAAGATAAAGCTTGAGAAGAGGGGTTTGAAAGGTCCAGGAATGGATGTCACCAAACTGATAATGCATGGCCATACATGGGCATGGCTGTACCAATTAAAATCTCAGAATGCTTCCAATCTTAGTGGGTAAACAGTCACTGAGCTGAGGTCACCCCAAGTACCCATGCCATAACCAGGAGCTAAAGAGCTTTTATCTGGCATTTTGAACTTCATCTCCTAGAAAACTCTAAAAGCAATTCAGTTAAAAAATATTTTCTAATTTTCCTTATTATGGCTACTTAGATACACCTATCACTTAAAAGTGGACATTTAATTTCCAAACACATAGGGTTTTTAAAGTATCTTTATTAATTTCTCATTTAAATGCTTTCTTGAAATGGCAACCCACTCCAGTATTCTTGCCTGGAGAATCCCATGGACGGAGGAGCTTGGTGGGCTACAGTCCATAGGTCGCAAAGAGTCGGACACGACTGAGGGACTTCACTTTCACTTTCTATGCAATTACACTCTGATTTTTTTCAGTCTTCTAACTTTTGAGGCTTTGATGGCTTAGTCAAAGATCCTTCTTGGTAAATGTCACATTACACTTGTGGAACTATATGTAACTTTGTTCTGTATTTTCCAAGTCTCATGTAAATGTGTTTTCATACTATTAAAACTTTAAAAAAATTTTCCTTTAAAGAAAGGGGAAGATGGATAATTTGACACCTCTGAGCTGAAAGCTTCCTTTTCTGGTGGCTGCAACTGTTATGGAGATGCATAACAGGCTGGCCTCTGTCAGGGAAGACTTTCAGCACATGAGGATAAATCTTTGTTCCTGGAAGCCCAGGTCCTACATGACATAGCACAACAATAAAAGAAAGGAAAGTCTACAAGACTGCACTTTCACTCCAAAGAGAAATATAACACGAGGTCCCAGGATTCATCCAAGGCCAAGAGGAGGAACTGACGTCTGAAGGATATCTCTTGGAAGACTATGACACTCCTGAGAGCAGGGGCAACATAGAGCAATATTACATAGGTTTTGTGGGTACAACTGAGGCAGAGGGACAACTTATCTAATGTATGGGCTTTTAATTGCCAAAGCATACTGATAGTCCAAAAAGAGCAAAAATTTGTAATGCAGATCTACATTACTAGCCAAATATAATAATAAATGTGTTCTAACTTACTTAAAACAAAATAAATAAATACTTATTATAATTATAATCAAATGCACGATAATATTTTGCTATGCTTGCTTTATCACATAACTATCAATGAGGCCATTGAGACTAAATCAGAGAGAGAGCAAGGGAGAGAGAAGAGATGAGATTTGAGAAAATCAGAGGGGTCTACACTAGGGAGAGCCTTGGTGGGCACTGATTTTTGTAAACTGTAGTAAAATACAGGTCAGGATTCCCTAGTGGTTCAGTGGTTAAAAAAAAAAAAAGAAAGAAAGGAAGAAAGAAAATCTGCCTGTCAATGGAGGAGACACGGGTTCTATCCCTGGGTCAAGATGATCCCCTGGAGAAGTAAATGACAACAGACTCCAGTATCCTTGCCAGGGGAAATCCCATGGACAGAGGAGACTGGCAGGTTACAGTCCATGGGGTCCCATAGAGTTAGATATGACTTAGCAACTAAAACAACAAACAAAATACAAAACTTATCAGAACCATGTTTAAGTGTACAGTACAGTAGTGTTAGGTATATACATAGTTGGTGCAACTAGTCTTTAGAATTTGCAAAACTGAAATTCTATGCACATTAACAAATAGCTCTCCATTTCCATCTACCCCAGGTGTTAGCAACTACCATTCTACTTTCTGTCTTTAAATATTTGACTATTCTGTGCAAGTAATATAAGCAAAATTATCCTGCATTTGTTATTTTGTGACTGGTCTATTTCATTTAGTATAATGTCCTCAAGTTTCACCCATGTTGTGGCGTGTGTCTGAGTTTCCTTCTGTGAAAGCCTGAATGACATTCTCTTGGGTAGATGTACCGCATTTGGCTTATCACTCATTCAGTTCAGTTCAGTCACTCAGTCATGTCCAACTGTTTATGACCCCATGAACTGCAACACGCCAGGCCTCCCTGTCCATCACCAACTCCAAGAGTTTATACAAACTCATGTCCATTGAGTTGGTGATTCCATCTAACCATCTCATCCTCTGGCATCCCCTTCTCCTCCTGCCCCCAATCTTTCCCAACATCAGGGTCTTTTCAAATGAGTCAGCTCTTCGCATCAGGTAGCCAAAATATTGGAGTTTCATTTCAACATCAGTCCTTCCAGTGAACACCCAGGACTGATCTCTGTTAGGATGGACTGGTTGGATATCCTTGAAGTCCAAGGGACTCTCAAGAGTCTTCTCCAGCACCACAGTTCAAAAGCATCAATTCTTCAGTGCTCAGCTTTCTTTATAGTCCAACTCTCACATCCATACATGACTACTGGAAAAACCATAGCCTTGACTAGATGGACCTTTGTTACAAAGTAATGTCTCTGCTTTTTAATACGCTATCTAGGCTGGTCATAACTTTCGTTCCAAGGAGTAAATGTCTTTTAATTTCATGGCTGCAATCACCATCTGCAGTGACTTTGGAGTCCAAAAAAATAGTCAGCCACTGTTTTCACTGTTTCCCCATCTATTTACCATGAAGTGTTGGAACTGGATGCCATAATCTTAGTTTTCTGGATGTTGAGCTTTAAGCCAACTTTTTCACTCTCCTCTTTCATTTTCATCAAAAGGCTCTTTAGTTCTTCTTCACGCATTAAGATTTTAGTGTTTACACAGATCAGGCAATGTGCTAGGTGCTAGGAGTCTGGCAGGACAAAGATAAACTAGATTGTCCCATTCCCTGACCTCATGGAGGTCACAGTCTTGAGGAAAATGGGGATAAATAATAAATGTTCATATAGAAGATAACCAGGGCTGTGATATGTTAAGCATTGGATATTGTGGGTACCAGAAGTAGTCCTTGACCTAGTGTGGGAGAGTTCTTGGGGGAGCAGGCATCCAAGTGAGGACCTGAAGGATGATCAGGAAATTACCCAGATAAGGAAAGAAGAAGAGAAACATCCAGACAGAAGTGACTGCATGTGCAAAGATCCCAAGATGAGAATGTATGACAGGGTGGAGAAACTGTAAGTGGTTCAACAAAGCTGGAAATGAAGCACACAGTGATGACAAATGGAGAGATTCCAAGTGGACTGCATCCCCCAAAGGTCAACCACCCCTTCCCTGGGCCAGTGAGGGTAAAAGGGCATATAGCAAGCAAAAATGGGGGCAAAATGGGTGGTGGCAAAAATGTGTGGACAAAAATGTAATGGGGGGGTCTCTTGTTAGGGACATGTTGGAGAGGTGGGTATAGAAGGGTCATTTCTAATCAAAAGGCAAGGAGTTCCTTTATAATAGAGATGACATTTAAGTCTGAATAGAAGATTAATAAATGTTCACCTGATACAGAGAGAATGGCATCTCTAAAGGAGCCCCACATGGACAAAGAAATCTGGGGTTTAGAAATCTGGGGTTCTTTCACCTCTCCTTAGTTCAGTTCAGTTCAGTCGCTCAGTCGTGTCCGACTCTTTGTGACCCCGTGAATCGCATCACGCCAGGCCTCCCTGTCCATCACCATCTCCCGGAGTTCACTCAGACTCACGTCCATCGAGTCAGTGATGCCATCCAGCCATCTCATCCTGGGTCTTCCCCTTCTCCTCCTGCCCCCAATCCCTCCCAGCATCAGAGTCTTTTCCAATGAGTCAATTCTTCGCATGAGGTGGCCAAAGTACTGGAGCTTCAGCTTTAGCATCATTCCTTCCAAAGAAATCCTAGGGTTGATCTCCTTCAGAATGGACTGGTTGGATCTCCTTGCAGTCCAAGGGACTCTCAAGAGTCTTCTCCAACACCACAGTACAAAAGCATCAATTCTTTGGCACTCAGCCTTCTTCACAGTCCAACTCTCACATCTATACATGACCACAGGAAAAACCATAGCCTTGACTAGATGGGCCTCTCCTTAATGTGTGCCTTTTTTGTCTCCAGGTTTAATGGACATGGTCTGAATGAGCCTCCTACAAGTAAATATCTTTGCATCCATCTTTCATTTCAGCCTCCACGGGTCTTTTGCCAAGCTTTTCTTTTCACTCAGAAAGGGAGCTTTCCCCAAACTCAGACTGGTCTCCTGAGTGGAGCCAAGATGTCAGTGGGAGGAAAAATGTTGAGCCTTTGGTCTCTTTTTGCACCTGCAGCAATGGTACTGGCTTGTCAAATTTTATTTTCTGTATTTTTCTGGGTTAGAAGGGTATATTTGAGCAATAATTTCCTACAGAAATGAGTTGAAGTTCTATAATGAGCTTATAATTTATGACTCCTACTAACAAAATTTCCTACGGGTGCCGCAGAAGTATCAAGGTAAAGATGTAAACACTAGTGACTATTCACTATTAATTTGCATTTTTTATTCAACGCCTCCCTAATGTATTTTTCCATCCATTTTTCTATCCTACCAGTTATCTGTTCTCTCAAATACTAATCTCCCTGTCTCCATTCCTTCTTTTCTTTTTCTTTCATTTCTTTCATCCATCCAAATAACCATTCATTCATTTGTCCTTCTTTTGTTCTGTACTTCCATTCATCTCTCAACTTTTCTTCCTGGTATTTATTCTTCTTTCCTCCTCTTTGACTCTCCTTATGTCTCTTCCTTCATCCACCCAGGTATCCCATTTCTCTTTCTCCTTCTATCTGTCCTCCTTGTTTACTCTCTTTCTTGTTTACCCACTCACACTCTCTTGGATTCATTTCATTCATTGTGTGAATAAGAGGCTTGCTTTACTCACAAAATCACTCCTATTTATACAATCACTCCTTCCCTCACTCTGATTAGTGGTACACCTTTAAATGGTTGTCCTTGGACAAATTTCTGGAACTCGGGTAAGCCTGGGGGGCTTTCTTCCATTCTATGGGGGACTTGGTTTTTCAGTCTGATTAATTTTTTTTCTTTTGAAATCTGGTTCATTTAGTACCATATTACCATATTTAAGAAGCCAAAAGTTCAAAAAGATTTACTCATATTTTTTTTCCCCAGGGCTTTATATTTTTGTCATTGAATTTAGGTCTTTATTTTCAGTTAATTTTGTGTAAGTTGTGAGTTCGGAGACCAACTTCATTTTTCTTTTTTTTTTTTTTTTTTACACATGGATATCTACTTGTTGCAGTGTTTTTTGTTAAATCATCTATTCTTTCCCTGCTGTCTTGGAACTTCTATTGAAAATAAATTGTCTATAAATGTGTGTTTGTTTCTAGACAAAAAATCCTACTCTATTGATCTAAATGTCTATATTATGCAAGTGGGTTGGGAAGATTCCCTGAAGAAGGGAAAGGCTACCCACTGCAGTATTCTGGCCTGGAGAATTCCATGGACTGTATAGTCCATGGGGTCACAGAGTCAGACATGACTGAGCAAATTTCACTTCACTTTATGCAAGTGGAATGCTCTTTTGATATCTGTAGCTTAGTAGCAATTTTTATAAATGGGAAGTGGAATTTTCCAAGTTTATTATTTCTGCTTATTGGTTTGGCTTTTCAAAGTACTTTGCAATGTTATATGAATTTTAGGATCAGCTTCCAAATTTCTATAGAAGAGCCAGCTGCAATCTTGACAAAGATTGTATTTAATCTGTAAATTAAGTTAAGCAGTGTTTCCATCCTAATAATATTAAATCCTTGATTTATGAATATGAGATGCATTTCTGTTTATTTAGGTCTTTCTAAATTTTTTCAACAAAGTTTTGTATTTTTCAGGTATGAATCTTAACAGTAGTTTCGTTCAATTTCTCCCCAAATTCTTGATATTTTATTCTTTGATTAATTATTTTTTAAATTTCAGTTTCAGAATCTTAATACCTGGCATTTAGAAATACAATGTTTGCATATTTGTCTTATATTGTCCTGAACTAATAGAATTCAGTAGTATTCACTTATATTTTTAGAATTTTTAGTATAGAATATCTTATCATTTGTGAATAGAGAGAGATTAAGTACCAGAATACCTTATCCGTCTCCTGAGAAATCTGTTTGTGGGTCAACAAGCAATAGTTAGAACCAGACACAGTACAATGGAGTGGTTCAAAATTGGGAAAGGAGTACAACAAGGCTTATATTGTCACCCTGCTTATTTAACTTACATGCAGAGAACATCATGAGAAATGCTAAGATGGATGAATCACAAGATGGAATCAAGATTCCTGGGAGAAATATCAACAGCCTCAGATATACAGATGATACTACTCTAATAACAGAAAGAAAAGAGGAATTAAAGAGCACCTTGATGAGAGTGAAAGGACAGAATGAAAAAGCAAACTTGAAACTCAACATTAGAAAAAAAGAAAAGAAACCTAAAGTCATAGCATCCATTCCCATCACTTCATGGCAAATAGAAAGGGAAATAGTGAAACCAGTGACAGATTTTATTTTCTTGGGCTTCAAAATCACTACAGATGGTAACTGCAGCCATGAAGTTAAAAGATGCTTGCTCTTTGGAAGGAAAGCTGTGACAAACCTAAACAACGTTTTAAAAAGCAGAGACATCGCGTTACCAACAACGGTGTATATAGTCAAACTTACAATTTTTCCAGTAGTCATGTGTGGATGTGAGGGTTGGACAGTAAAGAGGGCTAGGCACCAAAGAATTTATGTCTTTGAACTGTGGTGTTGGAGAAGATTCTTGAGAGTCCCTTGGACAGCAAGGAGATGAAACCAATCAATATTAAAAGAAAATCAACCCTGAATATTTGGAGGGACTGATGCTAAAGCTGAAGTTCCAGTACATTGGCCACCTAATGTGAAAAGCTGATTCATTGGAAAACACCCAGATGCTGAATTTGAGCAAATTCTGGGAGATAGTGGAAGACAGAAGAGCCTGGTATGCTGCAGTCCATAGGGTCACAAAGAGTCAAAAATGGCTTAGTGACTGAGTAACAGCAATTACAATTATTGCATGAACTACATTTACAGTTCAAATTCCTTCCAGGTAGGATCTATGCATTACTCAGATTTTAAACTAATTTCACCTATTTTTAAAAAATTATAATGTAGTATAAGAAATGTTTAATAAAATCATTTCCATGAGTAAGATATCATGCTGTGTGACCATTAGCTCTGGACCTAAAGAAAGGCCAGTTCTAGGGCAAGATACATTGTTGCACAAGGCTTAAGGAAAGCATGAGGGAGAATGCTCACCTCCTACTGGAAGGGTCCTGGACTGCCTATCAAATCTCTCAGGGATGAACATGGGATGATACATCATGGCATGAAAATCTGAAGAATAATATTGGCATAAGACTATACATTTCTGATGTACAGTGAAGGAAAATAAACCATTAGTACAAAAATGTCTTACTTTACAGTATTGTGACAGATCCCATGTTTAACATTGTCTTTAGAGCCCCTGTGACATCCTTATTCCTAAGACTATAGATTAAAGGGTTAAGAACAGGAGTGAGTATGGTGTAAAATACAGATACAATCATATCTTTCTCAGGGGTGTGGTAGGAACTGGGGAGCATGTAGGTATAGACTGCAGCTCCAAAGAACAGGATGACCACAGTCATGTGGGAAGAACAAGTAGTGAAAGCCTTCTTCCTGCCCTCTGCTGAATTCATCCTGTGGATGGTGAGGAGGATGAATAAATAAGAGCTTGAAATAACTGTCACAGGAATGAGGAGCATGAGGACACAGCACAGGTACATGAGTGTCTCATACAGGGAAGTGTCTGAGCAGGAAAGCTTCATTACAGCAGGGACCTCACAGAAGAAGTGATGGATCTCCCGGGATCTGCAGAAGGGAAAGGCCATGGTGACTGGTGTGAGCATAAAGCCATCCACTGATCCCAGGAACCAGCAGCCAGACACCAAGAGGTGACACACTCTATGGTTCATGAGAATAGAATAACGGAGTGGATGACAGATGGCCACATAGCGGTCATAGGCCATGGCAGCCAGAAGAAAAAATTCTGAACCTACTAGAGTCAAATAGAGAAACATCTGCATTCCACATTCAGAGGCTGAAATCTCATTCACACCCATGACCTGGTCCATGAGCATCTTCGGCACAGTGACAGAAATGTACATCACATCCATGAGGGACAACTGACTAATAAAAAAATACATGGGAGTTTGGAGATGGGCATTAGAATGTATCAGAAGGATCAGGATGCTATTACCAGACAAGGCCATCAGAAAAATCACAAAAATGACCACACAAAGGAGAGCTGGGTGCTTGGATTGACTGAAGAATCCCACGAGGATGAAATCCAACCGTCCAGTGTAGTTGGCCACCCAGGTGGAGTTGTCCATAAAGTTTCACCTAGATAAGCAAGGAGAGTTTTGTAATTAATAGATTGCCCATGCAATATGACTGCCTGATATTAATGGTTAGTGAGCTTCTGCTGCATGTGTGTTTGTGTTTTTGTCTGTGTGTGCATACACACCTGCATGCACAACCATGTATGCAATCCAGTTGTGCTAATAAGAGGAGATGTTAGGGGGTTGTAGATTTGAGGATTGTAAGATTCTTGCAATTCAATACACTCTTTGAAAGAGAAAGAATTCACAACTTGTCTTTCAGTGAATATATTCTGGGTTAAAACAATCAGTTTACTACTGGTAAGTTTGCCAAAGTTCAATGTCATGAGATGTCCTGATGCAAACTCTACATAAATATATATTTAAGCAAATAAGAGTATATAAATATAAGTATAATTTATATTTCCAATTTTAACTGTGGGTAAGCAGAATTTCATAGAGAATCCCATCTCTGTTTTATCTAGTACATGCTTCTGCAACATCATCTCCTTATAGTTCCTACCATTTGTTTCAAATATCAGGGAACAGAACTAGCATTTAGAAGGTCACAGCCATTTACAAGACAAGGCATTCATTGTTTTGCAAGCATTATCTGCTTTATTGCCTACAGCAATCAAGTTTTCATGGAAAAAGAGATGCGTAAAGGAAAACTGAAAAACACTGAGAAGTCTCTGACTCCATGTAATGTTCTGTCCCCTATCTTACTGCTCACAGTACATATCTGTGTTCAATGCTGAAGACAAATAGAAAAAATTAAACTTGGTTACTCTTAAGAAGGTCATAATCAGTCAATGAGGGAGAAATGTTACATAAATATTATTTAAACTAGAATATTAAAAGACATACAAAATAAATTATTAAGAACAGTAGGGAAAAAATACACCTGAACTTTCTTAAGAGAATTAGTAGTTTCTCCTAAAATTTCTATCAGGCAGATTACATTTTGGAGGTTTTCATTTTCTGACATGTTAAATATTAAGTTTTATAAGTCCTTATCAACAAGAAGAAATATTGGCTCCACTTTCTGGAAAGAGTTTAGAAATGCTTATGATGCAGTAATATTTCAAGTAGAATTTCAAAGTTTCAAATATATTTTATGTTCTTGTAATAATCCCAAGACTAATTACAATATTCAGTTTATTAACAATCCCATGTTCTGGAGTGTTGAAGCTGCAGACAACTTTGAAAGTGAATTTGATGATTTAACGTAGATATACAACAAATTTGCCACACATCGCATTAACATATATTTCTGTCAATTTCTATCTTCACTGGCAAATGAATGCTGAGCTCCATCTGTGTAAAATTTTAAAACTGTACAATTAAGATGAAATTACACCTGTGACTGAGTCTATTTGTGGTTAGAATGAAGCAAGGACCAGCGCAGTGGCAGGTACAAGTGAAGACCCCAAATCTATTTGTTGAGTAAATGAAAAGAGAGCAGAGGGCAAGTGGGAAGTGGGACTTTCATTTCTTTGGTAAATGAAAGTCACTGTGTTCAAGTGACACAATACCTAGGACACCAGACAGATAAGGGAATTCTGTTTGTACCACAAAGCACAGTTGGCCTCCCTATTCAAAAGGGAGGCCAATTTTTTTCTTACTTTTCTCTACCAAATTGCCTGAGTTCAAAATCAACAAAATGGTGCTTATGAAACTTAGTAATTATTAACAGTAGTAGTAGAGTAGTAACAAATCTTACATTAATCTGGCAGCTTCTAAGCCATTGTTTTATTGCATTACGGTGATTTTGTCCCCAAGAGCCTATGAAGTACTTACTCATCTTACTTTCTCCTTTTACAAATTAAATAATTCAGGTTCTTGGGGCATCTGCCTAGATTTGTGTCTCGGCTCAGGAGTTGGGACACAGAGTCTGTAATATTGCATAAATACTGTAGAACCCACTGTTCCCTCCACAGTCTACAATTTGGGTATTAGCTACCAACTGTAGATTTCCTCTAGGAAACAGATATGATTGAGACATTTATTTCAATGTTCCAACATCCAGAAATAACACCCATACCAAGTAAAATTAGTCCCTTTTCTTCTATTAATTTCAGTCTCAAGAAAAGAAATTACAATAATGTAGGAGGGTGTGTATTCTTTTGTCTGTATATAACTGGAAATCAAACTTGTATCCTAATATGTTGCAGTAAATAAATATAATATGAAAGATTCAAGAAAAAAAAATTGCTTCTCTCCTGAGAAATAGATGATAGTGAAAAAATTTAGAAATAAGTTCAAACATTAACAGAATGTGACAGAAACCCAAGTAAAAATGATATTAGTTACCCTTTTGATTCTTTTTCCTGTCTTCCTATCTGATTGACCCCCAAATCAGATGATGCCAAAAGCCTCATCTAGATGGACTAAAGGAAAGTGGCCACAATTAACTATATAAAAAGAAACAGAAGAGTGACATCATCCCTGGTTTTACTATGCCCATTAAGGGAGTGGAATATGGTCTTCTATAGATAGATTCCCTCTGGGTCTTTGTAGAATAATGAAATCAAGAGAGTTAAAAGTAACAAATATCTGTACTGCACTTTTCTGATTTTTTTCTCATTTTTAGCCACTTTTATTATTAAAGTAGAACTCTTAACCAATATTAACAATAATCTTAAATCTTTACCATCATCAATAAATTATCTATGAAATAGATATTAGCTTATATATCTAATATAAGCCTTAGCCTTTTCATATTAAAAGTGTTTCATATATCCCCATATAATCTTCAAGAATATTTTATGGTGTTTGCCTTATCTTTCACAGATACAGACCCTGAAACTCATAGTCTAATTGATATGTCAAAAAGACTACCAATAATCAGTAATGTAGTGGAGATAAATTTGAGAGGGTCTCCTTTACATCTTCATCTGGATCACTCTTGATTATTAATGCTTTGCTGATTGTGTTCTTTCTTTTGTTACTCAGCTGCAATCTGTGTTGCATTGCATTTTAGGGTATTTTTTTAAAAATTGAAATGTCAACATCTTGTCTATAGAAAAATATATATATATATTTTTTAAAAAAACAGAAACCATTACAAAGAAAATATTTTAAAGGGGCCATAATCTAATGTATCAGACAAACATCATGTTTTAACAGTTTTATTTTGCCTTGAGATTACAAATATCTACAAACTGTATATCACACACCAGGTAGTTGGGATAAACAAGGCAACAAGAAGCAACCCCACCATCATGAAACTTGCAGGCAAATTCTTCTGAACCTTTTTTTCTATATGTGTGCTCTCAAACTATGTTAATTATTTTTCCATGTCATCTTTTGTCCACGACATCCTTGTCTAGAGAGTGACTCCTGTTTAAAAGGCCTTCACTCGGGGGCTGGAGCCTCCCACGTCCTCCAGGGTTCCAGCCTGCAAGTGGTTTGTTCTAACCACTTTGTCACATGGTTTCCCAGAAGACTCTGATGGTGCAAGCCCTGGGAGGCTCTAGATAGTGATAAAAATGGAAGAAATCGCATCTTTTTTCTTGTTTCTGATGAATAACTCTGGCAGCAGCTGTAAGCTATTGAGAAACATGCAGGAACTGGAGGTTCCCGTATCTCAAAGGCAGTTTCAGTGTCATTAGTGGGAAGCAGGGCTCTGGGCTGCAGCAGGGAAGGGTCCCCTCGGTAACCACAGAATGCAGCCTCTCAGTCGGCTCAGTAGTGTGGGGAATGGGGGGCTCCAGTGTTTGGCAGACTTGACATTTCCTTCACTTTTCCCCCAGCTTTCACTCCAGCCCATTGACATCCCCATAACCAATCCCCTGAAGTAAATTTCTTCACTTCAAAGTGTATAAAATGGGACTGGATATTAAATAATGAGGTTAATGTTCTATCAAATGAATATACATTAATTACAATTCCCCATAATATTGAATAATTGTGTTTCATTCACATTCTAAATTACAAGTTACACTGTGACAAAAATGATTAAAAATATATATAAAACATTCTCTGAATGTAATTTCCTCTAAGATAATTTATCAGAGGGCATAGAATACTTGTGGGCTTCCCTGTGAAAAGTGGTTGCTGAATCATGCAAAGATGCCAGGATTCTTGGCCTCCAAAGGAGAAAAATTCAATCTGGGGCCAGAGACGAGGCTTGATCGCTCAGAGCTTTTGTGTAATAAAATTTTATTAAAGTATAAAGGAGATAGAGAGAGCTTCTGATATAGACATCAGAAAAGGGTAGAAAGAGTACCCCCCTTGCTAGTGTTAGCAATGGAGTTATATACTCTCCAATGAATCCAAAGAATGTCTGGAGGTTGTAAAGACCACACCAGACCTACACCCATAATTTACATTTTAAGATAACAGAATTAGCTAGAAGGTTTAGTCCAGAGACTGCCTTCAGGCAGGATACATTATTGTTATATAATCCTTGTAAACCTACTCCCATAATTTACATTTTAAGATAACACGATTCAGTTCAGTTCAGTTCAGTTCAGTCTCTCAGTCCGACTCTTTGCGACCACATGAATTGCAGCACGCCAGGCCTCCCTGTCCATCACCAACTCTGGGAGTTCACTCAAACTCACGTCTATCGAGTAAGTGATTCCATCCAGCCATCTCATCCTCGGTCGTCCCCTTCTCCTCCTGCCCCCAATCCCTCCCAGTATCAGAGTCTTTTCCAATGAGTCAACTCTTTGCATGAGGTGGCCAAAGTACTGGAGCTTCAGCTTTAGCATCATTCCTTCCAATGAACACCCAGGGCTGATCTCCTTCAGAATGGACTGGTTGGATCTCCTTGCAATCCAAGGGACTCTCAAGAGTCTTCTCCAACACCACACTTCAAAAGCATCAATTCTTCGGCGCTCAGCCTTCTTCACAGTCCAACTCTCACATCCATACATGACCACTGGGAAAACCATAGCCTTGACTAGACGGACCTTAGTCGGCAAAGTAATGTCTCTGCTTTTGAATATGCTATCTAGGTTGGTCATAACTTTCCTTCCAAGGAGTAAGGGTCTTTTAATTTCATGGCTGCAATCACCATCTGCAGTGATTTTGGAGCCCCCAAAAATAAAGTCTGACACTGTTTCCACTGTTTCCCCATCTATTTCCCATGAAGTGATGGGACCGGATGCCATGATCTTCGTTTTCTGAATGTTGAGCTTTAAGCCAACTTTTTCACTCTCCTCTTTCAATTTCATCAAGAGGCTTTTTAGTTCCTCTTCACTTTCTGCCATAACATGATTAGCCAGGTTTAATCCAGAGACTGTCCTCAGGCAGGATGCATAATCCTAAGGAATGTAGAGAAAAAAAGAAAGTTTGTCCTTTGTTCCTCCTTGAGAATTCCGGATCCCTCTCTCCTTGGGGACCCCTAGACTTCTTATCAACCTGCCTAAGAAATGACTCTCTCACCTGGTAGTTCAAATGGTAAAGAATCTGCCTGTAGTACAGGAGACCCAGGTTCAATCCCTGGGTCAGGAATATTCCCTGGAGAAGGGAATGGCAATCCTCTCTAGTATTCTATCCTGGAGAATCCCATAGACAGAGGAGCTGGGTAGAAATACTTCACATTTCTTCATACACAACACAGAATTGCTTTTCCACAAATGTCTTCAAATGTGCTATGATATCAAATTTCACTTGAACTACATTAAGTTGTATGTGCTTTTCCGTCTCAGTCAATTTGATAGGCATATAATTAACACCTGCTATATTGCTGATCTTGTTTGTGACAACAATTGTCTTGCTGTTCACACTATTCACACTGTTCGCTGAACCCAGGGTAGACAAGGCATGAGCTAAGAGGCTAGAAGAAGACTCAAGGAACCATAGGAACGGCAGACACACTTATTCTCTCCTGGCAGGCACAGCAGCCATAAAACAGCATCTCTCCTTGCTGAAGCAGCAGCCATAGCAGCAGTCATAACAACACAACATAACCACACACAACACTGTGAGCAAGTGTGTACCTTGTGACATGCATGCGCAATGCTATAAGCAGTCTCAGCTGTTACACAACCATGCGAAGTCATTGTTTACAGAACATGGAGCTAGAGAGCCTGACCATGCCATATTGGCTAATTTGCCCTTATCCACACCTGCCTTTCTTGATTACTAATATGGTCATAACTTTTCACATGTTTATCCATGTAACTACTGCTTATGTGAAACATGATTATATCTTTTGCACATTTAATTTTTTAAAGTTTTTCTTTAAAAGTATGAAAGTGTTACTATATTAAGAATAGTAACTCTTTGTGAGTAGTGTTCATTATTTTTTCCTAAATTTTTGATTGTGATATTTTATCTCATCAGAATATTTTATTTAGTTTAACGTATGGTTTATTTTAGCATTTTTGTTTTTAGGAAGTCCTTACATGGTTTGGAATCATTAAAAATAATCAATTCTGCATTTTTTTTTTAAAAGAATGAGTTTCACGGTATTTTTGAACAGTTAATTTCTAAACCAGCAATAACTTCTTAGGGGTGTGATATGGAGTGGATTTCTAACATGGTTTTCAAGTAGAGACTAACTTCAACGACTAAAAAAATTGATCTTTCATTCACTCATTCCAAAAATATATATTCACTACCATTTATGTGCCAGCTGCATTTATCTTTCTCAAAATTGCTTTGGCTTTTCAGGGTCTTTTGTGTTTCTATAAAAATTGCAAAATCTTTTGTTCTATTTCTATGAAAAAATACCATTGGTAATTTGATAAGAAACTGTGGAAAATTCTGAAAGAGATGGGAAGACCAGACCACCTGACCTGCCACTTGAGAAATCGGTATGCAGGTCAGGAAGCAACAGTTAGAACGGGACATGGAACAACAGACTGGTTTCAAATAGGAAAAGGAGTACATCAAGGCTGTATATTGTCACCCTGCTTATTTAACTTCTATGCAGAGTACCTCATGAGAAATGCTGGACTGGAAGAAACACAAGCTGGAATCAAGATTGCCGGGAGAAATATCAATAACCCAGATATGCAGATGACACCACCCTTATGGCAGAAAGTGAAGAGGAACTAAAAGCCTCTTGATGAAAGTGAAAGAGGAGCGTGAAAAAGTTGGCTTAAAGCTCAACACTCAAAAAACGAAGATCATGGCATCCGGTCCCATCACTCCATGGGAAATAGATGGAGAAACAGTGGAAACAGTGTCAGACTTTATTTTGGGGGGCTCCAAAATCACTGCAGGTGGTGATTGCAGCCATGAAATTAAAAGACCCTTACTCCTTGGAAGGAAAGTTATGACCAACCTAGATAGCATATTCAAAAGCAGAGACATTACTTTGCCGACTAAGGTCCGTCTAGTCAAGGCTATGGTTTTCCCAGTGGTCATGTATGGATGTGAGAGTTGGACTGTGAAGAAGGCTGAGCACCGAAGAATTGATGCTTTTGAAGTGTGGTGTTGGAGAAGACTCTTGAGAGTCCCTTGGATTGCAAGGAGATCCAACCAGTCCATTCTGAAGGAGATCAACCCTGGGATTTCTTTGGAAGGAATGATGCTAAAGCTGAAGCTCCAGTACTTTGGCCACCTCATGTGAAGAGTTGACTCACTGGAAAAGACTCTGATGCTGGGAGGGATTGGGGGCAGGAGGAGAAGGGGATGACCGAGGATGAGATGGCTGGATGGCATCACTGACTCAATGGACATGAGTTTGAGTGAACTCCAGGAGTTGGTGATGGACAGGGAGGCCTGGCATGCTGCAATTCATGGGGTCACAAAGAGTCGGACACGACTGGTGACTGAACTGAACTGAACTGATACTTGTTTTGGGTAGTATGGTCACTTTCACAGTATTGATTCTTCCAATCCAACAGTATGGTATATCTATCATTATGTTTGTGTCACCTTTGGTTTCTTTCATCAGTATCTTATAGTTTTCTGCATACAATCTTTTGCCTCCTTAGGTAGGTTTGTCCATCAACAGGTAAATGAATAAATAAAGATGCAGTATATATGTACAATGAAATATTACTCAACTATAAAAAGAACAAAGTAATGCCATTTTCAGCAACATAGGCGGACCTAGATTCTCATGGTGATTGAACTAAGACACAGAAAAACAAATATCATATAATATCACTTATATATGGAATATTTTTAAAGGGTACAAATTAACTAAGTTACAAAACAGAACTGAGTCACAGATGTACAAAACAGACAAATGGTTACCAGGGGATGAAGAGAGAAGGGATAAGTTAGGAGACTGTGTTTGGCATACTCACACTGCGTGCATGTATGCCAAGTCACTTCAGATGTGTCTGACTCTTTCTGACCCTATTGACTATAGCCTGCCAGGCTTCTCTGCCTAGGGATTCTCCAGGCAAGAATACTAGAGTGGGTCACCATGCCCTCCTCCAGGGGATTTTCCCTGACCCAGGGATCAAACCAGCATCCCCTGCAGCTCCTGAATTGCTGGCAATTTGTTTACCACTGACCTGCCAAGGAAACCCATATACACACCATTATATAAAAAATAGACATCTAATAATAAACTGCCATTTAGGACAAGGAACCCTACTCAATACTCTGTAATGGCCTCCATGGGAAAAAAAAATCTAAAAAAAGAGTTGATATATGCATATGTGTATCAACCTCATACCTGCCAAAGATGCTTGAAGCACTCAAATAAAACCTTGTGTGCACCAGGACCCAGAGACCCCACAGAAACTGAGCCAGACCTGTCTTTGAGTGTTTGCATGTCTCTTGAGGCAGCATGGATCAGAACTGGCCTTTTGAAGGGACAGGGCCTCTTGCTACAGAAGACCTGGGAGGTGTGACATGTGATATAACTCCTCTTAGAGGAGGTTGCCATTAGTCCCACCATACAGCCACCAAGCAGATTACCCACAAACTGGAGAACAATTATACCAAATATATTCTTGCACTGTTGCAAAAGTTCTAGGGTCCATAACAGTTTTCCCAACCTGGGGATCCAGCAAAAGTACTGAGAACCCCCAGAGAATTTGACTTTGAAGACCAGTAGGATTTGATTACAGAACTTCCACAAGACTGTAGAAACAGATGCTTGGAGGGCACAAACAAAACCTTGTGTGCACCAGGACACAGGAGAAAGGAGCAGTGACCCCACAAGAGACTGAGCCAGACTTACCTGTAAGTGTCCAGGAATCTTCAGCAGAGGTGTGGGTCGATAGTGGCCTGCCAATGGTTCAGGGGCACTGAATACAACAGTCCTGGGAGCTGCAGCATGCTGACATAAGTACTTTTGAAGGAGGTTACCATTACTGCCATTACCCCTACCATAGTTTGTTCTCAGGTCAAACTACAGGGAGGGAACAAGCCCCACCTATCAGCAGAAAGTTGAATTAAAGATTTACTGAGTATGACCCACCCCTCCATCAGAGCAAGACTCAGTTTACCCCACAGCAGGTACCTCCCATCAGGAGGCTTCCACAAGCCTCTAATCCTTATTCATCAGAGGACAGACAGAATGAAAACCACAGTCACAGAAAATCAAACAAACCGATCACATGGATCACAGCCTTGCTTAACCCAATTAAACTATGAGCTATGCTGTGTAGGGCCACCCAAGATGGACGGGTCATGGTGGACAATTCTGACAAAACATGGTTCACAGGAGAAGGGAATGGCAAACCACTTCAGCATTCTTGCCTTGAGAACCCCATGAATGATATGAAAAGGCAAAAAGATATGACATTGAAAGATAAACTCCCCAGGTCAGTAGGGGCCCAATATTTTACTGGAGAAGATCAGGAAAATAGCTCCAGAAGGAATGAAGAGGCTGAACCAAAGTGGAAACAATGCCTAGTTGTGGATGTGACTGGTGTGAAAGTAAAGTCCAGTGCTGTAAGAACAGTATTGCATAGGAACCTGGAATGTTAGGTCCATGAAACAAGGTAAATTGGAAGTGGTCATACAGGATATGGCAGGAGTGAACATTGACATTTTAGGAACCAGTGAACTAAAATGGACCAGAATGGGAGAATTTAATACAGATGATCATTATATCTACTACTGTGGGCAAGAATCCCTTAGAAGAAATGGAATAGTTCTCATAGTCAAGAGAAGAGTCCAAAGTGCAGTACTTGGGTGCAATCTCAAAAATGACAGAATGATCTCTGTTCATTTCCAAAGCAAACCATTCAATATCATAGTAATCCAAGTCTATGCCCCAATCACTAATGCTGAATACGTTGAAGTTGAACAGTTCTATAATGACCTACAAGACCTTCTAGAACTAACACCAAAAAAAAAAAAAACTTTCCATCATAAGGTACTGGGATGCAAAAGTAGGAAGTCAAGAGATACCTGGAGTAACAGGAAAGTTTGGCCTCAGAGTACAAAATGAAGCAGGGCAAAGGCTAACAGAGTTTTGCCAAGAGAATGCACTGGTCACAACAAACACCTTCTTCCAAAAACACAAGAGAAGTCTCTACACATGGACATCACCAGATGCTCAATAATGAAATCAGATTGATTATATTCTTTCCATTCCAAGTTGGAGAAGCTCTATTGAGTCAGCCAAAACAAGACTGGAAGCTGACTGTGGCTCAGATCATGAACTCCTTATTGCAAAATTCAGACAGCAATTGAAGAAAAAAAGGGGGAAACCACTATACCATTCAGGTATGACCTAAATCAAACCCCTTATAATTATACAGTGGAAGTGACAAATAGATTCAAGGGATTAGATCTGATAGAGTGCCTGAAGAACTCTGAAAGGAGGTTTGTAACATTGTGCAGGAGACAGTTATCAAAATCATCCCCAAGAAAAAGAAATGCAACAAGGCAAAATGGTTGTCTGAGGCCTTACAAATAGCTGAGAAAAGAAAATAAGTGAAAGGCAAAGGACAAGGAAATATATACTGATCTGAATGCAAAGTTCAAAAAATTAGCAAGGGAAGATAAGAAAGCTTTCCTCAGTGATCAATGCAAAGAAATAGAGGAAAGCAATAGAATGGGAAAGACTAGAGATCTCTTCAAGAAAATTAGAGATACCAAAGGAACATTTCATGCAAAGATGGGCATGAAATAAAGGACAATAAAGGACAGAAGTGCTATGGACCTAACAGAAGCAGAAGATATTAAGAAGAGGTGGCAAGAATACACAGAATAACTATATAAAAAAGATCTTCATGACCCAGATAACCATGATAGTGTGATCACTCAACTAGAGCCAGACATTCTGGGATGTAAAGTCAAGTGGGCCTTATGAAGCATCACTATGAACAAAGCTAGTGGAGGTGATGGAATTCAAGCTGAGCTATTACAAATCCTAAAAGATGATGGTGTTAAAAATGCTTCACTCAATATGCCAGAAAATTTGGAAAATCCAGCAGTGTTCACAGGACTGGAAAAGGTCAGTTTGCATTCCAATCCCAAAGAAACGCGATGCCAAAGAATGTTCAAACTACTGCACAACTGCACTCATCTCACATGCTTGCAAAGTAATGCTCAAAATTCTCCAAGCCAGGCTTCATCAATATGTGAATCATGAACTTCCAGATGTTCAAGCTGGATTTAGAAAAGACAGAGGAACCAGAAATCAAATTGCCAACATCCACTGTATCATCAAAAAAGCAAAAGAGTTCCAGAAAAACATCTACTCCTGCTTTATTGACTATGCCAAAGCCTTTGACTGTGTGGATCACAACAAATTGTGGAAAATTCTTCAAGAGATGAGAATACCAAACTACCTTACCTGCCTTTTGAGAAATATGTATGCAGGTCAGGAAGCAACAGTTAGAACCAGATATGGAGCAACAGACTGGTTCCAAATGGGAAAGGAGTACATCAAGGCTGTATAGTGTCACCTTGCATATTTAACCTCTATGCGAGGGCTGCTATGATAGCTCAGTTGGTAAAGAATCTACCTGCAGTGCAGGAGACACCAGCTCAATTCCTGGGTCAGGAAGATCTGCTGGAGAAGGGATAGGCTAACCTCTCCAATATTCTTGGGCTTCCCTTGTGGCTCAGCTGGTAAAGAAACCACCTGCAATGCAGGAGACCTGGGTTTGATCCCAGGGTTCAGATGATCCCCTGGAGAAGGGAAAGGATACCCACTTCAGTATTCTGTCTGGAGAATTCCTTGGACTGTACAATCTGTGGGGTTGCAAAGAGTCAGACATGACTGAGAGACTTACTTTCACTCTCACACAGAGTACATCATGTGAAATGATGGGCTGGATGAAGCACAAGCTGGAATCAAGATTACTGGGAGAAGTATTAATAACCTCAAATATGCAGATGACACCACTTTTATGGCAGAAAGCAAAGAAGAACTAAACAGCCTCTTGATGAAAGTGAAAGAGGAGAGTGAAAAATTTGCCTTAAAACTCAACATTCAGAAGACTATGATCATAGCATCTGGTCCCATCACTTCATGTCAACTAGATGGGGAAACAATGGAACCAGTGACAGGCTTTCTTTTCTGGGCTCCAAAATCACTGCAGATGGTGACTGCAACCATGAAATTAAAAGACGCTTGCTCCTTGGAAGAAAAACTATGACCAACCTAGACAGCACATTAAAAAGCAGAGACAACACTTTACTGACAAAGGTGCATCTTATCAAAGCTATGGTTTTCCCAGTAGTTATATATGGGTGTGAGAGTTGGACTATAATGAAAGCTGAGGGCAGAAGAATTGATGTTTTTGAACTGTGGTGTTGGGGAAGACTCTTGAGAGTCCCTTGGATTGCAAGGAGATCCAACCAGTCCATCCTAAAGTAAATCAGTCCTGAATAGTCATTGGAAGGACTGATACTGAAGCTGACACTCCAATACTCTGGCCACCTGATGTGAAGAACTGATTCATTGGGAAAGACCCTGATGCTGGGAAAGATTGAAGGGAGGAGGAGAAGGGGATGACAGAGGATCAGATGGTTGGATGGCATCACCGACTCAATGGACATGAGTTTGAGCAAACTCCAGGAGTTGGTGATGGACAGGGAAGTCTGGCGTGCTCATTCCATGGAGTTGCAAAGAGTCAGACAAAACTGAGTGACTGAACTGAACTGAACTGGGAGTGCAAAAATGAGGTTCAACTATCTTAAAATCCTAACTGCCCTTTGCATAGTGCAGAGAAATTTGAGGTTAAAAAAAAAATGAGATAAGGTATTTCACACAAAGTAAACCTAAAGAAAGTTGGTTCATTGGACAAATTAGGGAAAATTCATTAATAAATACAAAAAAAATCACTTAAACATAATAAAATGTATGACAGCCTGTTAAAAGGTTTTATAAACCTAATAAAATATCCCTAAAACACATCAACTGGAGAAGGCAATGACAACCCCCTCAACTATTCTTGCCTGGGAAATCCCAAGGACAGAGGAGCCAAATTAGTGCCAGTTCATGGGGTTGCAGAGTCAGATACAACTTAGCGACTAAACACAAAGACAATATATCAAACAAACCAAAAAACTACAGAGAGAACTAAGTAGCAGGAGGGGGATTATAACATATTCCCTTCTCTATGATAGAAGAAATAAATAAAAATTAATAAAATTTGAACATCAGAATTCTGAATGAACACATGAAAAACATTACATTCAATGACAGAGGAAAACATAGAATTTTCACCAAAAAAATGATCACACAAGGCCCATAATATAGGATGTAAAACACTTCAGAAGATTAAATCTCTGTACTCAGAGTTTGAATTCAGAATGCATTAAAACATAAATAAGAATGTCTCACATGTTTGTAGATGATAAAATATTATTTTAAATAATATTTGGGCCAAATAAAATATTCACATATCAGCCCTACAGGATACTTCAAAGGTACCAAGTAAAAGCAAATTTAGAGGCTTAAATATGTATGTTAGCCTATTTTTTTTATTCAATGACTTAAACATCCTTTTAAAAAATATCATATAGCATTGAAACATGTATATTATCATATGTGAAATAGATCTCCAGTCCACATTCGATACAAGAGAAAGGGTGCTCAGGACTAATGCACTGGGATGACCCTGAGGGATGGGATGGGGCGGGAGGTGGGAGGGAAGGTCAGGATGGGGAACACATGTACACCCATGGCTGATTCATGTGATTGTATGGCAAAAACCACCACAATGTTGTAAAGCAATTAGCCTCCAATTAAAATAATTTTTTTAAAAAAACTAAAAAAAGAAAATATGTCATATAATGGCAAACATAAACCAAAGAGAGTAAAAGAAACAAAACATACAATAAGGCACATCAACAAACTAAATGACAGTTCTTCGAAAAGACAAATAATACTGATAAACTTCTGCTGAAAATGATCAAGAAATAAGAGAGAAACCACAAACAATCATAAACTATTATCAGCAGTGAAAACAAGGACATCACTAGGGGAGCCAGAAAATTACATGATACTTACTGATTCTGTGAACTGTTTATTGATTATGGGATATAAGAATTCATACCGCCAGGACACATATACAAAAATAGCAGCATTGTTCGTAACTGCTAAAAAAATGAAGACAATATATGTATTCATCAGCACAAGAGTGCATGATTAAAGTATAGTCAGAAAATTCTATTTTATACAGCACAGAAAATGAATAAATCCATGATTCAACAACATGGATGAATTTTTTAAACATAATAAAAAGAGATTCTAAGAGAAAGGCAAAAATACAAGCAACATGATTAATCCATATGTAAACCAAATCAATTGACATTGTTAGATGTACAAAAACAGGTAATAAATCTGTGAATAAAAACAATAAAATGATTTTTTAAATAAAATTCAAAATAATGACTACTTGGCATCAAGAGCTGGTCTTGAATAAACAGGTTGAGAGCTCCCAGGCACCAGAGTAATTCTCATTCTAGGTTTGGGGGATGGGCCCTGGATGATTCATTTGCAAATATTCCATACGATGCATCCTTAAAGTCTTTGCACACTTTTCAATACTACTTTTCACATTAAAATTTTGTTATAGAAATTATGCAATAGATTGGAAGAATATAGAAGCCTAGAGATTAGGATGATTTGCTTTATTCTTTGATAAAAAATATTGTTCAATTACTTCACAGATGGAATTGTTAAAAAGAAGAAAAGCTGGGGAAAATTTTTTGAGAAGACCTTTCAGAAATCTTTCAGATGGTTGTTTATGCAAGTAGGGTATCCCAATACCTCACTCTTGAGGATGGACAACCACTTTCTCTTAAGTATGAGTGTCTCTATCCTTGCCCTCCTTCAATCTCCAGTTACTCTAATTTTAGAATAAATATTGTAAACATGTTTATTAATATACTTAATATATATTTAATTTTATATAAATTAATAGTTCAGTTCGGTTCTGTCACTCAGTCGTGTCCGACTCTTTGTGACCCCATGAGTCACACAGCACGCCAGGCCTCCCTGTCCATCACCAACTCCCGGAGTTCACTCAAACTCACATCCATCGAGTTGGTGATGCCATCCAACCATCTCATCCTCTGTCTTCCCCTTTTCCTCCTGCCGCCAATCTCTCCCAGCATCAGAGTCTTTTTCAATGAGTCAACTCTTCGCGTGAGATGGCCAAAGTACTGGAGTTTCAGCTTTAGCATCATTCCTTCCAAAGAACACCCAGGGCTGATCTCCTTCAGAATGGACTGGTTGGTTCTCCTTGCAGTCCAAGGGACTCTCCAGAGTCTTCTCCAACACCGCAGTTCAAAAGCAGTATATGAACATAAATATTGCACATAATTTATTCTGCATTTAGAGTAATCAAAAATTGAATGATATTAAGAATTTTGTATATGTTATGTATATAATATATGATATTCAAATAATATGCATATAATATGTAAAATATGTGTTCTTACAGCTTCTCTGTTCATGCCACTCTACATGCATATTTAATTCCGCTGTTTCATTTATACTCGTATTTTCTCACAAGCATTTCCTCTTTGAAGTGTTCCTTTGTCTCTTTACAGATATATAATCTTTATTCTGGAATCACTGTTCAAATCTGATGTTCCCTACTAGATGTTGTAGGGCTCTCATAGTTTTTATGACTGGGATCCCAAGTCTGCACAGCTCTCTTCTCTACTAGGAAATAAACCCGTAGATATAAGGGCTTGCATTCTGGCCTCTGCTGTGTCCCTCACAAACTTCAGAGTTTCTGTAACATTGCAAGTAATCTATAAAAGTTTAATAAATGATTAAATAAACCAAGAGCCTAGGAAGATTTTCAAAGGGTTTAATTAGCAGAATGACACTGATATTAAATGAAAGAACATTGGTTAAATACTAGACTTGTGATAAAAAGATAAAATAAATGTTTTACGAGATAGTTTTGCAGGTTAACCAAGTACTTACACTGACCTTTCTAATAGAAAGATTTTAAAAGGCCAGCAATACTGTTCTTTAATTCAACATCAGCTCACGAACTTTTCTCATGAGACAGAGTCTACACTGGCTCCTTCATGCTCATGAATAAGCAGGGCCAGGGCTCTGACATACAGAGTCAGAGCCAGGGGTAAAGCCACGTTTATCCAGTCATACCTAAGAGGGGACAACAGACCGTTGAAGGGACTGAGCCCTGGACTGGACAAGTGAATTAAATTCACTTAATATTCAAAGTACCATGGTGATGTTCTGTTGCTAGTTCTATTAGTGGTAGAGAAATCAAGATAGCGGGGTGGGGGGGAGTAATTTGATATTAAAGCTGCTGTGTAGCAAGCTAGGATTTAGCTAGAGGTCTCCTTGATCCTACACCCTCTCTCACAGCTCCACCACTTGAAGGCAAATAAAAAGAGTAGAAAATACAGAGGTGGGAATAGAAATCACAGTTTGCAACAGGTGTTAGGGACTGCCTGTGCATATTACCTCCATATTTGTCAAGGAACTTGAATAGCAAATTTTGCTTTCCCCATCTCAAAAGTGATTATAAGGCAACTGCTAGGGCTTGGGCAAGTTCACAAATGCCACATAGCTCTTGAGAACTAAAGAGGCAGATTTTGAACTAACCTCAAGACTAATTCTTTTCACTTCATTATATCTAATCACAACAGTCCCTCTATTTGTGGGTAAATTCAAAATCAATATTTGTTTTTCCTTGCACTTTGTGTTCCTGAATGACAAATACATAAATCAAACACTCATTAAAAGCAAAAATCAAACTGATTGGAAAGATAATATCTAAGACTTATCTAATGATATTGTTAATAATAAGATTATTAAAATGGTTTGATAGTGTCAGTCTGGGCAGTTTTGCTTCTTTTATTTATGTAATCACAGCAGTGTCTAAAACTAAAATTTTACCTACCTCTAGATAAACTCTCATTTTTTAGGTATAGGTTCTTTCCCCTCATTGGTGGAGTTATTTCCATATTCAGACAATTTCCTTATGTAACACTATAGGAATAATCATAAACAAGTAGCAAAAGCATTGAGTTAACATACCATGTAAAGAAAATACTTGTCAGTCTATTGACATGCAGCAGGTATGAGGTATGAGAATACCCAATGTCTAACCTTTGATAGCAAGATAAAGGTTCTGTTCCAAGTGGTGGTACCTCAACAATTGAGAATCCAAGTCTCCTTCTTGTTACGTTAATCAGAGGAAATGTACTTTTTCCTAATTTCACATTATTCCCAAAACACTAGACACTTGTATAATTTTGTTCATGAATATAGTAGTTCCTGAAGACTTCATAGTAATTCACTTTTACTGCTATTGTTCAAAATCAAGTCTCATACTAAAATGATTGATAAACTTGGGATGTGAGATGAGATAGTTTTCTTTATGTCAATGTTGACAAAAAGGATAAAAGGACTCATATATAAAAGAACCATAAGACTGTTACATTTAATGTGATAAATTAGGATGAATAAACAGGATGGAGGAGAAATGTCACAGGCATAGGAAAGAAGAAAGACATGACTAGACTTAGTTTGGGGGACCCTGTAAACAGCAGACAAATGAAAGCAGAAAAAAGGAAAGGAGGGATAATATAAAAGTTAAAAGACTTGTGGTCATTCCTAGACTTTCCCCTTTACAACTTTCTCTAGGCTCAGTCCTAATTGAATCCTGCTCCTCAGAGCACCTGTGATGTCTTTATTGTGGAAGCTGTAAATGAGGGGGTTCAGCACAGGGGTGATGATGGTATAAAAGGCTGACACCATCATGTCCTGCTCAGCTGTGTGGTAGGAATCAGGAAGCATGTAGGTGTAAATCGCAGCACCAAAGAAGAGTAACACTACAGTCATGTGTGAGGAGCAGGTGGCAAAGGCTTTCCTGTGGCCCTTGGCTGAATTAATGCTGTGGATGAGGTGCAGGATGAGGGCATATGAGCTTGAGATGACCACAATGGGGATGAGGAGCATGAGAATACAACATAGGTACGTGAGCATTTTATAGAGGGAGATGTCATAGCAGGAGAGCTTCAGCAAGGCAGGAGCCTCACAGAAGAAACTCAGGATTTTTCTGGAATGACAAAAGGGGAAGCTCATGGCTATGGGTGTGAGCAACAAACCATCCACCATTCCTAGGAACCAGCATCCAGACACCAGGCATTCACAGACCCTCTGGCTCATCAGCAGGGGATAATGGAGAGGTCTGCAAATGGCAGCATATCGGTCGTAGGCCATGGCAGACAGGAGAAAAGTCTCAGCTCCAGCGAGCGTCAGATAGAAGAACATCTGGACCCCACAACCTGAGGGAGAGATTGTGTGATCTCCTGTCACCTGGCCCAGGAGCATCTTGGGCACAGTCACAGATATGTACATGAGGTCCATGAGGGAGAGCTGGCTGATGAAGAAGTACATGGGGGTGTGCAGGCGGGGCTCCAGGTGGACGAGGATGATGAGGAGGGCGTTCCCAGCTAGGGCCATCAGGAAGAAGATGAAGGTCGCAGTGTAGAGGAGGAGGGTGTGTTTGGTTTCACCAAAGAGCCCCACAAGGATGAAATCAGTATTCAACGTTTGATTCTGTGAATTTTGATTCCCTGAGCACATGGTTGCAGTTCTCACTGAAGAAGAAAAGGAGAGCCATCACTTTTAGAAATTTCATATGCACATATTTGTTTAAGATTTTTCCAAAAGAGTACTTAGAACTATTTTTTTTAAATATGAGATTGTACTGATGTAAAGTTAAATGTTCAAATTTCTGAAAGGCCAGGTTGCACTTTGGTCACAAGTTTTGAGGAGATTATGAAACGGACCTGGGGAGGTGACAACTATACCAACAGACAAGCTGCTTACACTCTGTAAATTACTTATTTTTCCCCCAAACTGAGAATATAAAAGGACTCATCTCATAGGATGATTAGAAAACTAGAGTAAGAAACACACAGTACGTTTTAACACAATATGAATGTAGAATGAAATCATTCACTAAAGCTCCCACTCCACTTTGGGGCACAGTAGGCCATCCAGGACTCAGAAATTGAAGTCAAAGCTGGTGCTAATGTCAACATTAATATTGTTAATTGTACTAATATAAGTTAAGTTTACTGAAATTTGAAATATCATTAAATATTCTTCTGTCATGTTTCCATTAATTCCACATCCCCTCACTAAACATTTCAATTTACTCAACTGTTTCTTGCACAATGAAGCTCCATAAAGCAGAACCACCATGGGTATCAGAGCAGAGACTGCCCAGCCTGACTGTGGAGACCAGCTCTAGGTGAAGACCTCATGCAGGACAGAAAGCAAGAGGAGATTAGTCTTATACAATATGGGAGCCAGAAGACGTATAGATCTGGTGCAGGACAGAAGGGTACTCAGTGTGCAGACCTTGTACAGAGCAAGGAGGGCCATCAGGATACAGAGCTGATAAAGGCCAGGAGTCCAGGAATGTCCTGCTTGGTCCCCTTCAAAGCCCCAAGATAACATCTAAGGCATTTAATATGTTAAGTTTCATTTGGACAAATGATTTTTACAGGAATTTTTTTTTAAGTAACATATGTCCTGAATAGCAATTATTTTAGTTTAGAATGAATTGAATAACATTTTTTCTCATGCCATTTATTCTCCCAAAACAGTGTCTAAAATATTAGATATTTCATGCACAGTGAATGAGTGAGTGATAGGAGTTAATAAGATTGGATGGAGTAGCTGATTTAACCACACACAAAGCTGCAACCCAATCTTGATCCCTCCAGTCCTGTATCTCAGTTTTCTTAGGAAACTAATAAAATACTCTTGTCTAAAAATTATCAGTTTTGTTCAACAACTGCTTTGCCTGAATATTTCAGTTTTCAACTTTCTGAATTATACTTAACCTAATTATCCTATACTTATTTAAGTTAGGGATAGAGTTCTAGGTTATGGAAAGTTCAGGTGCTCAATGAAAGACTTTTTATCAGTCTCAAGGTTCGAGAAATTTGCACACCAGTTTAGAGAAATTTGTAGAGGAAAAGTTCACATAATATTTGAAATACATGGATAAGTAAAGTGTAATGTAGTGAACTTAGAGCAAAATTTAGAGTTTAGAACTTAGAGCAAATAAATAAATAAAAGTGTGTGACTTCAGGAAATCTAAAGTCAGAATTACATTAAGGATAGCAACAGAAATCAGATGTCTTTGCTCCTTATTTTGTTTGCTCCTTTATCAGTTTCTGAGGAAACATGCTAACAAGCCACATCCCAGGAATGAAACAAGCAAAGAATATAGTGCGTATACCTTTTAAGTCCTTCCTGTTCCTTCAGAGAGTAAATCTGAGTCACACCTGTGAAGCTGCTTTTACAATTCCAAAGCCAAGGCAATCATGTTTAAATTCAGGAGAAAAAGTGGGAAAGTTACATCATCAGTTTTTTCACATTAGGGAATTGGGATAAAATTTTGTTCTTCAGCCCTTCGTAGCATTAAACAAGCATAAAAACTAACAAGACTGGAGAAGCAAGGGGGAGTTTTGAAGTTTCTTGTTTATTCATATTACCCACCGTCAGCTCATCCTTGGAACTCTACTTTTTTTAAGGCACTCTCATAATCCATTTTGTTTTTTGTTTTTCCATTTGGTTTCCCAGTTACATTGTATATTTTCCACTCATTGTATACATGGCAATTGAATGTGTTTGCCACTTGGGTGCTGCACCTATCAAAAAGCAATCAATCTTCCTTTTCCATAAGGATATTGTACATTAAGTTTAAAATATACTACTCAGATTAAAATCACATTTTTCCTTTTTCATGCTTATTTAAAATGTTCTCTCTCTTTATAAATATAAATCTTAATTTCAGAAAGGAAGTATTTTGGGGAATATAATCAACAAAGTCAGAACTTGACCCAGAACTGATTTAAAACTGTGTTTTTCTCCTCACACATTCTGTGGTCATTCTGTAGTTGTATACTTCTTGTGTGTGACACTGTGCCATCCAGTGATTGCTTCAGATGCTCCATAGTATAACAAATATACTAATACTTGAAGATGCAGGTGTTGTATCTTCAGTTCATATCTCTTCTCCATGCCACATGGCAGATTTAAAAGCCCATTATAGCTTTATATAAAACACTTATTCAATTTGTATTTTCTAATTGTGTCTAAGTTCATTAATATGACTCTCAAACTCAAAGAAACCTGAGTTTAAAATGTTATCAACAACTCAGCTTTCTGATTCTGCTCAGTTTCCTATTTTCATGCAGTTGGGATAGGATAGAGGAAGCCAGATGGCAGCAAAAGGGATTTTATAATAGAAAAAAATTTTTTTGGTTTAAACTTGCAGAACTGTTGTTCAAGTATTACTTTTACTTCTAACTGCATAATCTTAGACATGCCACTAAAATTTCTGGGTGTCAGTTCCTCAGAATCAAACAAAAGAGGCAACATTTATGTACCTCCTATGCTTCTGTGAATCTCAAGACATCTATAGTTCTAATGTGCAAATGTGGTCTAAGCTTTCTCCATGACAGGGTGATCTTCCTTCCCCTTATTCCTAACTTCAAAGGCTCAAAGATTTCCCTTGAAGGTCTGCTGCATCAAACTTAGATTACATAATTCAGAAATGGAAAAAGCCATGAAAAAATAATATTTACCAGTGCTGACTTGATTCTGGGCACTGTGCTGAACCTTTCTCAGCACGTCATAGGTACAAAGACTGAATAATTCATTTCAGGCCCCTGTCTGATCCTGTGGACAAGTAGGTCCAAACACCAGGAATAAGAATCAGCTCTTTACAAGAACCCATCCTGCCCTCCAATTTTGTTACCCGTAGGTCTCTGGTACCTTCAAATTGAACCCTTCTTGTATCCTTCCTTTCTGTGAACTTAATCCCTTGGTTTCTGTCTAAATTCTAAGAGTCCCTACATGTTCAGCTAAAATGAAAACTTCTGCATTCTCTATCCTCCATCACTGAGGACTCTCACACATTTGAGATATCACAGTGCATCATTTGTACTACTCTCATGGGCTTTATATCATTTATTCCTGTAGTTTAGTTACTTATTTTTACATTTCAGCAAAAACTCCACACAAATTATGTGTTTATAATTGAAGTTTAAAAATGTAAATTCTGTGTAGATAAGAAAGTTTAAAATGTAAAACAAATCTTTTTAAAATTTTTATTTATTTTTGGTGGCATTGGGCCTTCATTGCTGTGTGCAAAATTTCTCTAGTTGCAGTGAGCAGGAGCTACATTTTAACTGCAGTATGAGGTTTTCTTATTGTGGTGGCTTCCATGTTTGTTGAGCACAGTCTTCCGTAACTATGGCACATGAGCTTCACTGCCCTGAAGCATGTGGAATCTTCCCTGACCAAGAATAGAATCCAAGTCCCCTGCATTGGCAGGAGGATTCTTTACTACTGGTCCACCATGGATGTCCTAAAATAAATCTTTAAAAATCACAGTTGGAGTTACTATATTTGAATACATCAAGTTGTGAAATTCTCTCTCAATAAATTTTAATTAATGTGACATCATTAATGAGCTGTACATATGAATGTTTTGTGCACATTTTACCTCAGTTAAGGTAAGGAATCAGACTACCAAGAGAGCAGTTGCGGGATGGATTCTTAAGTCAGGAAGACCTCCTGGAAAAGGAAATGGCAATCCACTTCAGTATTCTTGCTGGGAAATCCCATGGACAGAGGAGCCCGGTGGGCTACAGTTCATGGAGTCACAAAAGAGTCAGACAAGACTTAGTGACTAAAAAACAATAAAGGTTCTTCTATAACCACAAATATGAAAAGATTCAATAAAATAAAATGTCAAAATAGTCAATGAAGAGCTCCGTCATCCTGAGTCCCTGAGAGATTTTTGGTGAGCGGAGCCCCAGTCCCACTGAACACACTCACAGTGTGGGTACCTCATACACACTTGTTTGTTGAAAGTCAATGGTGCACTGGGACGACTCAGAGGGATGGTACGGGGAGGGAGGAGGGAAGGGGGTTCAGGATAGGGAACACGTGTATACCTGTGGCAGATTCATGTTGATGTATGGCAAAACCAATGCAATATTGTAAATTAATTAACATCCAATTAAAATAAATAAATTTATATTAAAAAAAAAAGTCAATGATAAGTTGAAGTGGTTTTTACTCTAGCACAACATTGTCCATTATGATTGACCCACCCCCATATTTATAAGTGCAATACTGTCTCCCCTTAATCCTCACCTACCTTTCTTTTTTCTGCTTTCATTACACATATCAGCTTCTAACATAACGATATTATGTTGTTTTATACTTGATAGGCAAATGGGTTTATTTTATTGTTTTCTCCTAGCACAGCACTATGACTGACATGTAATACATACTTATTAATATCTGCTGAGTGAATAAATAAATGAAAGAGAGAAAAGGAGAGAGGAAATTAGTGCAACCCTTCCAGAGGAGAATTCAGTACTCTCATAAATTTGAAGAAGTTATTACTAACTTAAGACTTCTAAGAAGATTATACAAAAATATACATCATAAACACTATTATAGCCATGAAAAATAAAGAAGAAGCCTAAATATTTAATAAAATAAAGCAGATACATCAATAACCAATATTAATACTGATTTATTTAAAATATTTTAAAAATAAAGTTACGGAGAAAGATATGTTACAAAATGACCAGTGTGATACCATTTAGTAAAAACCTCTGTTAAATATTAAATTTGGACACATGCGTACAATAAAAATATTTTGTAAATGACAAGCAAGATACATAACTTCTGTAAGGAAAGTGCTCTCTCTGAGAACACTGAGGGGAGATGATCAAAGAGGACACAGAGCTTCAGTGCATCTATAATGTATGTTACACGTTCAATGTATCTGTAATGGATGAACTTGAAATCAATATACCAAACTTGAAATCAATATACCAAAGTAATATGATTTTTTGAAATTGATTTGGAACATGATGGACACTGTATATATATTTGTCAATAGCTATTTTTTAAATGAATTTTATACACTTCTTGAATCAAAAGCTTAATCATGGGTAGCTTTTCAAGTTTTCAATTTGCGTTAACCCAAATTTCAAATTTTCAGTTTATATTAGTATATGCTGTTTTTTATGCCTTGCATAATTCCATGTTCTTTCAACATGTAATTAAAAGAACTTGTGTGTGTGTTAGTCACTCAGTCATGCCTGACTCTTTGTGACCCCATGGACTGCAATCCACCAGGTTTCTCTGTCCATGAGATTTTCCAGGCAAGGATACTGCAGTGGGTTGCCATTTCCTTCTCCAGGGGATCTTCTCAACCCAGGGATCGAACCCGGGTCTCCTGCACTGCAAGATTCTTTACCGACTGAGCTATAAGGGAAGCCCAATTAAAAGAACTTAGACTCCACAAATATACAATGAACATTTCTTACACTTTCTCAATACTGTTTTGTCTCATTTATGTCATTATTTCTTATAGGACAGTTGGTTTATTGATTTCATTTTTATATCATTTATCTCAAAGAGTTTGTAAGCTACTTTGGGCACTAGGACAATGAGAGTTTCCAGTTTAAATAATAGAAAGTGCCTTGCCAACATAGCATATTTTTTAAATTAAAAAACTGAAAAAAAAGATGCTTTTTAAATACTTGACTATCTAGTAGACATTTGAAGTAAACTGAGTTTCCCCATGCCCAGCCTCCTATCCACCATCCTTCCCGGGGATCTGAAATATGGTTGTGAATCTTACTGGAACATTGACTTGCCTCCAGAATCCCTGAGGAACATGATCTTGGATTTGCAAACTAAACTGAAGAGATGGTTTTCTAATTTTTTATCATAAGACGTGAGTTGCTGGGCAAATTCTCTCCCCTATAATCAACAAAAGAGCACAAAATACACTATTTCACTGCTCTGTTACATGATTGAAGATTATATAACAAGTTTACAAGTGTTTGTTCATGTAAACTACTAAAATCTGTGTAAGAATAGCTTGTTTGAGTTGTTTTGATCCAGGCTGTGTCCATTGCCCACCTTTAGCTACTTTGAATGGTTGTTCAAAAAAGACAGTGAAACAAGGCAGTGAAAACCAACAGCTTTGCCACTGCTTGCTAAAGCGGTCTCACATAATTAGAAAATTGTTGTGATCTTAGTGCAAATGAACACAGAAGTCTAGTAGCTGCAGTAATCTGGGATGTGATCCAGTTCAGTGCATTAAATAGTTGTGCAAACTAGCAAGATAATTTAGAGGGCATCCCAAAAAGAAAAACTGACATAGGAGCCTTAAATTTTTATACATATCCTGTCTACAACTTGGCCCTCAGAGAAATGAGAAAGAAATACTCATCATACATCCCAGCCTTTGGATCACAACCCGAGGGACCATTTTCTGCTTAAACTTCATTAAGAGGACTAAGACATCCAGCATAGTTTAGATGCTGGAGGCAAGCTAAAAGCAAAGACAAAATATGGGGCCTAACAGCAGTCTGCATGATACCGTAGGATTAAAAAAAGTAAAAGGGCAGTCACTCAGTAGTGTCTGGCTCTTTGTGACCCCATGGACTGTGGCCCAAGAGGCTCCTCTTTCCTTGGAATTCCTCAAGCAAGAATACTGGAGTGGGTAGTCAATCCCTTATCCAGAGGATGTTCCCCCATCCAAGGATTGAATCCTGGTCTCCTGCATTTCAGACAGATTCTTTACCATCTAAGCCACCAGGAAAGCCCTGGTTTGAGAAGAGGTGTGCAATTCTGAGACTTCTTCCTAAAGAGGGAAGACAATCTCATACCAAGTTTCTCAGCATTTCACTGCATCACTCTAAAGAATAGGAGTAGGTGGATCTCAGACACTTGCATGTCTCTGGAATATTGAGAGATGGTGCACGATTCTTTCAGGAGAGGAAAGAGCAATGAGGCTTGCACCCAGCCTGCCAGCATTCCATTTATCTCCTAGATAAAGAGGGAGAAAAGGTTTTTATAGTCAATACAGCTCAATGAGATTGGAAGAAGTTGCAAAACCCTGAAACTTGAGGGAGAGTAGTGAAGTATGCACTGAGATGTCTGACAAATGTCTGAGAGATTTGCAGAATCTCTATAAACAGTTATTGCTGAAGGCTTTTCTCTGTAAAACTAGAACAGGCAGCTTCTTCAAATACTCAAACATTAACACAAAGCTACAAGGAACACAAAGAATCAGGAAAATACTACTGGAGAAATAAATTTCTAGTAACTAACCCTGCCCCAAAATGGAGATCTGTGGTTTGCCTGACAAAGAATTTAAAATAATGATTATTTGAAAAGCTCAGTGAGATAGAAGAAAAGACAGATAACAACCAGAGAATCAGGAAAACTGTACCTGAAAAAAATAATATCAATGAGATAGGAACTATAAAAAAGCAAGCAAGCAAGTTCTAGAACTCAAGTATACAATAATACAAGTGAAAAACTCAATTGAGAGTTTCAGTATAATACTTAAGCAGAAGAAAGAATTGGTAAACTCAAAGACAAGTTACTCAAAATCATGTAGTCAGACAAGCAAAATAAAAATTAATAAAAAAGAGAGAAAAAGGCTACAGAACTGAAATGGCACAATCATGAGAACCAGTGTATGCATTATGGATGCTGAACAGATGTGTACCCTAAAATGCATATGTGGAAACTTAATTCCCAAAGTGATAGTACTTAAAGGTGGGACTTTGGGGAGGTGATAAATCATGAAGGCAGAATCCTCATGAATTGAATTGGTACCTTTAAACAAGAGAAGTGGGCTCTTACCAGACACCAAATCTTCTGGCACCTTTATCTTGGACTTTTAGTTGCTAGAAACAGAAAAATAAATGTATCTTATTTATAAGCCAGAGAAGGTAATGGCACCCCACTCCAGTACTCTTGCCTGGAAAATTCCATGGATGGAGGAGCCTGGTAGGCTGCAGTCCATGGGGTCGCTAAGAGTTGGACACAACTGAGGAACTTCACTTTCACTTTTCACTTTCAAGCATTGGAAAAGGAAGTGGCAATCCACTCCAGTATTCTTGCCTAGAGAATTCCAGGGATGGGGAGCCTGGTGGGCTGCCATCTATGAGGTTGCACAGAGTCGGACACAACTGAAGCAACTTGGCAACAGCAGCAGTATTTATAAGCCACCTAGCCTATGGTATTCTGGTATAACATACTGAACTGATTAAGACAATGGTATCCCAGGAAACAAATGGAAAAAGAAAGGACTGGAAATTTTATTTAAAGAAATAATGCTAGAAAACTTTACAAATCTGGATGGAAAATGGACATCAAGATTCATAAAGTCCAAAAATACCAAATAAAAGAAATACACACACAAAAAAAAAAAACCCTAAATCAAAACACATTGTAAACAAATTGTTGAAATTCCAACACAAAGAGACTTTTAAAAGGAACAAGAGAAATATTACTTGTTATGTACAAAAGAGTCCCTGCAAGACTAATAATGGATTTCTCAGCAGAAATAGCAAGGAGAGAGTGAAATTATACTTTTAAAGTGCTGATATAAACAAACCACCAATCAAAAATATATGAGCAAAAAAAAGAAAAAATATTCAAAAATAAGGGAAAGAAGTCCTTCCCAAACAAATAAAAATTGAAGGACTATGTCAACACTATTCATAGATTTGAGTAGAAAGGGTGGAGAAGCAATCTGGCCAGGGCCTACACCCCTAGCAGGGGACACAAAGAAAGATGGGGATGGATATCACAAGCTTGTGGGTTTTCTCTGGGGAGTGATGAGTTCAAGTCACATATTCGGAAACTCAGCTTCAGGATAGCTGGCTTGAAAATCAGTGGGACTTACTAGAAAGGTATAGGAAATTAAGATTCAACTCTTGAAGAGTGTGCACACAGGCTTGTTTACTTCAAGTCACAGTGCTTGCTGAGACAGCAGATTAAAAACTGCTTGGAACTCTGACCAGCTTGCATGAATGACCCTAGTGCACACACCCCAGGGAGCAATAGGCATTTGCTCTAACCTATCTGATGCTGGGAGGGATTGGGGGCAGGAGGAGAAGGGGAAGACAGAGGATGAGATGGCTGGATGGCATCACTGACTCGATGGACATGAGTCTGAGTGAACTCCGGGAGTTGGTGATGGACAGGGAGGCCTGGCGTGCTGCGATTCATGGGGTCACAAAGAGTCAGACATGACTGAGAGACTGAACTGAACTGAACTAGCCTATCTGGCTTCAGCATTGCTCTCCAACAGGGCAGATTCTTCCAATACCAAAGAGAGTGCACAAACTTAGAGATAACGGAACTAGTTCAAACTTGCCTCAGAAAGGATGAAGACAGCCTTTGCCATTGCACATGTCACTACATGAAATTAAAAGATGTCTGCTCCTTCAAAGAAAAGCTATGACAAACCTAGACAGAATGTTAAAAAGCAGAGATACTACCTTGCCAACAAAGGCCCATATAGTCAAAGCTGTGGATTTCCCAGTAGTCTTGTTCAGATGTGAAAGGTGGGCCATAAAAAAGGCTGAGCACTGAAGAAATGATGCTTTCAAACTGTGGTGTTGAAGAAGAATCTTGAGAGTCCGTTGGACGGCAAGAAGATCAAACCAGTCAATCCAAAAGGAAATCAGTCCTGAATATTCTTTGGAAGGACTGATGCTGAAGCTGAAACTCCAATATTTTGGCCACCTGATCCAAGCAACCAACTCATTAGAAAAGACCCTAATGCTGGGAAAAATTGAAGGCAAGAGGAGGGAAGGAGAAGGGATGATGGAGGATGAAATGGTGGAATGGTATCATCTACTCCATGGACATGAGTCTGAGCAAACTCCCGGAAGATGATGAAGGACAGAAAAGCCTGGCATGCTTTAGCCCATGAGGTCACAAAGAGTCATACATGAATATATGACTCATGCTCACTTCAGATCCAGCTCCCCAAACAAAGCCACAAGGTAGATGCTGACTCGTTTAGTCACTAAGTCATGTCCAACTCTTTTGCAACCCCAAGGACTGTAGCCTGCCAGGAAATCCTATCCGTGGGATTTCCTATGCAAGAATACTGGAGTGGGTTGCATTTCCTTCTCCAGGGGATCTTCCCAACCCAGGGATGGAACCTGTGTCTCCTGTATTGGCAGGCAGATTCTTTACTACTGAGCCACCAGGGAAGCCCACATGGTAGCAATATAGGGACATTACTATCTGGGTCTTGTAAAGGACACATTTTCAAGACCCATAAGAGTAACTGTTTTACCTAATTGCAGAGACAATGAGAATTAAAATGAGAAAATGGAAGAATATGTTTCAAATGAAAGAATAATAAAAAAAAACTTGCAGATAAATAACTCACCACATACAAAATGGAAAGCAACTGAACATGGGAAAAAATATATGAACACAGTTAGGATTTAAACAAGGAACAAGGAAATGTTAAAAGACAAGGCTGAAGAGTACAATAACTTAAATGAAATATATATGAGAATAAATTAATAGCAGATTAAATGATTCATAAAAATGCATAAGCAATCTGGAAGAGAGAAAAATGGAAATCACCCAATCCACAAACAAGAATAAACTAATTTTTTTTTTTAATTAGAATAGTTTAAGGGGCCTCTGGGGCATCAAGCATACTAACACTCACATTGTAGTGGTCTCAGGAGAAGAGAGAGAGAAAGGGAACACAAGTGTATTTGATAAAATTATGGCTGAGAATTACCCAAACCTGAAGAAAGACATGGATTTTCAGGTATAGAAAGCACAAAGTTTCCTAAATAAGATGAACCCAAACAGACACACAACAAGATTTGTCATAATTAAAACTTTAAAAAGGTAAAGATAGAGAATTCTAAAGGTAGCAAAACAAAACAAAACAGTCACATACAAGGACACTCTAATAAAACTAACAGCTGATTTTTAGCAGAAACTTTGCAGGTGAGAAGGCAATGGCATGATATGTTTTAAGCGATGAAATGGAAAAATCTGCAAACTTAGATATTCTACTCAGCAAGGTTATCATTTTGAAGGAGAGATAAATGGATGCCAGATAAGCAAAAACTAAAAGAATTAATCAATACTATTTCAACATTATAAGAACTGTCAAAGGGTATTCTTTAAGTGGAAAAGAAAAGGCTACAATAAGAAGTATTATAAGAAAGGAATAATCCCACTAGTAAATGCAAATAAATAGTAAAGGCTGTGAATTGACCACATAAAACACCTAATACAAAATTTAAATTCTGAAAATTGTAAAATGAATAAACAAAACAAAACAAAAACAGTAAGGGATGAACATAAAGATGCAAAATATGACATCAAAAACATGGGGGGCAGAGTTAAAAAAATATAGAGCTTTTAGAATGTGTTAGAATTTAAATGACTATCACCTTAAAATAAGTGGATATACTTATAGTCCACATATATGAACCCTTCAGTACCACAAATCAAAAATCTATAATAAATGTTCAAAGTTAAATAGAAGAAAACACAGAACAACATTGAAAAACTAGCCAAACCACAAAGGAAGACGATAAAGGAAGGAAAAAAAAAAAGAACTATAAAAGCAATAAGAAAACAAGAAACAAAATAGCAATAAGTACATACCAATCAATAATTCCTTTAAGTGTCAGTGAACAAGATGTTCAAACAAAAGAGAGAGATAGGGTGGCTGGTTGTATTAAAAAATAATCTGTATGCTGTATATAGCAGACTCACTGTAGACCTAAACACACAGACCGACTAAAAGTGAGGAGATGAAAAATGATATTTCATGCAAATGGAAATGACAGGAAAGTGGAGGGTAGAAATACTAACACAAAATAGACTCTAAAGCAAAGTCTATGACTAAAGACAAAGAAGGGCAATAAACTGATAAAGAAAAAAAATACAAGGAAAAGATATAACCTCATAAATATATGTGTACATAATATATGAGCCCTAAATATAGAGAAAATATTAATAGACAGAAGGAGAAATTAATAATAATACTATAATCATAGGGGACCTTAACCCCCTCACCACTTATATCAATGGTCAGATCATCCAGACAGAAAATCAATAAGGAAACATGTTAGATGACATGCCAATCCAGTTGAACTGAAGATATATCTACAGGACATTCCATCCGGAAACAGGAAAATGACCATTCTTTTCAAGTGCACATGAAACAGTCTCTAGGAGAGATCACATGGTAGGCCACAAAAGAAGTCTCACCAAATTTAAGTGGGTAGAAATTTTTATCAAGCAACTTTTTGAACAACAACAGCTTGAAAGTGCAAATCAATTACATGAGGGAAAATGGAAAAAATGAAAATATTTGGATATTCAGCATGCTAACCAACTAATGGGTTAATAAAGAAAAAAGTGGAAGTCAGAAATACTTCAGGATGAATGAAAATGAAAACACAACTTTCCAAAATCTGTGTGACACAGAAAAATTACTGATGGTATAATAGGAATGGGACAGGTTCATGACCATTACCTTGCAACCATTACCACAGGACCATTAAATGCATGATCCTTAGCATGGCAGTTAGAAGTCACATTGTACCCATGGTCAGCCAAACAGTGGTCCTCATGAAAAAGTGTGAAGTGAGAATCAAATCTAGGACTTCTTCATGGGTCTTTGAGGCCCTCTGCCCCAGGGATAGATGGTGAGCTGGGGGGCCCATTGACCAAAGAAGGCCTGTGCCCTTCAGTTTCAGATACCTCATCATAGCCACTGAGATCTACCTCTTCAGTTGGGCCTAGGAACTGGAAGGAGGACCCAGCCTGGGTACTTGAGGAAATGGCCATGCAGGGATCCCTTCCTCTTAGCTAGGGCCTGGACCTTGGAGGGCAAAAGTTGAGCCTTGGGATTTGCTCATTCTTGTCATAACAGGGAATAACATTTCTTTTGGTAGAGATTTACAGGAACATCTTGACCTACTGTGACAAGACCTCAAGAGAAAAGAATCTGACACCAAGAAGTTTGTAACAACTAACCATGCCACTCTCTCACCTTTCCTATAAAAGGACTTTGCTGAAAGCTTTTAGGGAGTTTGGGAATTTTAAGGCATGAGGCACCTGTCTCCTTGTATGGGCCTGAAATAAATGTTTCCCTACTCAAAACTCGGAAGCATTGGTATGGTTTGGTCTTACTGTGTGTCAGGCACATGGACTTGCATCCAATTAAAATAAATAAATTTATATTAAAAAAATAACACTATAAGGGAAGTTTGCAGTAATGGATGAATACCTTAGAAAACAAGAAAAACCCCAAACAAACACCTTTACCTACCATATGAAGAATTAAAGAAGAATAATAAACAAAGCCCAAAGTCAGTAGAATAAAGGAAATAATAAAGATTAGAGTGAGATATATAAAATAGAGATTCAAGAGCAATAGATGATCACATGATTTTATTTTTCAATTTGTTAATATTGATGTGTCACAGGGATCAATTTGAATATATTGAAGATCTTTGCATCCTTAAGATAAATCCCCTTTGATCATGGTGTATGATTCTTTTTATGAGTTAAGTTCAGTTTGCTATCATTTTATTGAGGATTTTCGCATCTATGTGCATCAGTGATATTGGCCTGTAATTTTCTTTTTTTTTGTCTCCTTGTCAAGATATCCTTGTCTGATTTTTGACATCAAGGTGATGGTGGTCTCATAGAATGAGCTTGGGACTGATCCTTCCTCTGCAAATTTTGTAAGAGTCTGAGAAGGATAGAATGGGAAAGACTTGAGATCTCTTCAAGAAAATTAAAGATACCAGGGGAACATTTTATGCAAAGATGGGCTCGATAAATGACAGAAATGGTATGGACCTAACAGGAGCAGAAGATATTAAGAGGAGGTGGCAAGAGTACACAGAACAACTATGCAAAAAAGATCTTCACAACCCAGATAATCACGATGATGTGATCACTCACACTCACCTAGAGCCACATCCTGGAATGTGAAGTCAAGTGGGCCTTAGGAAGCATCACTACGAACAAAGCTAGTGGAAGTGATGGAATTCCAGTTGAGCTATTTCAAATCCTGGAAGATGATGCTGTGAAAGTACTGCACTCAATAAGTCAGCAAATTTGGAAAACTCAGCAGTGGCCACAGGACTGGAAAAGGTCAGTTTTCATTCCAATCCCAAAGAAAGGCAATGCCAAAGAATGCTCAAACTACTTCACAACTGCACTCATCTCACACAAAGTAAAGTAATGCTCAAAATTCTCCAAGCCAGGCTTCAGCAGTATGTGAACCAGGAACTTCCATATGTTTGAGCTGGTTTTAGAAAAGGCAGAGGCACCAGAGATCAAATTGCCAACGACCACTGGATCATCAAAAAAGCAAGAGAGTTCCAGAAAAACATCTATTTCTGCTTTATTGACTATGCCAAAGCTTTTTCCACAATAAACTGTGGAAAATTCTTCAAGAGATGGGAATACCAGACTACCTGATCTGCCTCTAGAGAAATCTGCAGGTCAGGAAGCAACAGTTAGAACTGGACATGGAAAAAAAGACTGGTTCCAAATAGAAAAAGGAGTACATCAAGGCTGTATATTGTCACCCTGCTTATTTAACTTATATGCAGAGTACATCATGAACTGGGCTAGAAGAAGCACAAGCTGGAATCAAGATTGCCGGGAGAAATATCAATAACCTCAGATATGCAGATGACACCACCCTTATAACCAACCTAGACAGCATATTAAAAAGCAGAGACCATTACTTTGTCAACAAAGGTCCATCTTGTCAAGGCTATGGTTTTCCCAGTAGCCATGTATGGATGTGAAAGTTGGGCTATAAAGAAAGCTGAGTGCCAAAACATTGATGTTTTGAACTGTGGTGCTGGAGAAGACTCTTGAGAGTCCCTTGGACTTCAAGGAGATCCAACCAGTCCATACTAAAGGAAATAAGTTCTGGGTGTTCGTTGGAAGGACTGATGTTGCAGCTGAAACTCCAATACTTTGGCCACCTGATACAAAGAGGTGACTCATTGGAAAAGACTCTGATGCCAGGAAAGATTGAGGGCAGGAGGAGAAGAGGATGATGGAGGATGAGATGGTTGGATGGCATCACCAACTCAATGGACATGGGTTTGGGCAGACTCTGGGAGTTGGTGATGGACAGGGAGGCCTGGCATGCTGCAGTTCGTGGGGTCGCAAAGAGTCGGACATGACTGAGCGACTGAACTGAACTGAACTGAACTGTGAAGGATAGGTATTCAGTTCACTTCAGTTTAGTCGCTCAGTCATGTCTGACCCTTTGTGACCCCGTGAACTGCAGCACGCCATGCCTCCCTGTCCATCCAAACCCATGTCCATTGAGTCAGTGATGCTATCCAACCATCTCATCCTCTGATAGGTATTAGCCCTTCTCTAAATGTTTGATAGAATTTGTGTGTAAAGCCATCTGGTCCTGGACTTTTGTTTGTTGAAAGATTTTCAATCAGTTTCAATTTCATTAGTTGTGATCTGTCTGTTAATATTTTCAATTTCTTCCTGGTTCACTCTTGGCAGGTTGTATTTTTCTAAGAATGTGTCCATTTCTTCCAGGTTGTCCATTTTATTGATATATAGCTGCTTGTAGTAGTCTCTTAGGACCCTTTGCATTTCTATGGTGTTAGTTATAATTTTTTTCTTTTTCATTTCTAATTTTATTGATCTGAATCCTCTCCCCCCCCTTTTTTTTTGATGAGTCTGACTAAAGGTTTATCAATTTTGTTTGTCTTCTCAAAGAACAAACAAGCTTTTATAGTCATTGATATTTGCTATTATTTTCTTCATTTCTATTTCATTTATTTCCGCTCTGCAAAAAAGAGGAGTATAGGACCCAAATCAATATTTTATTTCTCGATTATCTGTCAGTTTGTCCTTTTTAGTATCCCTAGTAATTAGTTTGTTTTTTTTTTTTTTCATTTTTAGTCATACATTTTGGAGTTTCTCACTATTTCATCTTCATCTATAGCATATAGAAATAAATATAATCACACATAACTAGTTAAATTATAGGGCAGATATATTAGCAACAGATCACTTTGATCCCCCAGAGGATTGCACTAAAGCTTTGTGAAGGCACATTTATTTCAGCTTTTCCCTTCCGCCTCATGCAAAGACCTTAATGTACGGCCTTATTGAAATCTTACATAAATTACCAGGGTGTTATAAAAGACTGTTCCATGTTGGGAGGATCTGAACTCCAACATGTTTCCAGCAATGGCCTATCTTTGAAACTGCTCAGCTTTATGAGCACTGTTATCTTCTAAATGTTGTGAAGTATTGACTGAGCTTTTTAGCATTTACTACAAACTCAAAACTAAAAAATTAACAGACTTTGGGTCTCCTCTTCAACTTCTTCCTTTCCCATAACCAAAAGGAAAACCGCAAATTTCAACCACCTTGCAATCTTACTCTAATCTTTTCTTCCTCTCTGTCCATTCATTCTGCTGTTCTTACGTCGAGATTAAGTTTTCTGATACATAGTTGAAAAACAAAATGTCCTCAAGGAAAAATGTACTTTTTTCCCTTGTTTATAATTGAATAGTAAGTATGATATCAGGTACTTTGTTTGTAACTAGGAACAAAGCCTCACAGTCCAAGCCATCTTGTTCTTGTTGTCTTTTTTAAAAGAATGCTTTAGCCATGCCCCTCATTCTTCCTTGGAATAAATATTTTATATTCAGCAATATCATGGGGGATATTTTGGGCTTTGTGCATCATAACCAACTGGCTTTTCCAGCTTTGCAGACTATACAATTTTTTAGCATTAAGAATTTAAGTCACAGGGAGAAATAAGCTCCCCTTAGAGACGCTCAGTTTTCTTTTATCTGTGCTCACAAGTTGACCAGTTCTTACCAGTACACATCTTTAATGTGATTGCTTGCTAACAGTATCAATAGGAAGTCAAAATGCTTAAATATTCTACATTTTAATAACTGTTTCCTATACAGTGCAAGTTCTAAGAACATGGACTCTGCCTTTAAATTATTTCTGATCACATCTTATTAATTTTCATAGCACAGCACAATAAAATGTCCTGATTTCCTAGCATGTATTTTTGGTTCCTTATGCTCCTACAATAGTGCTAAGTTAGTCACTGAGTCATGTCCAGCTCTTTGAGATCTCATGGACTGTACCCCTCCAGGCTCCTCTGTCCATGGGGTTTTCCAGCCAATTATACTGGAGTGGATTCTCCAGTATTTTTCTCCAGTGGATCTTCCTGACCCAGGGATCAAACCCAGGTCTCCTGCATTGCAGGCAAATTCTTCTGCTGGTAAATGTCACATGTTTTTACTTATTTTAATTATAGCAACTGTATTCCAAGAATGGCAGTGACAAAGAGAAAAAGAAATGCAGTGGATCAGTTAAGAAAGAGAGCTTTTTTCACAAAATAATTTAGAGTAAATATACCTAGATTATGTTCTACCAAATTATATAAGGGCAATGTCTCTCTTTCCATATGTCTTCAAATAGTTATTTCAGTTATTACCATTCCCAGCTAGTACAATGAGGAGAAAGAAAGGGTCCAGGATAAGAAGACTTTTCATTAAGGAGTTGGCCAGAAATTGAAACCATCATTTCCATTTATTTTCCCCTTATCTGAACTTTATTATGTGGCCATCTATACCTGCAAAGGAATCTGAAGAGTGTATTTTCTGGCTGAGCTATGTGTCACCATTTAACTTATATGGTGCCCAACTCATTCCAGCTTGCCAGAGACTTTCTTGGTCTTAGCACTTGAAATTCCTACATTCTTTCAGTCTTAGGAATATATTCCTATATTCCTTCAGAATATCCTTCAGTCTTGGATAAACTGAGATGGGTGGTGACAATTTATTGATCTATAAGTAGAATAAATAAGGAGAAATGATATTGGAATACAATTAGCATTTTATTGAAAACAACTAAGCTGAATCAAAAAGAATAAAAAATCTGGATAATTCTAGTTGATAGGACACCTTAGACTTCCCCAAAAATCTATTTCAACACTCTCTTCTTTGACCTTACTGATTGTAATGACCAAAAAGCTAAAAAGTCCAACTCTACAGCCACAAGTACAACTAAAGTTTGCCATATTACTCAGCTATGAAAGGATATGTGCTAAACTTTGCTTGCACTGCCTTTTCTCTCCCATGCTGCTTGGTGGACTCAGACTGAAGGTTTGAAGTGTTGTTGTTCAATCATTCAGTCATGTCTGACTCTTTGTGATGCCATGGATTGAAACAAGGCAGACTTCTCTGTCTCCTTTGTTGTCTCCTGGAATTTGCTCAAATTCATGCCCGTTGAGTTGATGCATACAATGAGCTCATCCTCTGTGGCCCTTTCTCCTCATGCCCTCAGTCCTTCCCAGCATTAGGGTCTTTTTCAATGAGTGGGCTTTTGGCATCATGTGGCCCAAGTATTGAAGCTTCAGTTCCCGCATCAGTCCTTCAGATGAACACACAGGGTTGATGTCCTTTAGGACTGACTGGTTTGATCTCCTTTCTGTCAAAGGGATTCTCAAGAGTCTTCTCCAGCACCACAGTTAGAAAGCATCAAGGGTTCAGCCTTCTTTAAGGCCCAACTCTAACATCTGTATATGAATACTGGAAAAACCATAACTTAAGACTATATGGTCCTTTGTCAACAAAGTAATGCCTCTGCTTTTTAACACACTAACCAAGTATGTCATAGCTTTTCTTCAAAGGGGCAAGTGTCTTTTAATTTTGTGGCTGCTGTCATCATCTGCAGTGATTTTGGAGCTCCCAAAAATAAAACCTGCCACTGTTTTCATTTTTTCCCATTTATTTTCCATGAAGTAATGGAACCAGATGGAGAAGCTCTATACAGTCAGCAAAAACAAGACTGGGAGCTGACTGTGGCTCAGATCATGAACTCGTTATTGCCAGATTCAGACTTAAATTGAAGAAAGTAGGGAAAACCACTAGACCAATCAGGTATAACGTAAATCAAATCCCCTAGGATTATACAGTAGAAGTGAGAAATAGATTTAAGGGACTAGATCTGATAGACAGAGTACCTGATGAACTATGGATGGAGGTGTGTAACATTGTACAGGAGACAGGGATCAAGACCATCCACATGGAAAACAAATGCAAAAAAGCAAAATGGCTGTCTGAGGAGACCTTACAAATAGCTGTGAAAAGAAGAGAAGTGAAAAGCAAAGGAGAAAAGGAAAGATATAAGCATCTGAACAGAGTTCCAAAGAACAGCAAGGAGAGATAACAAAGCTTTCCTCAGTGATCAATGCAAAGAAATAGAGGAAAAGAACAGAATGGGAAAGACTAGAGATCTCTTCAAGAAAATTAGAGATATAAAGGGAACATTTCATGCAAAGATGGGCTCGATAAACAAGAGAAATGGTATGGACCTAACAGAAGCAGAAGATATTAAGAAGAGGTGACAAGAATACACAGAACAACTGTACAAAAAAGATCTTCACAACCCAGATAATCATGATGGTGTGATCACTCACCTAGAGCCAGATATCCTGGAATGTGAAGTCAAGTGGGCCTTAGAAAGCATCACTACGAACAAAGCTAGTGGAGGTGATGGAATTCCAGTTGAGCTATTTCAAATTCTGAAAGATGATGCTGTGAAAGTGCTGCACTCAATATGCCAGCAAATTTGGAAAACTCAGCAGTGCCCACAGGACTGGAAAAGGTCAGTTTTCATTCAAATCCCAAAGAAAGGCAATGCTAAAGAATGCTCAAACTACTGCCCAATTGCACTCATCTCACACGCTAGTAAAGTGAAACTGAAAATTCTCCAAGCCAGGCTTCAGCAATACGTGAACTGGAACGAACTTCCAGATTTTCAAGCTGGTTTAAGAAAAGGCAGAGGAACCAGAGATCAAACCAGAGATCAACATCCGCTGGATCATGGAAAAAGCAAGAGAGTTCCAGAAAAACATCTATTTCTGCTTTATTGACTATGCCAAAGCCTTTGACTGTGTGGATCACAATAAACGGTAGAAAATTCTGAAAGAGATAGGAATACCAGGCCATCTGACCTGTCTCTTGAGAAACCTATATGCAGGTCAGGAAGCAACAATTAGAACTGGACATGCAATAGCAGACTGGTTCCAAATAGGAAAAGGAGTATGTCAAGGCTGTATATTGTCACCTTGCTTATTTAATTTCTATGCAGAGTACATCATGAAAAACGCTGAGCTGGAAGAAGCACAAGCTGGAATCAAAATTGCGGGGAGAAATATCAATAACTTCAGATATGCAGATGACACCACCCTTATGGCAGAAAGTGAAGAAGAACTAAAAAGCCTCTTGATAAAAGTGAAAGAGGAGAGTGAAAAAGTTGGCTTAAAGCTCAACATTCAGAAAATGAAGATCATGGCATCTGGTCCCATCACTTCATGGGAAATAGATGGGGAAACAGTAGAAACAGTGTCAGACTTTACTTTGGGGGGGCTCCGAAATCACTGCAGATGGTGACTGCAGCCATGAAATTAAAAGACGCTTACTCCTTGGAAGAAAAGTTATGACCAACCTAGATAGCATATTGAAAAGCAGAGACATTACTTTGCCAACAAAGGTCCATCTAGTCAAGGCTATGGTTTTTACAGTGGTCATGCATGGATTTGAGAGTTGGACTGTGAAGAAAGCTGAGCACCAAAGAATTGATGCTTTTGAACTGTGGTGTTGGAGAAGACTCTTGAGAGTCCCTTGGACTGCAAGGAGATCCAGCCAGTCCATCCTAAAGGAGACCAGTCCTGGGTGTTCATTGGAAGGACTGATGCTGAGGCTGAAACTCCAATACTTTGTCTACCTCATGCGAAGAGTTGACTCATTGGAAAAGACCTTGATGCTGGGAGGGATTGGGGGCAGGAGGAGAAGGGGACGACAGAGAATGAGATGGCTGGATGGCATCACCAACTCGATGCACATGAGTTTGGGTGAACTCTGGGAGTTGGTGATGGACAGGGAAGCCTAGTGTTCTGCAATTCATGGGGTCACAAAGAGTCGGACATGAATAAGCGAGTGAACTGAACTGGAACCAGATGCCATGATCTTAGTTTTATGAAAGTTGACTTTTAAGCCAGCTTTTTCACTCTTCTCTTTCACCTTCATCAGGAGGCTATTTAGTTCCTTTTCACTTTCTGCCATTAGAGTGGTATCATCTGAATATTTGAGGTTGTTTATATTTTTCCCAGCAAACTTGACTTGACATTGTGATTCATTCAGCCCAGTATTTCACATGCTATACTCTGCATATAAGTTTAAATAAGCAGCGTGATGGAGAAGGTAATGGCACCCCACTCCAGTACTCTTGCCTGGAAAATCTCATGGACGGAGGAACCTGGTAGGCTGCAATCCATGGGGTCGCTAAGAGTCAGACACGACTTCTCTTTCACTTTTCACTTTCATGCATTGGAGAAGGAAATGGCAACCCACTCCAGTGTTCTTGCCTGGAGAATCCCAGGGACGGGGGAGCCTGGTGGGCTGCCATCTATGGGGTCACACAGAGTTGGACATGACTGAAGTGACTTAGCAGCAGCAGCAGCAAGCAGGGTGATGATATGCAAATTTGCTGTACTTCTTTCTCAATTTTGGGCCAGTCAGTTGTTCCATGTCCAGTTCTAACTCTTGTTTCTTGACCTGCATACTGTTTTCTCAGGAGACAGGTTAGATGGTCTGGTATTCCCATCTCTTTAAGAATTTTAGACAGTTTGTTGTGATCCACACAGTCAAAGGCTTTAGCTTAGTGAATGAAGCAGAAATAGATGTTTTTCTGAGTTCTCTTGTTTTATCCATGACCAGCGAATTTTGGCAGTTTCCTTTCTGGTTCCTTTGCCTTTCTAAACCAAGCTTGTACATCTGAACATTGTACTGCTGAAGCCTATCTTGAAGGATTTTGAGCATAACCTTGCTAGCATGTGAAATGAGCACATTTGTTCAGTAATTTGAACATTCTATGACTGATTCATGTTCATGTACAAGAGAGACCACCACAACAATCATGTTGATGTATGGCAAAATCAACACAATATTGTAAAGTAATTAACCTCCAATTAAAATAAATAAATTTATATTAAAAAATAATAGTAAATTAAAAATAAAATAATTTTGAACTTTAAAAAATTGTAAAACAATTATCCTCCAATTCAAAAAAAAATTGTTTGTTGAGTGTTGGTAACTGGTCCTACTTCAGTGAGCTTATAACTCTGTATGCGAGACAGCAAAAGAGACACAGATGTATAGAACAGTCTTTTGGACTCTATGGGAGAGAGAGAGGGTGGGATGATTTGGGAGAATGGCATTGAAACATGTATAATATCATATATGAAACGAGTCACCAGCCCAGGTTCAATGCTTGATACTGGATGCTTGGGGCTGGTGCACTGGGACAACCCAGAGGGATGGTATGGGGAGGGAGGAGGGAGGGGGTTTCAGGATGGGGAACACGTGTATACCTGTGGCAGATTCATGGTGATATATGGCAAAACCAATACAATATTGCAAAGTAATTAACCTCCAATTAAATTAAATAAATTTATTTTAAAAAATATTGAATTGCTGTTGTATACCTGAAACTAATATTGTGTGTTACTTATAACTAAATTTAAAAATAAGCATAGCTAAAATAAGTGTCTTGAAACTTAGAAAATATGACTCCAGAGTCAGTGCTCAATATGTGTCCTGGGAATGCTTTAAGTGGATCTGTGGAGTTAAAACTACTTTTCATATTAACACTAAGACAGCATTTGACTTCTTTACTGTCCTTCTCTGGTGAATATGCATTAAAGTTTTTCAGCAACAGATTGGATGCAGAAGCAAGTATGGGATTTGCAAAAAAAACAAACAAACAAAAAAGTAAAACAGCACTACTCTTCTCAATACATTTGTTTTTATTTGGAAAAATAAAGTTTTATTTAAAAATATTTGTTAACATGGCTTATTATTTTGTTTAAAAGATTAATAGAATTTGTAAAGTGTTAAAAAGATAAAAATAAATTCATAGCCCTAGGCTTGTCTTTAACTATTATGGTATTTGCAAAGAAATTATCAAAAATGTAAAGAATAAAGTCTATCAAGCACAAGCTGGAATCAAAATTGACAGGAGAAATATCAATAACCTCAGATATGCAGATGACACCACCCTTATGGCAGAAAGTGAAGAGGAACTCAAAAGCCTCTTGATGAACATGAAAGTGGAGAGTGAAAAAGTTGGCTTAAAGCTCAACATTCAGAAAACGAAGATCATGGCATCTGGCCCCATCATTTCATGGGAAATAGATGGGGAAACAGTGGAAACAGCATCAGACTTTATTTTGGGGGGCTCCAAAATCACTGCAGATGGTGATTGCAGCCATGAAATTAAAAGACGCTAACTCATTGGAAAAAAAGTTATGACCAACCTAGATAGCATATTCAAAAGCAGAGACATTACTTTGCCAACTAAGGTCCGTCTAGTCAAGGCTATGGTTTTTCCAGTAGTCATGTATGGATGTGAGAGTTGTACTGTGATGAAAGCTGAGTGCTGAAGAATTGATGCTTTTGAACTGTGGTGTTGGAGAAGACTCTTGAGAGTCCCTTGGACTGCAAGGAGATCCAACCTGTCCATTCTGAAGGAAGTCAACCCTGGGATTTCTTTGGAAGGAATGATGCTGAAGCTGAAACTCCAGTATTTTGGCCACCTCATGCTAAGAGTTGACTTATTGGAAAAGACTCTGATGCTGGGAGGGATTGGGGGCAGGAAGAAGAGGGGATGACGGAGGATGAGATGGCTGGATGGCATCACTGACTCAATGGATGTGAGTCTGAGTGAACTCTGGGAGTTAGTGATGGACAGGGAGGCCTGGCATGCTGCGATTCATGGGGTCACAAAGAGTCGGACTCGACTGAGCGACTGAACTGAACTGAACTGAAGTGAAAGTCTATCAGCCTATTGATGGGAAGAGTCTGATTTAGTCAATGTTGTATATACTTTGTATCTTGCAATCATGTGGCAATATTTATGAATTCCTTATTTGTTGAGGATGAATTACTTTCCAGTGATTTTTTCTTTTATTTTAATGTAAAAATTTGCTTTATTTTCTATTTAAATAACCATTTATTTGTAGCTATGAATACAGCAAAACTTGCTAACCCAAACCTCTTTGTTAAGGAAAATTATGTTTATTGAGTAAATATTCAAAGAGGTTGTATTTGTCAGAATGTTTATTTCAGGAAATGCAAATACTAAAAGCAATGTGTAGATTAATCTAGCTTCCCTTGTGGCTGCATTTATTATACAGCTCCAACTTTTGATAAATGAGTTTGCTGTCTTTAAGTTCCTTTTAACTGGTTTTATCCTTAGACACTTAAGATTAAAAATATGCTGGGGTTCTAACATTCAGTTTTAAACACAAATTTAATGCTAATTTTCTTGTAGTTAATATCACTTGTGAAAATATAATTTTTTCAATAAAAATCTCTCCCAGAGCTTAATGTTTAAATTATTTCTCAATTTTTACTAATAAAAAGATATACTGAGGTGAATATCTTTAAAGAGAATTTTTTTATTCCCTTGACTATCTTTTTTTAATATGATTTTTTTTTAATTTTATTGGAGTATAGATTAGTGCTCTGTTAGATTCAAGTATAGAGCAAAATTAATCAGTTATACATATATCCAGTCTTTTTCAGATTCTTTAAATAGGGTTTATAAGTAGAAATTTGATTCAGTGTATATACACTTATGAATTCACTAAGGAATTATTCTGTTGTTGCTGTTTAGTCACTAAGTAATGTCCAAATCTTTCGTGACCCTATGAATGGTAGCCTGCCAGACTTCCAGGCAAAAATACTGGAGTGGGTTGCCATTTCCTTCTCCAAGGGTTCTTCCTGACCCAAGAATCAAACCAGCAACTCCTGTGTTAGCACGTGTATTCTTTACCACTGAACCACCTGGGAAGCCCTTATGGAATGACTAGTCCTGTTCCAAAGAGAATGTTCATATTGATAATTCCTGTATAAATCTCATTATTTATCTGTAAATTCACATACAGATAAATGGAAAAGCCATTTCTGGAAAATAGCCTGTGTAACCCAGCCATTGGGGTTACTCTTCCACACAACAGGAAGAGAGCCCTTGGTTATGTTTTTAAGGGATCTTAGGTTCTCTAAATAATAAACTAAGAGAGGTTTCAGCTTCATATCATGGGAAGCATTGCCACCAAAAACAGAGACAGCTTATCCTTTGCTGCTTTATAGACAGGAATCAACTTCTCTTCCTTGCTAATGTAACTTCAGACCAGCATCCTCTTCCTATATAGTCCTGTCTCTTCCACGTTAAAAAAAAGTCTTGGGTAAATGAGTGCTTTCATCAGTAATTTCTCAGAGTGTTTCAGGAAATTCCCAGGCAGCTACCATATCTGCACTCACTGTCTCACCACTGGCAGTATTTTTTCTTAGATGTTTTTATGCAGTTTACATAATTAATATAATTTCCTTGTAAAATATGATACCTATGCTTTATGGGTCTTTGAAAAATTTTTTTTAATTCCACAGATCAGTAAACTCTTTTTGTGTCTATGTTCATCAGTGATATTGGCCTGTAGTTTTCTTTTTTGGTGGCATCTTTATCAGGTTTTGGTATTAGGGTGATGGTGGCCTCACAGAATGAGTTTGGAAGTTTACCTTCCTCTGAAATTTTCTGGAAGAGTTAGAGTAGGATAGGTGTTAGCGCTTCTCTAAATTTTTGGTAGAATTCAGCTGTGAAGCCACCTAGATCTGGGCTTTTGTTTACTGGAAGGTTTCTGATTATAGTTTCAATTTCTATGCTTGTGATGGGTCTGTTAAGATTTTCTATTTCTTCCTGGTTCAGTTTTGGGAGTTGTACTTTTCTAAGAATTTGTCCATTTCTTCCAAGTTGTCCATTTTATTGGCATACAATCGCTGATAGTAGTCTCTTCTGATCCTTTGTATTTCTGTGCTGTCTGTTGTGATCTCTCCATTTTAATTTCTAATTTTATTGATTTGATTTTTCTCCCTTTGTTTCTTGAAGAAAATTTTATCTAATAGCCAACTCAATATGTAGTCATAAGTTAAATTTGCACACTACTAAATATTCAGATAAATTCTAAACTTTCAATTATTATTAATGTTAAATATACTTCTGCAATAAAATATTTTATTTCATGTTAAGACTATATATTAATATTTGAGGGCACTTTATTAATGATATGAACATTTTAACTGTAATTTTAATTTGTTACAACAATTCTTGAAAACTTGAAAGGCACATAATCACATAAATAATAAAAATAATATCTCCTATTTTTATCCCCTAGAGCCACTAAGATAAAGATACTGGAAAGTAGTTTTCTTCTTCTTTTTCTTTTTTTTGCATTTACAACATAAGATTAAAGATTTCTTCCCACACTTTATTGCAAATTATGCTAAACATTTAACTGATAAAGTGTAATGCCTGGAAAAATCTTAAATTATATGACATTTATCTGAAATCTTCTGAGTGTTTCTCAAGTTTCTAATATGAGTGATGCTTTAGTGAAGAGTTCCATATGTTTCTTCTGGTAGAAGTAAGGGTTGAAATTCCAGGTTCTAAGGTCAAAGTGTATATATAGCCACCATTAATAGTTTTATTATAATACTTCTGGTTTCAAAAGCAAAGTATGTTCAATAATAAAAATTTTCTGTATATGTATCACAGCTTTCTTATCCATTCATCTGCTGATGGACATCTAGGTTGTTTCCATGTCCTGGCTATTATGTCCAATGCAGGATACGGCACGCTTGGGGCTGGTACACGGGGATGACCCAGAGAGATGTTGTGGGGAGGGGGGTGGGAGGGGGGTTCATGTTTGGGAACGCATGTACACCCATGGTGGATTCATGTCAATGTATGGCAAAATCAATACAGAATTGTAAAGTAAAATAAAAAATTAATTAATTAATTAATTTAAAAAATAATAATAAAAATAAATAAAAATTTTCTGATAGGAAGAAAGAATCTATAGAAATTGAATATGCAGTTGAGGATTCTGGTGCTTTATAATGAAAGGTATATAACAAATACTTTGCCTATTCCTTTTGTCAAGCTAGGCATGTACATAAGAGGGAGATACATGTTCAAGCACATGGCAGGTGTTCAGAGATTGATCCCTTTGGTAGCCACATGGGTAGGTACTAATACTACCCTAAAATGTGGATAAGGACAATGAGATACAAAATGCTCACCTCTTCCACATTATACAATTGAGCAACAGAGCAGCCAGTCTCCAAAGTAGGGCCCCAGAACCACAATGCTACAGTAACTCCCTATTGTTAAAATTCCTTGTAACAGTTTAAGGTTATTTCTTAATCATACCTGGTCTTTTTTAAGCAACATTCTAGTGCAGTAAACATGCAATACAAAAGTTGCAAAAGTCATTCATGTGCAGCTCAAGTTATTTTCAGAATCTGAATTCATTCCACAGTCTACCCACAGATACACAACAAACTGTGGCCAGAGTCCAGGTAGGTTCCTGTCCTCCTGCTCCTCTCCTCCCCAAAGCACAATATCCTCCTCAAGGTATACAGAATTCTAACTTCTTACATCATAAATTAGTTTCACTTGGATTTTAAATTTATGTAAGTTGACTCACACAGTATGTATGCACTGTTTTATCCATCATATGTGGCTTCTTCTATTCAATGTCATGCTGAATAAACCACAAGTACAGGCAAATGTGGTTTGTGCATTCTCATGCTGTGTATTATTCATTATGTGAATGAAGATCAATGTATCTATTTTGTTGTTGATGGAAATTAGTTTTTTGGCTATTGTAAATTATACCTTAGGATCATTTTCTTCTTTTAAAATTGTAATGCATAGTTTACCTGTTAGAGATAATACTTGCATATTTATATCAACTAATAAAATATAGCACATTTTATAGCATACCACACTCAGGATTTATAAATCTATGAGAACAACATAAAACAGTAAAGTACATTAATTAAGTTAATTGACCATTTCCACATTTATTAATTGGAGTGTGTATGTGTCTTAAGGTTGCTTCAGTCATGTCCAACTCTTTGCAACCCTATGGACTATAACCCACCAGGCTTCTCTGTTCATGAGACTCTCCAGGCAAGAATACTTGAGTGGGTTCCTATGCCCTCCTCCAGAGGATTTTCCTGATCCAGGGATCACAGCATCTCTTATGTCTCTTGCATTGGCAGATGGGTTCTTTACCACTCAGTTCAGTTCAGTCACTCAGTCATGTCTGACTCTTTGCAACCCCATGAACTGCAGCACACCAGGCCTCCCTGTCCATCACCAACTCTCAGAGTTTACTCAAACTCCTGTCCATTGAGTCAGTGATGCCATTCAACTATCTCATCCTCTGTCATCCTCTTCTCCTGCCTTCTTCAATCTTTCCCAGCATCAGGGTCTTTTCAAATGAGTCAGCTCTTCACATCAGGTGGCCAAAGTATTGGAGTTTCAGCTTCAACATCAGTTCTTCCAGTGAAAACCCAGGACTGATCCCGTTTAGGATGGACTGGTTGGATCTCCTTGCAGTCCAAGGGACTCTCAAGAGTCTTCTCCAACACCACAGTTCAAAAGCATCAACTCTTTGGCACTCAGCTTTCTTTATAGTCCAAATCTCATATCCATACATGACCACTGGAAAAACTATAGCCTTGACTAGATGGACCTTTGTTGTCAAACTAATGTCTCCGCTTTTTAATATGCTGTCTAGGTTGATCATAACTTTCTTTCCAAAGAGTAAGTGTCTTTTTTGTTTTTTTTAATATAAATTTATTTATTTTAATTGGAGGTTAAGAGTAAGCATCTTTTAATTTCATGGCTGCAATCACCATCTGCAGTGACTTGGGAGCCCAAAAAAATAAAGTCAGCCACTGTTTCTACTGTTTCCCCATCTATTTGCCATGAACTGATGGGACCAGATGCCATGACCTTAGTTTTCTGAATGTTGAGCTTTAAGCCAACTTTTCCACTCTCCTCTTTCACTTTCATCAAGAGGCTCTTTAGTTCTTCGTCACTTTCTGCCATAAGGGTGGTATCATCTGCATATCTGAGGTCATTGATATTTCTCCTGGCAGTCTTGATTCCAGCTTGTGCTTCCTCCACCCCAGCATTTCTCATGATGTACTCTGCATAGAAGTTAAATAAGCATGGTAACAATATACAGCCTTGACATGCTCCTTTTCCTATTTGGAACCCGCCTGTTGTTCCATGTCCAGTTCTAACTGTTGCTTCCTGACCTGCATATAGGTTTCTCAAGAGGCAGGTTAGGTGATCTGGTATTCCCATCTCTTTCAGAATTTTCCACAGTGTATTGTGATCCACACAGTCGAAGGCTTTGGCATAGTCAATAAAGCAGAAATAGATGTTTTTCTGAAACTCTCTTGCTTTTTCCATGATCCATCGGATGTTGGCAATTTGATCTCTGGTTCCTCTGACTTTTCTAAAACCAGCTTGATCATCTGGAATTTCACAGTTCACATATTGCTGAAGCCTGGCTTGGAGAATTTTGAGCATTACTTTGCTAGCGTGTGAGATGAGTGCAACTATGCAGTGGTTTGAGCACTCTTTGGCATTGCCTTTCTTTGAGATTGGAATGAAAACTGACATTTTCCAGGCCTGTGGCCCCTGCTGAGTTTTCCAAATTTCCTGGCATATTGAGTGCAGCACTTTTACAGCATCATCTTTTATGATTTGAAATGTCTCAACTGGAATTCCATAACCTCCACTAACTTTGTTTGTAGCTATGCTTCCTAAGGCCCACTTGACTTCACATTCCAGGATGTCTGGCTCTAGGTGAGTGATCACACCATCGTGATTATTTGGGTCATGAAGATCTTTTTTGTACAGTCCTTCTGTGTATTCTTGCCACCTCTTCTCAATATCTTCCGCTTCTGTTAGGTCCATACCATTTCTGTCCTTTATTGAGCCCATCTTTGCATGAAATCTTCCCTTGGTGTCTCTAATTTTCTTGAAGATATCTCTAGCCTTTCCTATTCTATTGTTTTTCTCTATTTCTTTGCATTGATCACTGAGGAAGGCTTTCTTATCTCTCCTTACTATTTTTTGGAACTCTGCATTCAAATGGGTATATCTTTCCTTTTCTCCTTTGCTTTTTGCTTCCCTTCTTTTCACAGCTATTTGTAAGGCCTCCTCAGACAGCCATTTTGCTTTTTTGCATTTCTTTTTCTTGAGGATGGTTTTGCTCCCTGTCTCCTGTACAATGTTATGAACCTCGGTCCATAGTTCTTCAGGCACTCTGTCTATCAGATCTAGTCCCTTAAATCTATTTCTCACTTCCACTGTATAGTCATAAGGGATTTGATTTAGGTCATACCTGAATGGTCTAGTGGTGTTCTCCACTTTCTTCAATTTCAGTTTGAATTTGGCAATAAGAAGTTCATGATCTGAGGCACAGTCAGCTCCTGGTCTTGTTTTTCTGACTGTATAGAGCTTCTCCATAGGAAGTATAAATAATTGAGAACTCACACAAAGGAAACCACTTGAATACAAGACCCAGCATCATCCAACCACCAGTAGCACTCTGTGCGGGATGCCTCATCTAAACACCAAACAATAAAATCATCAGCAGAAAAGATTACCACCTCACTCAACCTTGCTCACCAGAGGAAAAACAAACAATAAACAACTCAGCACAAATCTCACCCTATATGAAGCTTACACAAACCACTGGATCAACCTTAGGAGTGCAGAAACCAAAAGGAAGAAAGAATTCAACCTTGAAGCCTGGGGAAAGGAGACCTCAAAGACAATAAGTTAAAAAAAAAAAAGTAATGAAAAGGCAGAGAAATGGTACACAAATGAAGGAACAAACTAGAAACACAGAAGACTATATAAATGAAGAGGAATGCATCTGAGTCAGTTCCATACTCTATCTATTGTAATTAGTGTTTCAGTGAGCAATGGGATACGTGTGTATTTTTCAATTTTGGTTTTCTCAGGATATATGCCTAGGAGTGGGATTGCTGGCTCATATGGTGTTTTTATTCCTAGTTTTTTAAGGAATATCTATATTATCCATAGTGGCTGTATCAATTTACATTCCCACCAACAGTGCGAGAGCATTTCCTTTTGTGCACACCCTCTTCAGCATTTATTGCTTGTCAGCTTTTTGATGATGGCCATTCTGACTGGTGTGAGTGATATCTCATTGTAGTTTTGATTTGCATTTCTCTAATAATGAGCAATGTTGAGCATCTTTTCATGTGTTTGTTAGCCTTCTGTATGTCTTCTTTGGAGAAATGGCTGTTTAGGTCTTTTTCCCACTTTTTGATTGGGTTGTTTGTTTTTCTGGCATTGAGTTGTATGAGCTGCTTATATATCATGGAAATTAGTCCTTTGTCAGTTGTTTCATTTGATATTATTTTCTCCCATTCTGAGGGTTGTCTTTTCATCTTGCTTATAGTTTCCTTTGCTGTGCAAAAGCTTTTAAGTTTAATCAGGCCCCATGTGTTTACTTTTGTTTTTATTTCTGTTACTCTAGGAGGTGGGTCATAGAGGATCTTGCTTTGATTTACATCATTGAGTGTTCTGCCTATGTTTTCTTCTAAGAGTTTTATAATTTCTGGTCTTACATTTAGGTCTTTAATCCATTTGGAGTTTATCTTTGTGTATGGTGTTAGGAAATGTTCTAATTTCGTTCTTTCACATGTAGCTGCCCAGTTATCCCAATACCATTTATTGAAGAGACTGTCTTTACCCCATTGTATATTCTTACCTCCTTTGTCAAAAATAAGGTACCCATACATGCATGGGTTTATTTCTGGGCTTTCTATCTTGTTCCGTTGGTCTATGTTTCTGTTTTTCTGCCAGTATCACACTATCTTGATGACTGTAGCTTTGTAGTGCAATCTGAAGTCAGGAAGGTTGATTCTTCCAGCTCCATTCTTCTTTCTCAAGACTGCTTTGGCTATTGGGGGTCTTTTATGTTTCCATATGAATTGTGAAATTTTTTGTTCTGGTTCTGTGAAACATGCCATTGGTAATTTGATAGGGACTGCATGGAATCTGTAGGTTGCATTTGATAGTATAGTCGCTTTCACAATATTGATTCTTCCTACCCAGGAACATGGAATATCTCTCCATCTGTTTATGTCATCTTTGATTTCTTTCATTAGTGTCATAATTTTCTGTGTGCAGTTCTTTTGTCTCCTTAGGTAAGTTTATTCCTAGATATTTAATTCTTTTTGCTGCAATGGTGAATGGGATTGATTCCTTAATTTCTATTTCTGATTTTTCATTGTTAGTATATAGAAGTGCAAGTGATTTCTGTGTATTGATTTTGTATCCTGCAACTTTGCTAATGCACCGATTATAGTAATTTTCTTATACTGCCTTTAGAGTTTTTTATATGCAGTATCATGTCATCTGCAAACAGAGCTTTACTTCTTCTTTTCTGATCTGGATTCCTTTTATTTCTTTTTCTTCTCTGATTTCTGTAGCTAAGACTTCCGGAACTGTGTTGAAAAATAGTGGTGAAAGTGGACACCCTTATCTTGATCCTAATCTTAGTGGGAATGCTTTCAGTTTTTCACCACTGAGAATAATGTTTGCTGTAACCTTATCATATGTGACCTTTACTATACTGAGGTAGGTCCCTTCTGTGCCCATTTTTGGAAGAATTTTAATCATAAATGGGTGCTTAATTTTGTCAAAGGCTTTTTCTGCATTTATTGAGATTATCATGAGTTTTATCTTTCAGTTTGTTAATATAGTGTATCACATTGATTGATTTGTGTATTTTGAAGAATCCTTGCATTCCTGGAATAAACCCAACTTGATCATGGTGTGTGAGCTTTTTGATGTGTTGCTGAATTCTGTTTGCTAAAATTTTGTTGAGGATTTTTACATCTATGTTCATCAATGGTATTGGCCTGTAGTTTTCTTTTTGTGTGTTGTCTTTTTCTGGTTTTGGTGTCAGGGGAATGGTGGCCTCATATAATGAGTTTGGAAGTGTTCCTTCCTCTGCAATTTTTTGAGAGTTTTAGAAAGATAGACATTAGCTCTTCTCTAAACGTTTGATAGAACTCTCCTGTGAATCCATCTGGTCCTGGGGTTTTGTTTTTTGGGAAATTTTTGATCACAGCTTCGATTTCAGGGCTTGTAACTGGCTTGTTCATAATTTCTCTTTCTTCCTGGTTTGAATCTGTCCATTTCTTCCAGGTTATCCGTCTTTTGCCATATAGTTGTTCATAATGGGCTTCATTTGTGGCTCAGCTGGTAAAGAATCCACCTGCAATGCAGGAGACCTGGGTTCAATACCTCAGTTGGGAAGATCCCTTGAAGAAGGGAAAGGCTACCCACTCCAGTATTCTGGGCCTGGAGAATTCGATGGACTATGTAGTCCATGGGGTCTCAAAGAGTGAGACACGACTGAGCAACTTTCACTTTTTCACTTTTGTTCATAATAGTTTCTTATAATCCTTTTTATTTCTGCATTGTCTGTTGTAACCTCTCCTTTTCCATTTTTAACTTTGTTGATTTGATTCCTCTCTCTATTTTTCTTGACAAGTGTGGCTAAAGGTTTGTCAAATTTGTTTATCTTCTCAAAGAACCAGCTTTTGATTTTATTAATCTTTATTGTTTCTTTCATTTATTTTTCATTTATTTTTGCTCTGATCTTTATTATTTCTTTCCTTCTACTAATTTTTTCCCTTTTTCCTGTTTTTTTTATGTGTAAAATTAGGCTGTCTCTTCGATGTTTTTCTTGTTTCTTGAGGTAGAATTGCATTGCTATAAACTTCTGTCTTAGAACTGCTTTTGCTGCATCCCATAGGTTTTCAGTTGTCATGTTTTTATTGTCAGTTTCTAGAGATTTTCTGATTTCCCTTTTTATTTCTTCAATAACCTGCTGGTTATTTAGAAATGTGTTTCTTAATCTCTATATGTTTGTGTTTCTTACAGTTTTTTTCTTGTAATTGACATCTAGTCTCAGCATTGTGGTTAGAGAAGATGCTTGATAAGATTTCAATTTTCTTAAATTTCCTGAGGTTTTATTTGTGACCCAAGATGTGGTCCATCATGGAGAAAGTTCCAAGTGCACTTCAGAAGAAGATGTATTCTTCTGCATTCGTTTCATTTTTTTAAAGGGGGGTAGAAAATACTTTTTAAAAATCTAAACAAAGGTGATAAATACAATAATTAAAATGAAAAAAAATTCACTAGAAGGAATCATTGGTAGACAAAATGATACAAAGGAATGAATCAGTGAAATCGAAGACAGAGAAGTAGAAATCACTGATATTTAATAACAAAATAAAATAAAATAAATAAGACCTAAATAAGGACAGTTTAAGAGACCTTTGGGGCAATATTAAGCACATTAATATTCACATTATAGAAGTCCCAGGAGAAGAGAAAGAAAGAGAATGTATTTGAAGACATCATAGGTAAAAAAAGAAAATTGTCATCCAAATACAGGAAGCACAGAGAGCCCCAAACAGGATTAACCCAAAGAGGAACACACCAAGGTACATTATATTTACAATTGCAAACACTAAATAAGAATAAATACTAAAAGCAGCAGAGGAAAACCAAGAAATAACATACACAGCAACTTCCATAAGGTTTCCATAAAAATAGAAACACTGCAGGAAAAAAGAGGACATGATATATTTAAAGTGGTGAAAGAAAAAATCTCACAACTAAGATTAATCTAACCAGCAAGACTCTTGTTCAGATTTGACGGGGAGTTGAAAAGATTTAAAGAAAATAAATAGATAAAAGGTTTACCATCACCAAACCAGCTGTTCTCTCCATGCATTTCCCAGGCAAGAATACTGGAGTGAGTTGCCATTTTCTTTTCCAGGGGATCTTCCTGACTCAGGGATCAAACCCCAGTCTCCTGCATTGCAGGTGGATTCTTTATGGACTGAGCTACCAGGGAAGCCCTATTAAAACAAATGCTAACTTCTATAAATGCAAAAAGAAACCAAGAAACATGAAAATTACAAACAGAAAAAAAAAATCATAGAGAAATGGAAACATACAGCAAAGTAAAAAATAATTCATGCACAAAGCTAATAGAAAAGTCAAAAGACAGAGATAGGAAAATTATCTACATTCACAATAAGCAGTTAAGGGGTACACAAAGCAATTAGATGTAAAATATGATGTCAAACCATAAGAAGAGTACAAATACAAAGTTGTTAATATGCATTTGAAATTAAGTGATCAGCAACTTAAAACAATCAGTGTGTGTGTGTGTATGTGTGTATAATTATATATATTGCTATATCAAAACCTAATGGCAACCACACACACACACAAACCTATATCAGATTTTGTTTTGTTGTTTAGTCACTAAGTCAAGCCTGACTCTTTTGCAATCCCATGTATTGTAGCCCAGAAGTCTCCTCTGTCAATGGAATTTCCAAGGTAAGAACACTAGAATGGGTCGCCATTTCCTTCTCCAATATTAGACACACAAACACAGAAAATTAAATTTAAACATAGCACTAACGATAGCCATTGAATCACAAGAGATCACAAGAAAAATTAAAAAAGAAAGACCTACAGAAAAAAAAAACAACTGAAAACATGGCAATAAGAACATACATACCAATAATTATCTTAAATGTAAGTGTACTAAGTGCTTCAGTAAAAAGACATAGATGATGTCCATCAGCAGATGAATGGATAAGAAAGCTATGGTACATATACACAATGGAGTATTACTCAGCCATTTAAAAAAAATACATTTGAATCAGTTCTAATGAGGTGGATGAAACTGAAGCTGATTATACAGAGTAAAATAAGCCAGAAAGAAAAACACCAATACAGTATACTAATGATTGAGCGACTTCACTTTCACTTTTTACTTTCATGCATTGGAGAAGGAAATGGCAACACACTCCAGTGTTCTTGCCTGGAGAATCCCAGGGACGGGGGAGCCTGGTGGGCTGCCGTCTATAGGGTCGCACAGGGTCGGACACCACTGACGCGACTTAGCAGCAGCAGCAGCAACGCATATATATGGAATTTAGAAAGATGGTAACGGTAACCCTGTATGCGAGACAGCAAAAGAGACACAGATGTATAGAACAGGGTGGGATGATTTGGGAGAATGGCATTGAAACATGTATAATATCCTATAAGAAACGAATCGCCAGTCTAGGTTCGATGCATGATACAGGATGCTTGGGGCTGATACACTGGGATGGCCCAGAAGAATGGTATGGGGAGGGAGGTAGGAGGGGGGTTCAGGATGGGGAACACGTGTACACCCATGGCAGATTCATGTTGATGTATGGCAAAACCAATACAATATTGTAAAGTTTAAAAAAATAGTAATAAATAATAATTAAATTAAATTAAATTAATTTTTTTTTTTTTAAAGACATAGAGTGCCTAAATGCACTCTATGGATAGGGGAAAAAAAAAAATTCCTGTATATATGCTGCCTACAAAGAGTCACTTTAGATTTGAAGGCACAAAGACTGAAAGAGAGAGGTTGGAAAAAACAAACTCCAAGCAAACGGAAATCAACATAAACCATTTGCTTGGAGCTTGTTTTTTTCAACTTCTCACTTTAGACAAAAGAGCATTTAAAATAAAAACTGTTACAAGAGACAAACAAGAATAATACATAATATTAAAAGGTCATTTCAAGAAGAATGTATAACAATTTAAATATATATGTACCCAACATATGTGTACCCAAATACGTAAGGTAAATATTAAGGAACATAAAGAAAGAATCTGACAGTAACACAATAAGAGTAGGGGAGTTTTACATGCCACTTACATCAATGGACAGATCATACAGACCGAAAATAAATAAGAAAAACATTGGCCTTAGATGACACATTAACCAGATGATTTAATTGATGTACAGAGAGCATGCCATATGAAAGTAAAAGAATACACATTCTTCTTAAGTGCACACAGAACATTGTCCAAGATAGATCACATGTGAAACCAAAAAAACAAGCATTGGTAAAATTAGGAAAGCTAAAATCACATTAAACATGTTTTCCAAACACAATGCTGTGAGACCAGAAATCAACACAAGGAAGAAACCTCCTTAAATCACAAACACATGAAAGCAAGAAAACATGCTACTAAACCACTAATGGATCATTGAAGAAATCATATAGGAAGACAGAAAATGTACCCCGAGACATATAAAAACACAATTGCAATGATTCAAACTCTATGGATCAAAGTAAAACCAGTTCCAAGAGTTAAGTGCAGAGCAATACATGCTTACCTTAGGAAAAGGTAAAAATCTCAAATAAAATACTGGTATACATAAAGAAACTAGAGAAAGAAAGCAAACAAAATTGAAAATTAGCAGCAAAAAATGAAATCATCAAGATGAGACAGAAATGAATAAAGACTAGAAAGCAATAGAAAGACCAATGAAACTCCAGCTGGCTCTTTGGAAGATAAGCAAAACTAATAAACCTTTAGCTAGGCTTATCAGTGAAAAATAGAGAGGCCCCTAATTAATAAAATCAGAAAAAAGAAGTTACAAACAACCCCACTGAAACACAAATGATCATAAGAGAGTGCTATGAATAAAAATATGCCCAAAAAATGGACAAACTAGAAGAAATGGACATTCTTAGATATGTCTAATCTCCTAAAACTGATCCAGGAAAAAATAGAAAATATGAACAGAATATTACCAATAATGAAATTGAATTAGTAATTTAAAAACTCCCAAACAACAAAAATCCAGGGCCATAGGATTTCACTGGTGAATTGTACTAAACATTAAGAGTGAACATCTTTATTTCTTAAACTATACCAAAACATTTTAAGAAAAGAATACTTCTGACCCCATTCCATGATACATCATGATGCATCACCCTGATACCAAAAACAGACAGATACATCACAATAAAAAATTACTGTCCAGTGATTAATATAGATGCAAAAATCTTCAGACAAATAGTAGCAAACTAAATCCTACAATACATTAAAATGACTATAGACCATTATCAAGATTTATTCCAGGGATGCAAAGATTTTTCAATATCCACAAAGCAATGATTGTGATAAACCACATTAAAATTGAATAATAAAATCTATGCAATCAGATCAAGAGATGCAGGAAGAGTTTTGGGCAAAATTCACATCCATTTATAATTTTTTAAAAAGCATTTCCTTTAGGATGAAGAACAAGACAAGAACACCCACTCACACCACTTTTATTCAATATAGTATGGGAAGTCCTAGCCAAAGCAATGAAACAAGAATAAGAAATATAAGAAATCCAAATTGGAAAGGAAGAAGTAAAACTCTCACAATATCAGATGACATTATACTATGCATTGAAAATACTGAAAACACTATCGGAAAGTACTAGAACTCGTTAATGAATTCAGTAAATTGGCAGGATACAAAACTAATACATGGAAATCTGTTGCATTTCTATATGCAAGCAATGAGCTATCAAAAAGAGAGCTTAGGGAAGTAGTCACATTTACCATCACATCAAAAATAATAAAATACCTAGGAATAAACCTAAGTAGGTAAAAGACCTGTACTCCAAAAACTGTAAGACACTGATGAAAGAAACTGAAGATGATACATACAAATGGAAAGATATACCATGTTCTTGAATTGGAAGAATCAAGATTGTTAAAATGACTACACTACCCAAAGCAATTTACAAGATCAATTTTGAGCAATCCCTCTCAAAATCCAATGGGATTTTTCACAGAACTAGAAAAAACTTTTTTAAATTTATATTGAAACACAAAAGACCTTGAACTGCTAAAACAATCTTGAGAAAGAATAACAAAATGAAAGGAATCACACTCTCTGACTTGAGACAGTAGAAAAAAATGCTACAATAATTAAGAGTTACTGGGTTTCCCAGGTGGCTCAATAGTAAAGAATCTGCCTGCCAATGCTTGAACCACAGGAGAAATAGGTTCAATCCCTGGGTTGGGAAGATTCCCTAGAGAAGAAAATGGCAACCCATTCCAGTGTTCTTGCCAGGATAATCAGCCAGACAGAGGACCCTGGTGGGCTACAGCCCATGGGGTCGCAAAGAGTTGGACACAGCTGACCAACTGAGCATACACTGATACAAAAACAGACATATAGATCAATGCAATGGAATAGAGAGCCCAAATAAAACCATACATTTATTATCCCCTGATCTATGAGGAAAGAGTTAAGCATATACAGTGGGAAAAAGAGTCTCTTCAAAAATTCGCGCTGAGAAAACTGGACAACTACAGGTAGAAGAATGCGGTTAGAACATACTTTAACATTGTGTATAAAAATATGATAAAAATGGATTAAAAAACTAAATTTCAAACCAGAAACCATAAAATTCCTAGAAAAAAAGTATAAGCAGAACTCTCTTTGACATAAATCATAGCAGTAATTTTTTTGATCTGTCTCCTTACATAAGCAAAACAAAAGCAAAAATAAAGAGTACCTAATTAAAATCAAAATCTTTTGTATAGCTGTTAGAGGAATTAAAATGGAAGAAATCTTGTTCAAGCTTCAGAACAGGTCTCTGACCTGCTTCTGACCTCCCTGGACACTGCCCAGTTTCGGTGCCTGCCTGCAAGCACAGCAAATCAGGCAGCACTTTATACAAGAAAGGGAGTGGGTCCTGAAATCTCTCAAGTCCCTGTGGGCCTGGCCAGACGCCTGAGATCTAAGAAGTCTTATGACTCACAAGGTGAAACAAACAGCATTATAAAAGAAGGAAGAGCTGCACTTTTGCACTCAAACTGATGAGTTTGCAGCCTGGAATTATAAGCAGGAAGCCCCAAACCTGCAATTTGAAATCTCACCCAGACTGTTTCCTAATTGGAACTCCAGATTGCTGTTGACAAGGGACTTCTCAGCACTGTTTAAGTCTAGAAGTTGGTCCACACAATTTGATGATGTATGTGCTGTTACTGGGGCTTCCCTCATAGCTCAGTCAGTAAATCATCTGCCTGCAATATAGGAAACCCAGGTTAGATTTCCAGGTCGGGAAGATCCGCTGGAGAAGGAAATGGCAACCCACTCCAGTATTCTTGCCTGGAGAATCCGGTGGACAGAGATGCTGTTACTTTTCTCTGTTGTTTCTATTTCTTTTCTTTTAATGAATATCTATTGAAATTAAGTCAAATAATCTTCTTTAAAATTTTTAAATTGCTTATTTGTGTGTGACAAATGTTTCTTTGGTTAATGAATCTTTCAAACCTAAAACAAAAGTAAAACTTTTGGCAAAGCAACAGCAAAGGAAATCATCAACAAAAGGACAGCTCACTGAATGGGAGAAGATATTTTCAAGTGATATAATTAATAAAGATTATTATCCAAAATACATAACTAGCTCACAGAACTCAATATCAAAAAACAAACAATTCAATTAAAAAATCGGCAGAAGATCTGAATAGACGTTTTTCCAAAAAGGACATGCAGATAGCCAAAAGGCACATGAAAAGATTGTTCAACATTGCTAGTCATCAGGAAGGTGAAAATTGAAACCACAATGAGATTTCAATGCAAAACTGTTCAAATGACTATGAGCAAAAAGAACACAAATAAAAATAATGTCAAGGATACGAAGAAAAGGGAATTCTCATACACTATTTCTGGGAACATACAGTAGTACAGCCACTATGGAAAAATTATGTAAGTTTCTCCAAAAACAGAAAATTGAAGTACCATATGACCCAGCAATTCCACACCTGGGTGTATATCCAAAAAATAAAAACACTAATTCAAAAAGATATATGAACCCCAGTGTTCATAGTAAGACTGTTCACAATTTCCAAGTTATGGAAACAAGTTAAGTGTCTATCAACAGAAAAATGAAGAAAGAAAAAGTAATATACATTTATATATATATATATATCACTACTCAGCCATAAAAAAATGAAATTTTGCCATTTTCAACAACATCAATGGAGTTAGAGATGATTATGTTAAGTGAGATAAGTCAGGAAAGGGGAAACATTGTATGATATCAAATTTATGTGGAATTAAAAAAATAAAACAAACTAGTGAGTAAAACAGGAAGGAAATAGACACACATATAGAAAACAAACTAGTAGTTAACAGTGTTGAGAAGGAATGGAAAGGGTGATATATGCTGAGGTTTTCAGAAATATAATCTATTAACATTACATGTAAAATAAGATAAGGATATATTTTGTATAATCAAAGAATAAAACCAATATCTTATAATAGCTATACATGGAGCATAAACTTTAAAAATTGTGAACCACTATAATTTTCTTTGGTTCCAAATCACCAGGGATGGTGACTGCAGTCATGAAGTTAAAAGATGCTTCTTCCCTGGAAGGAAAGCTATGACAAACATAGACAGTGTACTAAAAAGCAGAGACATCACTTTGCCAACAAAGATCTGTATCATCAAAGTTACGCTTTTTCCATTAGTCATGTATAGATGTGAGAGATGGACCATAAAGAAGGCTGAGAGCCAAGGCATAGATGCTTTTGAATTGTGCTGCTGGAGAAGACTCTTGAAAGTCTCTTGGAAAAAAAAAAAAATAGAAAAAAAAAAAAGTCTCTTGGACTTCAAGATCAAACTAGTCAGTCCTAAAGGAAATCAACCCTGAATATTCACTGAAAGGACTAATGCTGAAGCTGAATCTCCAATACTTTTGCTACTAGATGCAAAGAGCTGGCTCATTGGAAAAGACCTTGAAGCTGGGAAAGATTGATGACAAATAAGAAGAGAACAGCAGAGGATGGGATGGTTAGATAGCATGACTGACTTAATGCTCATAGTGAAGTCACTCAGTCGTGTCTGACTCTTTGCGACCCCATGGACTCTGTCTAGCCTACCAGGCTCTTCCGTCCATGGGATTTTCCAGGCAAGAATTTGAGCAAACTCCAGGAGATAATGGAGGACAGAAAAGCCTGACATGCTACAGTCCATAGGGTCACAACGAGTCAGACAAGATTTAGAGACTGAACAACAACAGAACATACCTTTGAGATTTACATAATGTTTTACATCATGAACTATACTTCAAATAAATAAATAATATGCATGTGTGCTCAGTCGTATCTAACTCCTTGAGACCCTGTGGACTTTAGCCCACCAGATTCCTCTGCCTATGGGATTTCCCAGGCAATGATACTGGTGCTAGTGCTAATGCTAAGTCACTTCAGTCATGTCCGACCCTATGGACTGTAGCTTGCCAGGCTCCTCTGTCCATGGGATTCCCCAGGCAAGAATACTGGAGTGGGTTGCCATGCCCTTCTCCAGGGGATCTTCCCCACCCAGGGATTGAATCCACATCTCGTACGTCTGTCTACCTGTGTTGGCAAGCAGGTTCTTTACCACTAGCACCACCTGGGAAGCTCTGGAGTGAGTTGCCATTTCCTCCTCCTGGGGATATTCCCGACCCAGGGATTGAACCTGTGACTCACGTTTCTACTGCATTAGCAGGAGGGTCCTTTACCACTGAGCCACCTGGAAAGCCCGAAATAGAAAATATATATATATGCACCCTAAAGTTCATAGGAGCATTATTTGCAGTTGCTGAATTATGGAAGCAAAATGCTTACCAATAGATGAATGAATAAGGAAAATATGGTTTATGTATATTAAAAATATTACTCAACCATACAAATAGCAGAAATATTGCCATTTGTGACTAATAGAATGGCCTAGAGTTTATTATGCTATGTGAAGCAACCCAGATAGAGTAAAACAAATGCTGTATGATTACATCTGTATGTGGAAGCTGAAAAACAAATGAGGAAACATAACAAAGCAGAAATACAGTAATAAAAACAGAGAACAAATATGTGGTTGTCAGAGGGGAGGGGAAGAGGAAGAGGAAAAAAATAATTGAGGGAGATTAAGAGGTAAAAACTTTCAGTTGCAAAATAAATGTGTGAAATATACAGTGAGGGTAACATAGTCAATAACATATGTAATAACTTTTATGATGACATATTGCAACTAGCATACATGGTGAGAATTTTGAAATATATGGAAATACTGAACCATCATGTTCTTCAATGGGAGCTAACTTGATGTGCTTGATTAATTATACTTCACAACCAAAGAAACACACAAACACCTAACAAAAGAGGTCAGATTTTTGGTTAACAGAGGCTGAGGGTGCCCAGACGGGGAACTGAATGAAGGCAGTCAAGTGGTATAAAGCTCCAGTTACAAGATAAATAAGTACTAGGGATGTAAAATATAGCATGATAAGTAAAATGAACATTGTTGTTTGTTATACACAACAGTTGCTGGGAGAGTAAATCCTAATAGTTCTCATCAAATATATATATATATATATTCTTTCACTTCTTTAAATGAAAAGTTAAATGGAAAATTAAAGAAATAAAAGAATATTTTTTTCTTATGATGAGAACTATTAGGATTTACTTTCCCAACAACTGTTATGTATAACAAACAACAATGTTTATCTTCATCTTTCATTGCATATATTTTTCATCTGATATTCTACTGGTATCAAATTCCCTTAAGTTCAGTTTCTCTGAATATATCCTTTATTATTGAAATGTGTTTTCATTTCTTAAGAATTTTAGGTTGCAATATCTTTATAATTGTCTTTAATTCAAGGTTCAGTTGGAAGCAGAATAACATATTACATTATTTACTGTGACTTTAACTTTCTTTTAATTGAAATACTTATTCAATATTTAATTACATTTAAATTTTGAATTAAATAAAAACTAGCAATTTTTTTTACAATGACTTGAGAGGTCATCATTATCCCATGGTAATTGTAAGTGTGTCAGTTAATAGACTTTCTATAATGTTACATTCTTTTATTATAAGACTTTAAGTATCAAAACAGTCTAGTCTCCAATACTGCTCTTATTTGTCAACATTTTCCTGCTTTGAAACATTTACTTCCCATACAAACTTAATGAACAACTCTTCCTTAAAGAAGAAAAAAAAAGTATTTCTAATGAGTGTTTGTTATACACTGAAGGTCTGTAGTTCCATCCCCCAATTTATATGTTTAAACCCTAATCTGTAATCTGAATGTGTCTGGAGCCTGCTACCCAAAGGAAGCAAATAAGATTAAATGAGACCCAAAGTGTGCCACTCTGATCCAACAAGATTAGTCTTCTTATAAGAAGAAATACCAGAGCACACTCTCTTTCCTTCTGCACACTGTGGAAAGTCACAAAGGGGAAATAACGAGATAGCTGTCTGCAAGCCAGGAAGAAATCCTCACCAGAACTGAATTAAGCAAAATCTTAATATTAGAATTCTAATCTGCAGAATTATAGGGAAATAAAGTTCTTTTGTTTAAGATAGCCAATCTGTAATAATTTGTCATGGCAGTTCAAGCTCATGACAAGGTTTTCATTCCACTTAATAACATTAAGCTGGTATTCACTTACATAGTACTGATATCTTCCTGATGTTAATTTGAAACAGCTCAACTGGAATTCTATCACCTCCACTAGCATTGTTCAAAGTGATGCTTCCTAAAGCCCACTTGATTTCACATTCCAGGATGTCTGGCTCTAGGAGAGTGATCACACCATTGTGGTTATCTGGGCCATGAATATCTTTTTTGAATAGTTCTTCTGAGTATTCTTGCCACCTCTTCTTAATATCTTCTGTTTCTGTTAGGTCCATAATATTTCTGTCCTTTATTGTGCCCATCTTTGCATGAAATGTTCCCTTGGTATCTAATTTTCTTGAAGAGAACTCTAGTCTTTCCCATTCTATTATTTTCCTGTATTTCTTCACATTGATGACTGAGGAAGGCTTTCTTATCTTTCCTTGCTATTCTTTGGAACTCTGCATTCAAATGGGTATATTTTCCTTTTCTCCTTTGCCGTTAGCTTCTCTTCTTTTCTCAGCTATTTGTAAGGCCTCCTCAGAAAACCACTTTGCCTTGTTGTGTTTCTGTTTCTTGGGGTTGGTCTTGATCACTGCCTCTTGTACAACAATTCTTCAGGCACTCTGTCTATCAGATTTAATCCCTGGAATCTATTTGTCACTTTCACTGTATAATCATATGGGATTTGATTTAGGTCATACCTGAATGGTCTAGTGGTTTTCCCCACTTTCTTCAATTTAAATCTGAATTTGGCAATGAGGAGTTCATGATCTGAGCCACAGTCAGCTCCCAGTCTTGTTTTTGCTAACTGTATAGAGTATCTCCATCTTTGACTGCAAAGAATATAATCAATCTGATTTTGGTATTGACCATCTGGTGATGTCCATGTGTAGTCTTCTCTTGTTGGAAGAATGTGTTTGCTATGACCAGTGCATTCTCTTGACAAAACTCTGCTAGCCTTTGATCTGCTTCATTTTGTACTCCAAGGCCAAATTTGCCTGTTACTCCAGGAATCGCTTGACTTCTTACTTTTGCATTCCAGTCCCCTATAATGAAAAAGACATCTTTTTTAGGTGTTAGTTTTAGAAGGCCTTGTAGGTCTTCATAGAACTATTCAACTTCAGCTTCTTCAGCATTACTGGTTGGGACATAGACTTGGATTGCTGTTATACTAAATGGTTTGCCTTGAAAACAAACAGAGATCATTCTGTCATTTTTGAGATTTCATCCAAGTACTGCATTTTGAATTCTTTTGTTAACTATGATGGCTACTCCATTTCTTTTAAAAGATTTTTTGCCCACAGTAGTACATACAATGGTAATCTGAGTTCAATTCACCCTTTCCAGCCCATTTTAGTTCACTGATTCCTAAACTGTCGATGTTTATTCTTGTTTGACCAGGAGATGATGCTGTGAAAGGGCTGCACTCAATATGCTAGTAATTTGGAAAACTCAGCAGTGGCTACAGGGCTGGAAAAAGTCAGTTTTCATTCCAATCCTAAAGAAAGACAATGTCAAAGAATGTTCAAACTACCACACAGTTACACTCATATCACCTGCTAGTAAAGTAATGCTCAAAATTCTCCAAGCCACACTTCAACAGCATGTGAACACTGAGCTTCCAGATGTTCAAACTGGATTTAGAAAAGGCAGAGGAACAAGAGATCAAATTGCCAACATCTGATGGATCATCAAAAAAGCAAGAGTTGCAGAAAACATCTGCTTCTGCTTTATTGACTATGCCAAAGGCTTTGACTGTATGGAACACAACAAACTGTGGAAAATTCTTCAAGAGATGGGAATACCAGACCATCTAACCTGCCTCTTGAGAAATCTGTATGCAGTTCAGGAAGCAACAGTTGGAACTGGACATGGAACAACAGACTGGTTACAAATCGGGAAAGGAGTATGTCAAGTCTGTATATTTTCACTCTGCTTATTTAACTTCTATGCAGAGTACATCATGAGAAACACTGGGCTGGAAGAAGCACAAGCTGGAATCAAGATTGCCAGGAGAACTAACAATAACTTCAGATATGCAGATGACACCACCCTTATGGCAGAAAGTGAAGAAAAACTCAAGAACCTCTTGAGCAAAGCAAAAGAGGAGAGTGAAAAAGTTGGCTTAAAGCTCAACATTCAGAAAACTAAGATCATGGGATCCTGTCCGATTTCTTCATGGCAAATAGATGGGGAAACAATGGATATAGGGAGAGACTTTAATTTGGGGGTCTCCAAAATTACTGCAGATGGTGACTGCAGCCATGAAATTAAAAGACGCTTGCTCCTTGGAAGAAAATCAATGACCAACCTAGACAGCATATTAAAAAGCAGAGACATTACTTTACCATCAAAGGTCCATCTAGTCAAGCTACGGTGTTTCCAGTAGTCATGAATGGATGTGAGAGTTGGACTATAAAGAAAGCTAAGCACCGAAGGATTGATGCTTTTGAACTATGGTGTTGGAAAAGACTCTTGAGAGTCCCTTGGAGAGCAAGGAGATCAAACCAGTCAATCCTAAAGGAAGCCAGTTCTGAATATTCATTGGGAGGACTGATGTTGAAGCTGAAGCTCCAATACTTTGGCCACCTGATGCGAGGAACTGACTAATTGGAAAAGACCCTGATGCTAGGAAAGATTGAAGGTGGGAGGATAGGGGGACAACAGAGGATGAGATTTTTGGATGGCATCACCGACTTGATGGGCATAAGTTTGAGTAGTCTCTGGGAGTTGGTAATGGACAGGGAAGCCTGGCATGCTTCAGTCCATGGGATTACAATGAGTTGGACATGACTGAGCTACTGAACTGAACCTAACTGAACTGATGTTTATTGGTTTTCCTCAAAGAGAAAAATATTATATTAATTTGGCATAACAAAGGACCACAAACTGGGTAGTGTTATTGTTGTTAAGTTTCTAATGGGACCTTACCTTAACTAATCATATCTGCTACCAATCTGTTTCCAGATAAGACCACATTATGGTGCATTGGAAGTTAAGATTTTAATATATGGATTTTGAAAGAAGAAATCAGCCCATTAAACTCTAACCTCTGCTCCCCCAAATCCATGTCCTTCTTAGCTATACAATATAGTTACTTTATCCCAACATCCCCAAAAGTATTGATCCCCAATCCAGGATCAACTCCAAATCAAAAATTTTATACACTTATAAATTAGGTATAAATGAGTCTCCAAGTAAGAATCATCCTGGGGCAGAATTTCTTTTCATCTGTAAACTTGTGAAACCAGACAACATGTTATCTCTTCTAAAAATACAATGATAGAATAGCTGTGGACTAGATACTCCCATTCCAAAAAGAATAAATTCAGATAAAAGAGAAGTCATGAGATCCACTACCTTAGAATAATCAAAAGAAGTATTGTGGAAAAATATCAAGGAAAAAAATAAGCATTTATTTCTAACATTTGAGTAACCTGACATACCGACCATGAATATCAATACAAGTTCATAGCATTTAAACAATATTAATCCTTCCCAAATATTTTAATTGTATGTTAATACAAATTCTACTTAGATCTCCTGAACATTATCAAATGAATTGAAAGATCAATTTAAATTAAAAAGAAGTAGGAAAGATTTTTACATATTCATTGTAAATATAATAAAAATGAGGAAAATTGTTTCACTAGATATTAAAAATTATTATAAACAATATCAATAAAATAAGATATCTTAAAAGAATATAGTGATAGATCATTGAAAAAGAACTTACAATACTTTTATAACTTCAAAAAGTTATAATACTTTTCATATAGAGATAAAATGTTGAAGAAAAGAAAATAGCAATTTTCTTATTAGAGGTTTATAGAAATACTGTGAACAGACCTACTTGAACAGCTCCAAAGACAAAGGATTCCTACACCAAGAATTTGTAACAACCAGCTACAACCCTCACACTTTTAGTATAAAAGAAGTTTTAATTCTAACTGAGGTAGGATTTTTTTTAGAATATTAGTCAGCCACCTTCTAGATCTGTTGGCTTACTGAATAAAGTCTCTATTTCTTGTCCCAATGCCATGTCTCTCAATTTATTGGCCTGTGATGTAGTGAGCATTAGAAGCTTGATCTCCATAACAAATTTTGGTGAAAGTGTCAGGAGTCATAATGCTCATGGCCAGGAGGCCCTGGTTGGGAAATTTGGAGATGAAGGCCCTAGCAGCTACTAGAAACAATTTCTGAGGCTCTCCTCTTCAAAATTTCCTGTAGTACCACTGGCTGCCCCAGTGCTTGGCAGATGGGTAAGAAATCAACACATGGAGGCTGACTGATTTGATACAGAACAGTAAGTCCCTCAGTACATATAGCCAGGAACTCTTTTTTCCCCTTCATTTGGGGCTTTTTTTTTTCTCCAGAAGTCAATTTGTTTTGTATTTGAGTGGCATATCCTGCTGGAGAAGAAATACTTGCTGGACTTTTACCTGATTTCTGAACTGATTCATTTGTTCCATTTGTATATGTTATTTTTGTTTTGTTTTGTTTTGTATCTCTGTCTTTAAAAGATGGAGAAGTTTTCATCTATTCCTAAATAAAGCCCTCTGGAGCACATTTTTTTAATATAAATTTATTTATTTTAATTGGAGATTAATTACTTTACAATATTGTATTGGTTTTGCCATACACCAACATTTTTTAGAAGTGGCCTCATTATAAATTATTGCAACAATATTTGGCCAGAGTAGCTATTAGGATCTCCACAAGGGATTTATGCAGAATTATCTTGGGACCTTGTGTACATTACACTGTATTTAAAACAAAACTTACAGACTGTTACTCATGCTTTGTTAATTAACAAAAGCACAGTCTGTGGTCTCCTGTACCATGGGTGTGGACCCAACACTCTCTGTGAAGTGAAAATGAAAGTCGCTCAGTCGTGTCTGACTCTTTGCAACCCCACAGACTGTACAGTCCATGGGATTCTCCAGGCCAGAATACTGGAGTGGATAGCCTATTCCTTCTCCAGGGATCTTCCCGACCCAGGAATCGAACCGGTGTCTCCTGCATTGCAGGCGGATTCTTTACCAACTGAGCTATCAGAGAAGTCATATTTCATGGGGTTGAGTTCACAGTTCTTGTGCTTGAGAGTTTATTTAAGATTTTTTATCCATTGCTTGGGTATTTGGTTTCATTTTGTCTCAGTACTATTTCTCCATTTATAGTCAAATCAGTTTTGTGATGTTTAAAACTTTTTCAGATGTCAAATGAAGGAAAGGAATACACACACACACAAACCTGTCCTTATTTTAAAGTAGGATATTCTTAATTGGAAGAAAAAAGTTCCATAATGGACAGAGAAGACACATTGCTATTTATGATTTTACAACAAAATGGTAAGGAGCATTGTCTTTTGAATGGTTTTATACAATCCTACTATTAGAGCTATTTTATAAAGAAGTGGGGAAGAATGATGAAATACCCTATGTGCAAGCATCTAAGCTGATATAGTAAGGAAAATAAGAAAAGGAAATTAGGATAACCCCCTTCCACTGCCTCTCATTTCTATACCACCTGCCTCAATTCCCAACATTGGGACTCAAGAAATGGTCAGAATGATGCCCTTCCTTATAGGCATCAGTTAGAAAATTCTGTGATTTTCTAATTGGGAGACACAGAGACATGGTCTGATATCATTATGTAAGATCTAATAGGGCATCCAATTTGAACTAAGATCCACTCCTGGGGCAAAACAATTTCCCTTACTCCATTATTCCATAGGGGGCCTAAATGCAAATAGCCATCAGGCTGGGTTTTTATGGATGACCCACTACCTTTGAACTATGTGATCCTCTATCTGGGAGACACAGAGACCTGGGCTGGAATCATCATCTAAGATCCAATAGGACATCTAGTTTGGGCCAGATCCACTCCTTGGGCAAAGCAATTTCCCTTACTCCATTATTCCATAGGGGGCCTAAATGCTATGGGTTTCCCTGATAGCTCAGTTGTAAAGAATCCATCTGCAATGCAATAGACCCCTGATCCATTCCTGGGTCAGCAAGATCCTCTGGAGAAGGGATAGGCTACCCACTCCAGTATTCTTGGGCTTCCCTGGTGACTAACCTGGTGAAGAATCCACCTGCAATGTGGGAGATCTGGGTTCAGGAAGATCCTCTGGAGAAGGGAAAGGCTACCAACTCCAGTATCCTGGCCTGGAGAATCCCATGGACTGTATAGTCCATGGGGGTAGCAAAGAGTTGGACACAAGTGATCTACTTTCACTTTTCACTACCTTTATGAGTAGCAAAATAATTTGAACCAAATTCAAGAAATTCAACAAAAAATAAAGAAAGAAAGAAAGAATCCTCTGAATTTTGAGGAAGGATTTATCAAGCCTACAGCAGATCCTGAATCCTCCAAAAATGCTGCTGCTGCTGCTGCTAAGTCTCTTCAGTCGTGTCTGACTCTGTGCGACCCCAGAGATGGCAGCCCACCAGGTTCCCCCGTCCCTGGGATTCTCCAGGCAAGAACACTGGAGTGGGTTGCCATTTCCTTCTCCAATGCATGAAAGTGAAAAGTGAAAGTGAAGTCACTCAGTCGTGTCCGAAAATGCTAGTATAGTAAATATAGCCTTTATTCAGCAAAACACCTCAGATATCAGTTGAAAATTGCAACAATTAGATGATGCATTTAGGATGATCTTTTTCAGTTGGTATACATTGCTTTTAAAATAGTCATTGGCACAGAACAGAAATAGAAAAAGGAAAACATAAGGTGAAATGCCCCATTTCCAGCTGCTGCATTGAATTCTCCAAAGATAGGAGACCCTAAGAAAGCTAAGCTATCAATAGGTAAAGAACAATGTGTCTATTATAAAGGGGTAGGACACTGAAAAAGAGAATGCCCCAAATTAAAGGAAAGCTGAAGAAAAGGAAAAAGAAGTGGGACCTCTCAGATGGTAAAAAGGAAAGAATATTCAGATGGTGAGCGAAGAGACTCAGGGGCTTACCTAGATTTAAGACACTCAATTCAAATATCCCTACAGGAGGATCATGGCATCTGGTCCCACCACTTCATGGTAAATAAATGGGGAAACAATGGAAACAGTGTCAGACTTTATTTTGGGGGGCTCAAAAATCACTGCAGATGGTGATTGCAGCCATGAAATTAAAAGACACTTACTCCTTGGAAGGAAAGTTATGACCAACCTAGATAGCATATTCAAAACCAGAGACATTACTTTGCCAACAACCGTCTAGTAAAGGCTATGGTTTTTCCTGTGGTCATGTATGGATGTGAGAGTTGGACTGTGAAGAAAGCTGAGTGCCAAAGAATTGATGCTTTTGAACTGTGGTGTTGGAGAAGACTCTTGAGAGTCCCTTGGACTGCAAGGAGATCCAACCAGTCCATTCTGAAGGAGATCAGCCCTGGGATTTCTTTGGAAGGAATGATGCTAAAGCTGAAACTCCAGTACTTTGGCCACCTCATGCAAAGAGTTGACTCATTGGAAAAGACTCTGATGCTGGGAGGGATTGGGGGCAGGAGGAGAAGAGGACAACAGAGGATGAGATGGCTGGATGGTATCACCAACTTGGTGGACATGAGTTTGGGTGAACTCCGGGAGATGGTGATGGACAGGGAGGCCTGGCATGCTGTGATTCATGGGACTGCAAAGAGTCAGACACGACTGAGTGACTGAACAGGAGCCCTTGGTAAAATTGACAGTGGAGAACAAGTTGACTGACTTTCTGGTAGACACAGGGGAAATGTATTCCATGTAAAATACCAAGTCAGCACATAGAATATTCCAGTCTACCCCAGCCACTGGGGTATCAGTGGAAGGACAAGGCTGATTATTTTTACAACCATTACAAGCTCAAATATGAATTCTCACATAAAATGTAGTTTATTATACATGCCTAATTTTCCTATCCCTTGTCAGGGCCAAGATCTCCTCTGTAAATTAAATGACAACTTGATATCAGAGTCCCCATGGAACATGCTTTAAACCTACATATAATTGTCATAGAAAACTCAGAAAAAGAGATAGAATGTCCTCACCCTGATGTCTCTGAAAAGGTAAGACCAGAAGTATGGACTGACAATAGCTCAGGAAGGGCCAAAAATGCCAAAGCTGTTTGTGTTTGTGGACAATTTTTCAGGATGAGTGGCAGCATATTCCACCTGGACAGGAAAAAAAAATCTGAAGTAGATAGAATAATCCTTAAGGAATGTATTCTTTCATTTATATTATCAAATATCCTTCAAAATGACAATGCCATATTGATTGGAAATTACATTCATTCTAGAGAACCCAATCAACAGGAAAAACAGAAATAATGAAAGAGCATTGATAAATATATCAGGAGACTAATTTAATTTGGAACAAGTCCTTCCCAGCTATGGATCAAAGTTGTTCCCAAAAGCAAGTTCAATATAAGTCTTTTTGAAATACTGTAGGTTAGACCATTCCAGGTATCTATACAGGCAAGAGAATGTCTTAAAGGACATAGAAGTTGCCAACTATGTTAAGATTTTAGGCAATAACAACTTTTGTTTATGAGTTTGAGTCAATAATTTTGTCTCCCAACTCAGGTGATCCTGCACTCTTTCCAGCCAGGAGATTGGGTCCTTCTCAAATCCTGGAGAGAACAAGCACCCAAACATCAACTTGCAGCTAAGTGGAGAGGACCATACAATGTGCTAAACACTCATTCTTTTGTTAAATTAGTCAAAATAAGACCATAAATTTAAAAAACCTACTTCTCCAAAAACTGGATGGGACAAAAAAAGCAAAAGATATTAAGTAGCTCTTCCAAGCCAAGCTCCCTACCAGATGAATAATGCTGACTTTCTTTTCTATTTTGCTTCACTTTCCTGGTAACAATCACTTGTTGTAAAGTACCAAAGGAGAAAATGACCCCTTTTCTTTAAAATGGATGTACAAAGATAGCATAAGGCAGAGAATCTTGGGTCAGTCAGTTCAGGCATTCAGTCATGTCTGACTCTTTGCAAGCCCATGGACTGAAAAAGCCAGGACTCCCTGTCCATCACCAATTCCCGGAGCCTAATTAAATTCATGTCCATCAAGTCAGCGATGCCTTCTAACCACCTCATCCTCTGTCCCCTTCTCCTCCCACCTTCAATCTTACCCAGCATCAGGGTCTTTTCCAATGAGTCAGTTCTTCACATCAGATGGCCAAAGTATTGGAGTTTCAGCTTCAGCATCATTTCTTCCAATGAATAATCAGGACTGACTTCTTTTAGGATGGACTGCTTGGATCTCCTTGCAGCCCAAGGGACTCTCAAGAGTCTTCTCCAACAACATAGTTCAAAAGCATCAGTTCTTTGGCGCTCTGCTTTCTTTATGATCCAACTCTCACATCCATACATGACCACTGGAAAAACCATAGCTTTGACTAGACCTACCTTTGATGGCAAGCAATGTCTCTACTTTTTAATATGCTGTCTAGGTTGGTCATAACTTTTCTTCCAAGGAGCAAGTGTCTTTTAATTTCGTGGTTGTAGTCACCATCTGCAGTGATTTTGGAGCCCCCCCAAAAAAAGTCTGTCACTCTTTTCACAATTTCCCCATCTATTTGCCATGAAGTAATGGAACCAGATGCCATGATCTTAGTTTTCTGAATGTTGAGCTTTAAGCCAACTTTTTCAGTCTCTTCTTTAACATTCATCAAGAGGCTCTTTAGTTCCTCTTCACTTTCTGCCATAAGGGTGGTGTCATCTGCATATCTGAGGTGATTGATATTTCTCCCAGCAATCTTGATTCCACCTTGTGCTTCATCCAGCCCAGCATTTCTGATGATGTACTCTCCAAATAAGTTAAATAAGCAGAGTGACAATATACAGCCTTGACGTACTCCTTTCCCTATTTGGAACCAGTCTGTTGTTCCATGTCCAGTTTTAACTGTTGCTTCCTGACCTGCCTACAGATTTCTCAAGAGGCAGGTCAGGTGGTCTGGTATTCCCATCTCTTGAAGAATTTTCCAGTTTGTTGTGATCCACACAGTCAAAGGCTTTGGCATAGTCAATAAAGCAGAAGTAGATGTTTTTCTGGAACACTCTTGCTTTTTCGATGATCCAATGGATGTTGGCAATTTGATCTCTGGTTCCTCTGCCTTTTCTAAAACCAGCTTGATCATCTGGAAGTTCATGGTTCACGTATTGTTGAAGCCTGGCTTGGAGAATTTTGAGCATTATTTTACAAGCGTGTAAGATGAGTGCAATTGTGCAGTAGTTTGAGCATTCTTTGGCATTGCCTTTCTTTGGGATTGGAATGAAAACTGACCTTTTCCAGTCCTGTGGCCCCTGCTGAGTTTTCCAAATGTGCTGGCATATTGAGTGCAGCACTTTTATGGCATCATCTTTCAGGATTTGAAATAGCTCAACTGGAATTCCATCACCTCCACTGGCTTTGGTCATAGTGATGCTTCCTAAGGCCCACTTGACTTCACATTCCGATGTCTGGCTCTAGGTGAGTGATCACACCATCGTGATTATCTGGGTTGTGAAGATCTTTTTTATATAGTTCTTCTGTGTATTCTTGCCACCTCTTCTTAATATCTTCTGCTTCTGTTAGGTCCATAGCATTTCCTTTATCGAGCCCATCTTTGCATGAAATGTTCCCTTGGTATATCTAATTTTCTTGAAGAGATCTCTAGTCTTTCCCATTCTATTGTTTTCCTCTATTTCTTTGTACTTATCACTGAGGAAGGCTTTCTTATCTCTCCTTGCTATTCTTTGGAATGGACAATTACAGTTGGAAATTGTTACAAAGAACAAACCTGACTCCACATTGAATGTATTTCTTTATCTCTGTGCTCTATTGCTTGTGCTTAATCATGGTGGCTCTGTGCTTTTGTAAGGGAATATCTCAATGCTCTGCCTCCTGGTATTAACTTTTAATGTAAAACACTTTTCCATTCATATAGAGATGAAAAGTTGTAAGAACAAAAAATAACGATGGACTTGTTGGAGATCTATAGAACATTGTGACCAGACCTACTTGAGCAGCTGCAAGAAGAAGTTTGGGATGAAGTATTTTGCAACAACTAACCATACCGCCTCCTTTTTAAATTTAAAAGCATTCTGAATTTTAACTTTAGTAAGATAAGAAAAGGAGTACGTCAAGGCTGTATATTGTCACCCTGCTTATTTAACTTCTATGCAGAGTACATCACGAGAAATGCTGGACTGGAAGAAACACAGGCTGGAATCAAGATTGCCGGGAGAAATATCAATAACCTCAGATATGCAGATGACACCACCCTTATGGCAGAAAGTGAAGAAGAACTAAAAAGCCTCTTGATGAAAGTGAAAGTGGAGAGTGGAAAAGTTGGCTTAAAGCTCAACATTCAGAAAACTAAGATCATGGCATCTGGTCCCATCACTTCTTGGGAAATAGATGTGGAAACAGTGTCAGACTTTATTGGGGGGGGCTCAAAAATCACTGCAGATGGTGATTGCAGCCATGAAATTAAAAGACGCTTACTCCTTGGAAGGAAAGTTATAACCAACCTAGATAGCATATTCAAAACCAGAGACATTACTTTGCCGACTAAGGTCCATCTAGTCAAGGCTATGGTTTTTCCAGTGGTCATGTATGGATGTGAGAGTTGGACTGTGAAGAAGGCTGAGCGCTGAAGAATTGATGCTTTTGAACTGTGGTGTTGGAGAAGACTCTTGAGAGTCCCTTGGACTGCAAGGAGATCCAACCAATCCATTCTAAAGGAGATCAGCCCTGGGAATTCTTTGGAAGGAATGATGCTAAAGCTGAAACTCCAATACTTTGGCCACCTCATGTGAAGAGTTGACTCATTGGAGAAGACTCTGATGCTGGGAGGGATTGGGGGCAGGAGGAGAAGGGGACGACAGAGGATGAGATGGCTGGATGGCATCACTGACTCAATGGACATGAGTCTGAGTGAACTCCGGGAGTTGGTGATGGACAGGGAGGCCTGGTGTGCTGCAATTCATGGGGTCGCAAAGAGTCGGACACGACTGAGTGACTGAACTGAACTGAACTGAAGATGACTCTTTGGGATGTTAGTCTACCAGGATCTTGGTCCACTGGCTTTCTGAATAAAGTTGTTCTCCTTGTCCTGAAAGGAACTTGGTCCTTTCAGACTAAAGGCTTGCTTCTTGTCTCTCTAATTATGACCTGTCATATGGCTAGCAGTATGAGTTTGCATGAATTTAAAACAGCACAATTTGAATATGTTTTTGGAAAGAAATTTAGTGTTGTGCATGAAGAAACTTGAAACATTTTAAATGCTGTTATTGTTTAACTTAGAAAAAATTACATTCAGGTAGTGCTTTCAAAAGCACTTTTATTTCACACAAAGTATAATTTATAAATGTGAATTCAACATAATTATTCAATATTGGGGATTGTAATTGAAATATAAATAATTTGATAAGATATTAACCTCATTGTTGTGTCCAGTAACATACAAATATTTTACAAATTTCAAACCAAAGGGATTTGATACAGGGAAATTGACAGAACGTTGACAAACGGCTGTCATGAAGGCTGGGGAAGTAGAAAAGAGTCTTCACCCTCAGGAGTCCTCAACAGACTTGGACCCCAAGTGCCCCAAGCTGATCTGATAAAGATGCTGTAATCTGTGGTTACTAGTAGTTCCTCTTCTGGTGAAACCCAGACATTTGCATCCTGCCAAAACCACTGAAACTACCCTTGGGGCTCTGTACCTCATAGCTCCCCAGTGGTCATTACTTGAAAGTAGCTGCTGAAGCTGCCAGAAATCATCTCCAAAGGCAAGAAAAAGATGCAACTTCTTCCTTTTTCCCACTGTTCAGTATCTCCCAGGGCTTGCACTCTCAGTGTCTTAAGAATATCTAGGTAATAAGAGGGTTAGGACAAACCATCTGCAAGCTCAAATTCTGGAGGACACAGGAGGCCCCAGCCCCCAAGGTGTGGGCTGGACAAAGTATATCATGAAGAAAAGATACCATGGGAAAATAATAATTATAATTTGAGAACACATACAGAAAAATGTTCAGAAGAATTTGGTTGCAAGTTTAGTGAGGATGGAGTCACTCTTATCTTATTTCTTGGCTTATCCTAACTGCCTGGTACATGGTAGGTGTGTGTACACTCAGTCACTTCAGTCGTGTCCGACTCTTTGCTACCCTATGGACTGTAGCCCACCAGGCTCCTCTGTCTATGGGATTCTTCAAGCAAGAATACTGGAGTAGGTTGCCATGCCCTCCTCCAGGGGATCTTCCAGACCCAGGGATCAAACCCACATCTCTTACGTTTCCTTCATTAACAGGCTGGTTCTTTACCCCTAAAGCCACCTGGGAAGCCTAGTACATGGTATACATTTCTTAAATATCTGTAGTCTGAAAGGAAGATATAAGTATTAAGGAATAACTTTTATCTGGAAGCGTACACTATGATTGATTATTAAATTTTTATTTCAACAAGTTGTGTTTTTTTAATATTTTTATGATTCTTATATACATTAAATTAAGACCAAATATCTAAAATGCAATTCAACATTAAAGCAATAAAGATTACAACTGAGTAAACAAACAAAAAAAGAATACAATTAGCTACCTATTGAAGAATGATCCAGATGAAAATGTAAAGATCATCATAATTTTAGTCTTAACCACAGTACTGATTAGTGGTGCAGTCTTTGATCCATAAATTAATCTAAAATTTTCAGAATCTGTATCTTTGAAAGATAAGAGAGACATCAAAACCTCACAAAATATTCTTGAACAAATAAAGATATGTAAATATACATAAGGAAAAAATTTGTAGAAAGACTGAGGCCATATATAAAATATCATTTTGTCATAAATAAGATTTTATCAATTATGGTAAAATTTGAGATTATTGTTAATATTTTTGAGATTTCTAGTTTAAAAACAAATGGAAAAAAAATTTTAAAACACATGAGAAGGAAACCAGAAAAGTACAACAGAGATATCTAGTAACTTTTTTTAGCTGTCTTAATTGTATTCTACTTGAAGATCCCAGAGGGAATTTATCAATAGAAAGCATCATCCATTCCCCCAGTGGGCATAATATAACAGGGATGAAATCACACTCCTGTTTCTCTTTATACTGTTAACTGTGGACACTTTCCATTAGTCCATCTTGATGAGACTTCGGGCATCATCTGATGTTGAGGTCACTCCGATAGCAAAACAAAACTACGGAATCAAAAGGGTAATCACTGGTTTTGATTTATTCTGCTTCTTGCACATTCTGTTAATTCTAGACTATGTTTCCTTATTTTTCCATTTACTATGTTATAATGGAGTCTACTTCTCTATCCTGGAGTATAATACTCCATTATTGGAGTATTATACTCCAGGATACTATGTTTCCTTATATTTCCATATTGTTTTTATGGAAAGACAGTATTTCTTTTTCCATAATCTTTTATGTAACATTATTTACTGCAACATATTAAAAATGGGTTTTGATTTCCAGCTATTTAGGGACAAAAGAATATATATTCCTCCTTTATTATTGTATGATGAGCTTGTTTCCTTGAGACAGAAATTTTACAAAAGATAAAGTAGTTTTACATTGAATGAAGATTAATACTATAAATTATAACATTAAAATAAATGACTCAATCTTATTTATGTTTCCTGGATGAAATGATAATACACGGCTAGTAACCAAATTATAGACTCTAAAGACAAGACTATGACCTACAGAACATAGGCAGCGTTACAAGCTGTGTCCTGATGTGAGAGCTGAGACACACGTTCCCTCAGGGGGATGGTATGATGATAGGCCAATGCTGTAGGAACCTGAATCATTTAACCTATAAAAGGAGAAATTAAGGTGAATTAATAAGCACTTCATAGGCTCTTGGGGAGCAAAGTATGGTAAAACAATAGAACAATGGCTAAGATGCTGTCAATTTCATATAAGATTTGATATTATTCTACTCCTACTCTTAATAATTTCCCAAGTCAAATATGCACTTTTCCAATTTACATTAAACTCAAGCAATTGGATAAAAAACAGTAAAAGCAATCAGTGAGGCCAGTCGCTTGATGTTGTACAGACTGTATTGCCTTGTTTGTCCCGAGTCCTACATGGGCTCTTCAGTGAGGCTTGATCTCAGTGGCTCCCGTTTATCAAAGTGCAACAGAGATTTGGCCAGTGCCTCCTACTCACCTTTCTGCTCACCCATCATTTATTCAGCAAACAGATTTGAGGTCTTCACATGTGCCAGTCACTACATTGGTCCTTACTTCACTTTGACCACAAGTAGTGACTCAGTCACAAGTGTTTCTTTAGCTTATTGGACTGTTTTTACATTTTACATAGATCTCAGCTTTCATCTGCCAGTGTAAGTGGAATTTGACATAATATTATATTTTTAATGGAATTTTTCCCAAATTTATTATTCATATTAAGGCTTCAAATTCATTTTCAGTGCTGTCTACTTCTTTAGCATCCCAGAATTTGGGATTGTTTATAAGTCAAACGTTGTCATTAGTCTCTGAGATTATTACAAGAGTATAATCTGTTATTAAAACAACCTAGAGAGTTGAGATGGGAGATGGGAAGGAGGTTCTAGAGTTACAGGGTGTATACTTGTGAGTGACTCACATCATTGTGTAGCAGAAGAAAGAACAGCATTATGGAGCAATTATCCTCCCATTAAAAATTTTAAAATATAAATTGAAAACAGAAGAATATAAAATATATATGAAACTTGGCAGTTTTTCCTGAAATATAAAGTCTTCCCAGAAAGAGGATACAACATTTCCTTCTGATTTGTAATGACATATATTTTTAACATTTAACATGTAAGAAATTGAAAAGTTTCAAAGTTTTAATCTCCATAAGAGCAGATGTAGATATATGTCTGGGCTTTGTGATTCTCTTCAGCAAGGCCAGACCTAATATTTTTTTATCACTCTTTCTTATTTACTTTGTATCTCTTTTAAAATTCCACTTAAAATCACATTTTATATGATATGTTTCCCTGAATAGACTGTGACCTCCTTAAGTGTAACAAAGTTTAATTTTTCTTTGATTTGTCTTCATCCTCCAAGATAGCTGTAGGCTGTGAACAGAAAGATAGAGGAGGGAACCTTGAATTGGAGTCAAAGACTCCTGTTTTTCACATTTCCTTTCTATATCTCTGTTTCCATGAAAAATTGACAGCCATTGACAATAAAGCAGATGGATGATATTCATGAAACAACTAAAGCTTTGTCTTGTAAATGACAGTTATCATCTAAATGCTAGTTCTCACTGAGATTTAGAACAAATGGCATGAACTTTAAGGACATTGTGTTGGGGAAGCATGTACTAGACAGAACTGAGATGGGATTTTTCCATAAAGCTTTGCATAGCAAAATTAAAATAAGAAATATAAATTGTATATTTATTTACATTAACATATTTATATAAATAGATATTTTATAGTGTTTGTATATATTTACAAAAAGTCTGAGATTATACATACAGGTACATTCATGTGTATATATGTACATCACACAAATCTATGTATTATATTATTTCAGAACTACAGAAATAATCAAATTCTTATATGTGTAAATAGATGCTAAAACTAGCAAACTGAAATAATGCATCTCAAATAATAGAAAAATACTATTAAATAATAGCCATCTTTTACACAGAATTTGCTGTCACAACTCTAGATATTAATACTTTAACAATATACATGCTTATTCATCTATAACTGGCAATATTCTAAGCAATTTAGTTTACTTCATTTACTTCATTTAATCCTAACCATATCAGGGACCAAACTGTATTATTTTTATGTACTGCAGACAGAGGAATGGTGGGTAGAGGATAATGTGAACCAGCAGCCATAGTCCTGCCTCAGAATCTGGGCTCCTCACTCAGTGCCCTCAGGATAACTAAATATTTGGCTTTTCTGAGGACCCCAGTCTTCTTCTGTGGGCTCCCTCCGCATAATCACAGAGCCTCACAGCAAGGCCAGAACCTACAGGCAAAGGGAGTTCAAACATTTGGTATAGATTTTCCCCAAATTATGTTTCAGTTATTTTCTAATTCTTTCTCATGTGGAATACATTCAAAGACTTTATAAGATTTGTTGTTTCCTTAAAACAGACTGATTCAATTCTGACTTCTGTAACAAAACACTGTAGTTTTACTTTGAGTAACCAACTACTTAAGCAAAAGTTGTGGAATCTCAGATTTCAACTGAATTGCAAGCAATTATTAATCCCCAAATCTACAGCCCTGTGACATTTCTTCATAATTAGAACAACTGAGTTTTCTGAGCATGAACACACATGAACACATGCATACCCCACAATCTTACTAGATATTCATTTCAGGTGGTCATATCCCATGAAAAATCTATTAATCACAAAGCTCTCCTTGGTGGTCTAGGTGAAATCTCATGGACAACTCCACCTGGGTGGCCAACTACACTGGACAGTTGGATCTCATTCTCATGGGACTCTTCAGTCAATCCAAGTACCCAGTTCTTCTTTGTGTAGTCATTTTTGTGATTTTCCTGATGGCCCTGTCTGGGAATATCATGCTGATCCTTCTGATATACTCTGATGCCCACCTCCACACTCCCATGTACTTTTTCATTAGCCAATTGTCTCTCATGGACATGATATACATTTCTGTAATTGTTCCCAAGATGCTCATGGACCAGGTCACGGGAAAGAATAAGATCTCAGCCCCTGAATGTGGAATACAGATGTTTCTCTATCTAACAGTAGGAGGTTCCGAATATTTCCTTCTGGCTGCCATGGCCTATGACCGCTATGTGGCCATCTGTCATCCACTCCACTATTCTACCCTCATGAGCCATAAGATGTGGCTCCTCCTGGTATCTGGCTGCTGGTTCCTGGGATCAGTGGATGGCTTTATGCTCACACCCATCACCATGACCTTTCCCTTCTGCAGATCCCGGGAGATCCATCACTTCTTCTGTGAGGTCCCTGCTGTAATGAAGCTTTCCTGCTCAGACACTTCCCTGTATGAGACACTCATGTACCTGTGCTGTGTCCTCATGCTCCTCATCCCTGTGACAGTCATTTCAAGCTCTTATTCATTCATCCTCCTCACCATCCACAGGATGAATTCAGCAGAGGGCAGGAAGAAGGCTTTTATGACTTGTTCTTCCCACATGACTGTGGTCATCCTCTTCTATGGAACTTCAACCTACAGCTATATGTTCCCCAGCTCCTACCACACCTCTGAGAAGGACATGGCTGTATCTATCTTTTACACCATACTCACTCCTGTTCTAAACCCTTTAATCTATAGTCTTAGGAATAAGGATGTCACAGGGGCTCTAAAGAACTTGTTGAATGTGGAATCTGCCTTTCAGAGAGCTATGAAATAGGATATTTTTATGCTAATGGTTTATTCTTCAGTTTACTTATCAGAAATATATAGTCTTCTGCTTAAGTTATTCTTTGGATTGTCCTACCATGATGCATCATCCTATATTCATCCCTTTGAAGGAACTGTTTCCCTGTACTGGAAAGCTCATTTTTATACTTCTTGTAAAATTTATTTTTAATTTTATACTTCTTGTAAAAAATTATTTTTACAATTATACTGAATCCATGTTTCACTTTTATGAAGTCGATAAGTGTACAGTGATGCTGAGGGATAGTGTTCGTATACTTAGGAAATACATAACTAAATTATTTAGAGTAAAATGTCATAATTTATGCAACTAATCGGAAAGAGATGGACAGAAAAAGGTGATGAGGCAAAAGAATGTTAACAGGTAAATGTAGGTAAGCTTTATATGTGTTCATTGTACTATTATTATCCTTGGTACCAGTATATATTTGAAATTACTTAAAAATAAAGGTAAAGTTATCAGACATTTCTTCCTTTTTTAGTCCATAGTTTCTGCTTGGTGGCTGTGTGATAAATCTTAGAAATCATGTTCATTCTATCATAGCTAATCATGACTACTACATATCTCTGCCTGTCTTTATTGTGAACTAGTTTGTTCCTCGTGATCCAATTCTGAAGCTATCTAGTGAGTGTTTCCTGTCTGAAATCCTTAGCTTCTTGTGGTATATTGAAAATTCAATACCCTACAAGGTACTGTGCAGAAAATACTAAGTCTAAATGGACAGAATTATATTAACCCCAATGTTCTCTCAGGCAGGGAACATTTTTCACATGAGATGGTATCAGAGCAAAGATTTGGAGTATGTAACATTATATAAGCAAGGAGAAGAAACATTTAGTCCTTCATTGACTTAAACAATATTTTTTATCTTATAATTAAAAATAAGAGCTAAGTTAGTTTAGAATCCTAATTGAACATGCCTACTATCCCTACAAATTTGAACTGTAAGTGTAGTTTGTACAAACACTTATAATAAACTATATATATATTATTTTGATGCTTTTGATGTTCCACATCTGACAAGCAAGTTCAGCCAAAAAAATGATGCTGAGAGAAAACCTAGGAGCTCTAGATGCTACTCTCAGATTAGTAAAGGATTCTGGGGTAGGGGGACTTGCTCAGGGACCTGATGTCGTGGGAAAAGAACATCATGACTGAGGTAATGTCACTGGCAAATCAAGTGAAGTAATTATTCCAGTAATTTCTCTTTTCTTTATTCCCTTTATCTTCTATTTTCTTGACCTTTTGTATCTAGGTCTTTAAAAACAATAAAAATCATCTGCCTTGCATTTTAGAAATGCTAAATTGTTGGTAATCATTTGATGAAGTACAAGACTAGAAGTAGGGAGTCCGGGTGAGTGAAGATGGTGAGCCTAATGGTGTCAGTCTAAGTGGAATGGACCATACTCTACAGCTAGGAGGGATTGGGAAAAATACATAAACAGGGTCTTGCTGAATCTGTACCCTAACACCACAAATATGTTCAGTGAAAACAGAACAGAACACAACTAGTTAAAAAGACCAGAACCTATCAAAAAATCTTCTACAACAAAAAAACATAAAAAGGTATAGCAATGAGATGGATAGAAGAGGAGGGCTTACAATATAATCAAGTCTCATAACCCTAGGAGGGTGATACATAAACTAGATAATAATTGTACTGCAAACATTGTCCCATAGGAGACTTATGAACCCATGGTAAACTTCAGAGCTTGGGAGTCCTCCACTGGGAAGATAAGCTCCCAGAGCATTTTGTGTAAAGGCCAGTAGGACTTGCTTTCTAGAAACTCAAAGGACTGGGCAGAATAGTGTGTGTGAGTGTTAGTCACTCAGTCATGTCTGCCTCTTTGTTACCTCATGGACTAGCCCGCCAGCCTCATCTGTCCAGGGGATTTTCCAGGCAAGAATACTGGAGTGGGTTGCCATTTCCTTCTCCAGGGGATCTTCCCAACCAAGGAAACAAACCCAGTTCTCCTGCACTGCAGGCAGATTCTTTACTCTCTAAGCCACTGGGGAAGCCAGGGCAAAATAGAGACTTCATTATTAAAAGAACCACACAAAATCTCACATGAACTCAAATCTAGGGCAAAACTGTCACTGTTGGCAAGTGACAGAACATTAGACATAGAAAATCCTAAACACACCAGTGAAAAACTATTAAAGATGCTCCATGAATTCAGTAAATTTGCAGGAAATAACTATACAGAAATCTGTTGCTTTTCTATATGCTAATAATGAACTATAAGAAATAGAACTTAAGGAAACAGTCCCATGTAGAGTCATATCAAAAGTAAATGAATAAAAATAGAAAAACATACTTAGGAATCCATTAACCCAGGAGGTAAAAAAAAAAAAACCCTGTATTTGGAAAACTATAAGACACTGATGAAAGAAATTGAAGACAAAGAAAACAGATAGAAAATATAGGCCTTCTTTCAAATTGGAAGATTTAATATTTTTAAACTGATTATCCTGACCAAGGTGCTCTACATTTTCAGTGCACTCCCTATAAATATAACAATGAAAAATTTCATATAACTAGAACCAACAATTTTGAAATTTTTTAATGTGTAGAAAAAAGACCCCAAACAGCCAAAATGATCTTGAGAAAGAGGAACAGAGCTTGAGATATCATAACCCATGACTTCAGACTGTACTATAAACCTATAATATTCAAAATAGTATGATGCTGGAACAAAAACAGACACATAGATCAATGGAACAAAATAGAGAGCCAAGAAGTAGACACACATTTATATGACCAATTAATCTATGACAAAGGAGGCAAGAATATACAATTAGAAAACTAGAACCTTTGTAGCTAGGAATAAACTCAATAAAGTTGCAGGATATAAAATCAACACACAGAAGGCATTTGAATTTCTATGGAATAGTATTTAAACATGTAAAAATATAATTCCAACTAAAATAAAATAAATAATAATAATATATGTAGGAATAAATTATACCAAGGAAAATAATGATCTAAATAACAAAACTTAAGAGTTTGCTGAAAGATATCAAAAAAGATATAAAACAAATGAAAAGACATCCCATTTCATGAATCAGAAGAGTGACTATGTTAAATTGTCCATTATATTCAAGCCATTTATATATTCAACACAATTGCTATCAAAATTTTGATGATATTAAATGAAAAATCATCTTAACATTTGTACAGAACCACAAAAGAACCCAAAGAAACCAAGCAATCCCAAGAAAACCACACAAACCTGGATCCATCACATTTTCTGATTTCAAAATATACTATTAATACAAAGTAAAATAATTAAAACTGAATGATATATTCTTAAAATAAGTATTCACCCATTGGAACAGAATGGATAGCCCAGAATTAAATTCCTGCATATATGTTCAGCTATTGTTCTACAAAGGAGCCAAAAACACCCACTAGGAAAACAATAGTCTCTGTGAGAAATAGTGCTGGAAAAAGTGGATGATCTCATGCAAAAATATGAAATGGGCAACTTATCTTCCACAATACATAAAATTTTATCAAAATGGATCAAAGACTAAAACATGAAGAACTGATATTGTAACATTCTAGGAAGAAAACATAGATGAAAATTTTTCAGCATTGGTCTTAGCAATGATCTTCTTATTATGACAACAGAGCAGATGAACAAAAGTAAAAATCAAAAACTGGAACTATATCAAACTTAAAAACTTCTTGGTTCATTTCAATTCAGTCACTCAGTCATGTCTGACTGTACTGCAGCATGCCAGGCCTCTCTGTCTGTCACCAACTCCTGGAGTTTACCCAAACTCGTGTTCATTGAGTCACTGATGCCATCCAACCATCTCATCCTCTGTTGTTCCCTTCTCCTTCTGCCTTCAATCTTCCCCAGCATCAGGGTCTTTTCCAATGAATTAGTTCTTTGCATCAAGTGGCCAGAGTATTGGAGTTTCAGCTTCAGCATCAGTCCTTCCAATGAACACCCAGGACTGACTTCCTTTAGGATAGACTGGTTGGATTTCCTTGCAGTCCAAGGGACTCTCAGAGGGATGGTATGGTGAAGGGAGAGGGGTTCAGGATGGGGAACACATGTATACCTGTGGCAGATTCATGTTGATGTATGGCAAAACCAATACAATATTGTAAAGTAATTAACCTCCAATTAAAATAAATAAATTTATATTTTAAAAAATAAATAAATAAAAATAAATTTTTTAAAAAAAGAGTCTTCACCAATACCACAGTATAAAAGTATCAATTCTTTGGTGCTCAGCTTTCTTTATAGTCCAACTCTCACATTCATACATGACCACTGGAAAAACCATAGCTTTGATTAGACAGACCTTTGTTGGCAAGTAATGTCTCTCCTTTTTAATACGTTGTCTAGGTTGATCATAACTTTTCTTCCAAGGAGTAAGCGTCTTTTAATTTCATGGCTGCAGTCACCAACTGCAGTGACTTTGGAGTACAAGAAAATAAAGTCTCTCACTGTTTCCATTGTTTCCCATCTATTTGCGTGAAGGGATGGGACCAGATGCCGTAATCTTAGTTTTCTTAATGTTGAGTTTTAAGCCAATTTTTTCACTCTCCTTTTTCACTTTCATCAAAAGACTCTTGAGTTCTTTGCTTTCTGCCATAAGGGTGGTGTGATCTGCATATCTGAGGTTATTGATATTTCTCCTGGCAATCGTGATTCCAGCTTGTGCTTCATCCAGCCCAGCATTTCTCATGATGTGCTATGCATATAAGTTAAATAAGTTAAAAAAACTTCTACACAAATAAATAAATAATCAATAAAATGAAAAGGCAAGACAGTGGAACAAAAATTTTGCAAATCATACAATGAAAAGGGGGTAAATATCCAAAATATATATATATATTCATATAAATCAATATTAATATACAAACTATTTTGCTTAAATAATGGGCAGAGGACTTAAATACATATTTTTCCAAAGAAGACGTACAAAAATCCAACAAGTTCATGTAAAGATGCTTCAGTTCAGTTCAGTTCAGTCGCTCAGTCATGTCCGACTCTTTGCAACCCCATGAATTGCTTAACATCACTAATCATCAGAAAATGCATATCAAAACAACAATTAGATATCATTTCACACCTGTTAGAATGGCTATCATCCAGAAGTCAAGAAATAACACATATTAACAAGGATATGAAGAAAAGGGAAGTATTGTGCATTTTTATAGTAATTAATTGGTGAAGCTACTATGTAAAAAAGTATGGAGTTTCCCTAAAACAATTAATAACTGAATTACCATCAGTTCAGTTCAGTTCAGTCGCTCAGTCATGTCCGACTCTTTGCAACCCCATAAATCGCAGCACGCCAGGCCTCCCTGTCCATCACCAACTCCTGGCGTTCACTCAGACTCATGTCCATCGAGTCAGTGATTCCATCCAGCCATCTCATCCTCTGTCGTCCCCTTCTCCTCCTGCCCCCAACCCCTCCCAGCATCAGAGTCTTTTCCAATGAGTCAACTCTTCACATGAGGCGGCCAGAGTACTGGAGCTTCAGTTTTAGCATCATTCCTTCCAAAGAAATTCCAGGGCTGATCTCCTTCAGAATGGATTGGTTGGATCTCCTTGCAGCCCAAGGGACTCTCGAGAGTCTTCTCCATATGACCCAGCAATTCTTATTCTAGAAACATAAACAAAGAATTGACAACAGAATATCAAAAAGATGTCTGCACTCCCAAATTCAGTATTATAGCATTATTAACAATATACTAATAATGGGAATAATCAACTTCCCATCAGTGGAAGGATAGATTAAAAATATGGGGTTCATGGACTATTTGTGAACTACTTCAATAAAATATTAGCTAACCATGAGAGAGAAGGACATCTTGCCATTTTTAACATGTATGTTCTCCTCTAAGAGTTTTATAGTTTCTGGTCTTACATTTAGATCTTTAATCCATTTTGAGTTTATCTTTGTGTGCGGTGTTAGAAAGTGATCTAGTTTCATTCTTTTACAAGTGGTTGACCAGTTTTCCCAGCACCACTTGTTAAAGAGATTGTCTTTACTCCATTGTATATTCTTGCCTCCTTTGTCAAAGATAAGGTGTCCATATGTATGTGGATTTATCTCTGGGCTTTCTATTTTGTTCCATTGATCTATATGTCTGTCTTTGTGCCAATACCATACTGTCTTGATGACTGTGGCTTTGTAGTAGAGCCTGAAGTCAGGCAAATTGATTCCTCCAGTTCCATCCTTCTTTCTCAAGATTGCTTTGGCTATTCGTGGTTTTTTGTATTTCCATACAAATCTTGAAATTATTTGTTCTAGTTCTGCGAAAAATATCGCCGGTATCTTGATAGGGATTGCATTGAATTTGTAAATTGCTTTGGGTAATATACTCATTTTCACTATATTGATTCTTCCGATCCATGAGCATGGTATATTTCTCCATCTATTAGTGTCCTCTTTGATTTCTTTCATCAGTGTTTTATAGTTTTCTGTATATAGGTCTTTAGTTTCTTTAGGTAGATATATTCCTAAGTATTTTATTCTTTTTGTTGCAATGGTGAATGGAATTGTTGTATAGCGGACTTTTGGACTCAGAGGGAGAGGGAGAGGGTGTGATGATTTGGGAGAATGGCATTGAAACATGTATAATAACATGTAAGAATCGAAATGCCAGTCTATGTCTGATGCAGGATATGACACGCTTGGGGCTGACGCGCGGGGATGACCCAGAGAGATGTTGTGGGGAGGGGGGTGGGAGGGGGGTTCATGTTTGGGAACGCATGTACACCTGTGGTGGATTCATGTCAATCTATGCCAAAACCAATACAGAATTGTAAAGTAAAAATTAAAAATAAATAAATAAATTTAAAAAAAAAAGATTAAAAATAAATAAATAAATAAAATAAAAGTTAAAAAAAAAATAAATAACATGTATGGACTTTGAAAACATTATATTAAGTGAAATAAACCAGGGAAAGGCAAATGCTGTGTGGTAACACTTGAATGTGCAATCTAAAAAAAAAGTTTGTGAAAACTGAGAGTAAAAAAAGTGGTTCTCAGCAGCTGAAGAATGAGGAAAGAGAGGTATTGATAAGGGAACAAACAAACTGTAGATAAATAAATCCTGAATATTTAATAGACATAATAGTAAATATGTAAAAAATTTTGTATTGTAATCAGAAAACTTGTTGAGAGAAGAGATTTAATTATCACAGCAGACACAACACAAAAAAGTAATTATGGGACATGGTAGAGAGTACCCTGGAGAAGGCAATGGCACCCCACTCCAGTACTGTTCCCTGGAAAATCCCATGGACAGAGGAGCCTGGTGGGCTGCAGTCCATGGGGTCACGAAGAGTGGGACACGGCTGAGCAACTTCACTTTCACTTTTCACTTTCATGCAATGGAGAAGGAAATGGCAACCCACTCCAGTGTTCTTGCCTGGAAAATCCCAGGGACAGGGGAGCCTGGTGGGCTGCAGTCCATGGGGTCGCTGAGGGTCAGACACGACTGAGCGACTTCACTTTCACTTTTCACTTTCATGCATTGGAGAAGGAAATGGCAACCCACTCCAGTGTTCTTGCCTGGAGAATCCCAGGGACCGGGGAGCCTGGTGGGCTGCCGTCTATGAGGTTGCACAGAGTCGGACACGACTGAAATGACTTAGCAGCAGCAGCAGCAGAGAGTATCCACTCCAGTATTCTGGCAGGGAGAATTCCATGAACTGTATAGCCCACAGGCTCGCAGGCAGTCAGACATGACTGCATGACTTTCACAGAGAATTGCTAAAAAAAAATGCTACAATGTTACAATATTTTAATACATTGATGAATCAAATCAATATGCATTCCTTGAATTTACACAATCATTCAGTTCAGTTCAGTTGTTCAGTCGTGTCAGACTCTATGTGACCTCATGGACTGACGCATGCAAGGCTTCCCTGTCCATCACCAACACCCAGAGCTTACTAAAACTCATGTCCATTGAGTCATCCAACCATCTCATCCTCTGTCGCCCCCTTCTCCTCCTACCTTCAATCTTTCTGAGCTTCAGGGTCTTTTCCTGATGAGTCAGTTCTTCTCAGCAGGTGGCCAAAGTGTTACGGAGTTTCAGCTTCAGCATCATTCCTTTCTTTCAGGGCTGATGTCCTTTAGGATTAACTAATTTGATCTCCTTGCAGCCCAAGGTACTCTCAAGAGTCTTCAATGCCACAGTTCAAAGCATCAATTCTTCAGTGCTCAACTTTCTATTCAGTCCAACTCTCACATCCATACATGACTACTGGAAAAACATATCTCTGAATACATGGTCCTTTGTTGGCAAAGTAATGTCTCTTCTTCTTAATATGCTGTCTAGGTTGGTCATAGCTTTTGTATCAAGGAGCAAGCGTCTTTCAATTTCATGGTTGCAGTCAACATCTGCAGTGATTTTGGAGCCTCCAAATATAAAGTTTGTCCCTGTTTCCATTGTTTCCCCATGTATTTGCCATGAAGTGATGGGACCAGATGCCATGATCTTAGTTTTCTGAATGTTGAGTTTTAAGCCAGCTTCTTCACTCTCCTCTTTCACTTTCATCAAAAGACTCTTGAGATCTTCTTTGCTTCTGCCAAAAGGGTAGTGTCATCTACATATCTGAGGTTATTGATATTTCTCCTGGCAGTCTTGATTCCAGCTTGTGCTTCATCCAGCCCAGCATTTCTCATGATGTATTCTGCATAGAAGTTAAATAAGCAGGGTGACAATATACAGCCTTGACCTGCTCCTTTTCCCATTTGGAACCAGTCTGTTTTCCCATGTCCAGTTCTAAGTGTTGCTTCCTGACCCGCATACAGATTTCTCAAGAGGCAGGTCAGGTGGTCTGGTATTCCCATCTCTTGAAGAGTTTTCATAGTTTGTGATGATCCACACAGTCAAAGGCTTTGGCATAGTCAATAAAGCAGAAACAGATGTTCTTCTGGAACTCTTTTGCTTTTTCGATGATCCAGTGGATGTTGGCAATTTGATCTCTGGTTCCTCTGCCTTTTCTAAATCCAGCTTGAACATCTGGAAGTTCACGGTTCACATATTGTTGAAGCCTGGCTTGGAGAATTTTGAGCATTATTTTACTAGAGTGTAAGATGAGGGCAATTGTGTTGTAGTTTGAGCATTCTTTGGCATTGCCTTTCTTTGGGATTGGAATGAAAACTGACCTTTTCCAGTCCTGTGGCCCCTGCTGAGTTTTCCAAATTTCCTGGCATATTGAGTTCAGCACTTTCACAGCTCATCATTTAGGATCTGAAATAGCTCCACTGGAATTCCATCACCTCCACTAGCTTTGTTCACAGTGATGCTTCCTAAGGCCCACTTGACTTCACATTCCAGGATGTCTGGCTCTAGGTGAGTGAGCACACCATCATGATTATCTGGGTCGTGAACATCATTTTTGTACAGTTCTTCCGTGTATTCTTGCCATCTCTTCTTAATATATTCTGCTTCTGTTAGGTCCATTACCATTTCTGTCCTTTATTGAGCCCATCTTTGCATGAACTCTTCCCTTGGTATCTCTAATTTTCTTGAAGAGATCTCTAGTCTTTCTCATTCTATTATTCTATTGTTTTCCTCTATTTCTTTGCACTTATCACTGAGGAAGTCTTTCTTCTCTCTCTTTGAAACTCTGCATTCAAATGGGTGTATCTTTCCTTTTTTCCTTTGCTTTTCACTTCTCTTCTTTTCACAGCTATTTGTAAGGCCTCCTCAGACTGCCCTTTTGCTTTTTTGCATTTCTTTTTCTTGGGGATGGTGTTGATCCCTGTGTCCTGTACAGTGTCACAAACCTCCATCCATATTCATCAGGCACTCTATCAGATCTAGTCAAAATATAAACAGAAATTAAATCTCAATATACCTCTTGAATGTAGATGAAAATTTCTTAACAACTATTAGCAAACTGGAATACAAAACTGTAAAAATGATTACAAGCCATTACCAAGTGTAATTTAAGCCAAGAGTTTAAAATTGCTTAGCAGTAGAAAACTGCTAATGTAGTCTTGTGAATTTGTACATGCATCTTTAAAATAATTTCCTTAATGATATTTTGATGATAATTGGGCTTTTGCAAGTCTCTCACAGTTCTGATGAACTTGCCACATGGTCAATGTCTACCCTAATCTTGTATGCTTCTCCAAAATTTTTATTTCAGAAGAGTTGCTGCTGACTAGTGACAAACATGGCAAGTTTCTTTCTCAGGGCCTTTCACTTCTGGTTCCCTCTATTTAAAATATCATTGCCCAGATATTCAATATCTCACTCACTTGTTTCATTTTGGGGAGTGTTGAAGTTTCACATTCTTAATGTGGTCTTAATAAGGCAGTATAAAGTAGATTTCATCATGATTCTTACTCTCTCACTCTGCCTTAGTTTTAGTCACTGTAGTTATTAACATCTGATACAATACTACATATTTTGTAGTTTATTGCCTTTATTTTTCACCAGGATATGAACTTTATAAGGAAATGATCTTGTTTTCACCATCATGAAACTGCACTAGTGGCAGGCAAATAATTAGCAGTGAATAATATTTTTGGAATGAGTGAATTAAAGACTCATTTAGCATTTGAAGTTAATCTCCACTTGAAAACAATCAAGTTTGAAATCTATTCCATACCAGACCCGCATAAGGTATCACTGTATTAGGATTTAAGCATACAAAAATGCTCTTAAACTCACTCTTAAAACCCTGGAGAAAGAAATGGCAACCCACACCAGTATCTTTGCCTGGAGAATCCCAAGGACAGAGGAACCTGGTGGGCTACAGGCTATGGGATTTCAAGAATTGGACACAACTTAGCGACTAAACCATTAATCTTAGAGGTATGTAAAAGTTAATATTTTTAGTCTATCAAAATGTGTAAGGACTTTCTAAACACATAAGTGCAAAAAGAAATACAGTTTATATGTTAAACTAAATTACTTTTAAAAATTCTGAGTCAAAGTACCAAATTCAAAATTGAAATAAAAATACAATCCATACTATTCACAAATGACTGTTTTCAATATATTAACACATTTTTTAAAACTTTCAATCTTCCAATATAAAATACAAAATCTTTCAATATAAAAAAGCCTATGAAGAAGATACATATTTCAAATAAGCATTGTTTACATGGATAAACATGAAAAGTCATATAAACACACTAATAATCAAGAAAGATGAATTAAACAGTGATGTGTCTATCAAACTGACTAAAATGAAAAAACATATATACTTTAACGCTAGTTCAGGTGAAATTTGATGTCCGCACACTTTGAAGCTTTTCAAAAATAAATTCAATGTATAAGAAATTTTATGTTTGAGAAATTTCAAATAATTTACACTCTCCCTAAATTGTCTCAGAAAATCTTCATTCAGAGAGTACTTTCTATGGATCACTTTTATTTCAGCACAAATTATAATTTAAAAATTTGAATGTAATGGAAATACTCAGTTTAAAAGTATTATAATTGAGGCATAATTAATTCAATTTACAAACTCTTGCCACATTTCAAGCTGAAGGGATAATATAGGACATGGTTTAAGAGACAGCAAAGGGGAGAATGGAGACTGGAGAAGCAGCAAAGGGAGTGTCATCACCCAAGGACGAGGAGTCCTTGTCAAACACAGGGGCTCCACCTGCCTGCACTGAACTGAACTGACGGACACATTACATTCTGGGGCTGCTAGTGGGACCTACCTCACTGCAACCCAGAGGCCTTTATCTTGCCAGTGCTATTGACACTGCCTTTGGTGTGCTGGATCCCACAGTTCCCATGTGGCTGTCAGTTGCCTACAGCTCCTGGAGCTACCAGAGACCCTCACCAGAAGCAAGAAAAAGTCACAGTTTCCTTCTTCCTCCCTCTTTCTAGTGCCTCCCAGGGCCTGCATTCTCAGATCCTTAACAGAAACCATGTGACAAAAGGGTTAAGACAAGCCATATACAAGCTAAAACCTTGGAGGACACAGGAGTCTCCACACCCAAGTGTGAACCTTACATACAAAAGTCACCATGTGGACAAAGGACACCATGCAGAAAGGATGTCAAGGAAAAATAACATAATTTGAGAACATGTGTATGGAAAAACATTTAGAAAAATTTGGCTGTAACTTCCATCAGACGTAGAGCTGCTTCTTTCTTGGGTCTTAGTTCTTAACCAACTGCCTGGTACATGGTAGAAACTCTCTACATATCTTTATTCAAGAAACCAAGTTATAATTATTAAGGCATAACTTATCTGGGTGACTATATTATGGCTGACTTTAAATTTTTCTTTATAATAGTTTGTGTCTTTTAAAATATTTTTCTATAATTAACACATTGACATTTAACTTAAAACTGATTACCTAAAATGCAATGAACATTAAAGCAACACAGATTCCAAATGAGTTACAGAAAAAAGAAAGAGTACAATCAGTAACCTATTGAAGAGTGATACAAATGAAGATGGAAAGAAGACCACAGAAATTTTAGTCCCAACTACAAAAGCAATTAGTGATGTTGTCTTCAACATATCAACTAGACTATGAATTATAGGGTCTTTATCATTGAAAGACAAAAGGCTCATCGATACCTCACAAAATATTCTTGAAGAAACAGTAAGGACACGCACATACAAGATATTGTTTTGTAATATGAAAAGGCTAAGGCCATACATAAAATAATATCTATGTCATAGATAAGATTTTATTGATGATGGTAAAATTTTAGATTACTGCTAAAACTGTTCAAGATTTCTAGTTTAATAATAAAAGGAGATTTTTTTTTTTAAGACATAAGAGGAAAACCAGAAGTGTGCAAGAGAGACATTGGTTGCCTTTTTTTTTTTTTTTTTTTTTTTTTAGCACTCTTACTTACATTTTACTTCAAGGTCCCTGAAGGTATATATTAATAGAAAACCATCATTCCTTCCCCTAATGAGCATAGCCAAAACAGAAGTGATATCACTCTCCTGTTTCTCTTTATACAGTTAATTGTGACCACCTTCATTAACCTAATCAAATGAAGCTCTCAGCATCATCTGATGATGGGAGAAAACAAACAGAAAAAAAAATTTATGGGATCAAAAGGGTCATTACTGGTTTTGACTTTTTCTGGTTCTTGCACATTTTCTTAATTCTTGACTATATTTCATCATTTCCTCTATTTTCTATATTTATTAGGAAAGGCAAAAGGCAAAATTGTTTTTCTTGAATCTTTTATATAACACATAAACAGGACATACAGATGGACAATAGGCACAAGAAAAGGTGTCCAACATCACTAGTTATCTTTGTTGTTGTTCAGTGCCCAGTCATGTCCAACTCTTTGAAACTCCATGGACTGCAGCATGCCAGGCTCCCCTGTCCTTCACCATCTTCCACAGCTTGTCCATTGAGTCAGTGATCTCATCCTTTGTCATCCCTTTCTCCTCCTGCCTTCAATCTTTCCCAACATCAGGGCCTTTTTCCAATGAGTTGGCTCTTCACATCAGTTGGCCAGAGTTTTGGAGCTTTAGCTTCAGCATCAATCCTTCCAGTGAATATTCAGAGTTGATTTCCTTTAGGAAATCAAAGTTATTAGAGAAATGCAAATCAAAACTACAGTGAGATATCACCTCCCACCAGTCAGAATAGCTACCATCAAAAAAATCTACAAACAACAAATGCTGGAGAGAATGTAGAGAAAAGGGAACTCTCATGCACTGTTTGTAGGAATGTAAATTGGTACACCTACTATGGAGAACAGTATGGAGGGAGGTTCCTTAAAAAAACTAAAACTAGAACTACCATGTGTCCCTACAATTCCACTCCTGGGCATATATACAGAGAAAAACATGGCCTGAAAAACTACATGCTCCCCAATGTTCATTGCAGCACTGTTTACAACCACCAAGAAAAGGAAAAAACCTAAATGTTCATCAACAGAGGAATGGATAAACAATATGTGGCACATATATATAATGGAATATTATACAGTCATTAAAAATAATGAAATAAGGCCATTTGAAGCAACATGGATGGACCTAGAGAGTGTCATACTGAATGAAGTAAGTCAGACAGAGAAGGAGAAACATCATATGACATCCCTTATATCTGAAATCTAAGAAGAAATGATACATGAACTTGCTTACAAAACAGAAAGAGACTCACAGACTTAGAAAATGGACTCACAGTTGCTGGGGGGAATGGATAGTTAAGGACTTTGGGAAGGCCATGTACACTTTGCTGTATTTAAAATAGATAATCAGCAAAAACCTATTGTATAGCACATGGAACTCTGCTCAATATTATGTACGAGCCTGGATGGGAAGGGGCTTTGGGGCAGAATGGATACACATATATATGTGGCTAAGTCACTTCACTGTTCACCTGAAACTAAACAACTTTGTAAATAGGCTATACCCTAAAACATAATCTTTGGGGAGTTTAAAAAGAAATACCTAAGGAATAAACCTGACCAGGGAGATAAAAGACTTATATGCTGAAACTATAAAACATTGAATAAGGAAATTGAAGATGATTCAGAGAAAAGGAACAATATCACATGTTCTTGGATGAAAGAGTTAATGTTGTTAAAATGGCCTTATTTCCCAAAGCAATGTACAGATTTAATGCAACCCATAATACATTACCTATGATATTTTTACAGAACTAAAACAAGCAAACAAGAAATCCTAAAATTTATGCTCAATCCCAAATGGTACAGAATTGCCAAGGCAATCCTGAAGAAAAATTACAAAGCTGGAAGCATAACCCACCCAGATTTCAACCCACATCTCCAGCTTAGGAGACAGACTCTACCATTGAGCCACCTAGGAAGTGTCTAGGGAAAATCAATGATATTAGAACACATTCTCACACCATACAGAAAAGTAAGCTAAAAATGGCTTAAAGGGCTTAAATATAAGACATAACACCATAAAACTCCTAGAATGGAACATAGGTAAAACATTCTCTGTCATAAATTGTGGCAGTGTTTTCTTTGGTCAGTCTCCCCAGACAAAAGAGGTAAGAGCAAAAATAAATAAATGGGAACTAATAAAACTTACAAGTTTTATACAACAAGGAAACCAAAAATAAAACCAGAAACAATCAAAGGGCTAGGAGAAAATATTCAAAAATGTTGTGACCAATAAGGGCTTAATTTTCAAAACATACCAACAGTTCAGACAACTCAGTATTTTTAAAAATGAACAATTCAAAAGTGGTGCAGAAGATCTAAATATACATTTCTCTAAAGAAGACATAAAGGTGGCAAACAGGACCATGAAAATATGCTAAGCATCACCACTTATTAGAGAAACACCTATCAAAATTCCAGTGAGGTATAACCTCAAATCAGACAGAATGGCAAACATGAAAGTCTACAAACAATAAATTCTGGAGAGGGTGTGGAGAAAAAAGAGCCTCCATACACTGTTGGTGGAAATGTACAATGGTGCTGCCAAGCGGAGGAAAGTCTGCAGGCTCCTTGTTGCTGTTGTTCAGCTGCCCAGTCATGTTGAACTCTCTTCGACTCCATGGACAGCAGCACGCCAGGCCTCCCTGTCCCTCACCATCTCTCAGAATTTGCCCAAGTTCACGTTCGTTGCATCGGTGATTGCCACCCAGCCATCTCATCCTCTGACTCCTTCTCCCTCTAATCTCAGTCTATCCCAGCATCAGGGATTTTTCCAATGAGTCATCTGTTCACATCAGATGACCAAAAATACTGGAGCTTTAGCTTCTACATCAGTCCTTCCAGTGAATATTCAGGGTTGACTTCCCTTAAGAGTGACTGGTTTGACCTCCTTGCTGTCCAAGCGACTTTTAGGAGTCTTCTCCAGCACAACAGTACAAAAGCATCAATTCTTTGGTGTTCTGCCTTCCTTATGGTCCAACCTTACCTGACTGCTGGGAAGACCACAGCCTTGACTATATGGACGTTTGTCAGCAGGGTAATGTCTTTGCTTTTCAACATACTAGCTAGGTTTGTCATTGCTCTCCTGCCAAGAAACAATCATCTTCTGATTTCATGGCTGCAGTCACCATCCACAGGGATTTTGGAAGGTTCCTTAGTAAAGTAAAAACAGAGTTATATATGAGGGCTTTCCCAGTGGCTCAGCAGTAAAGAATCCACCTGTAATGCCAGAGATGTGGAGATGAGGATTCAATCCCTGGGTCAGAAAGATCCATTGGAGGAAGATGGCAATCCATACCAGTATTCTTGCCAGAAAAATCCCATGGACAGAGGAGCCTGGTGAGCTATACTCCATAGAGCCACAAGAGTCAGACATGGCTGAGCAACTAAGCAATAAGTGCAAGTGCAGAGTTATATGTAATCCAGCAATATCACTCCTGAGCATACATCCAGAAAAGATGAAAACTAACTGGAAAATATTACATGCACCCCAATGTTCATAAGCAGCACTATTAACATAGCCAAGACATAGAAGCAACTTAAATGTCCATCAACATATGAATGATATAAAGATAATTGTTATATATCTACCCATCTGTAGGGGGCTTTCCTGGTGGCTCAGTGGTAAAGAATCTGCCTGCAATGCAGGATACTGCCTGCAATGAAGGAGACGTGGGTTCAATTCCTGGGCCAGAAAGATCCCTTAGAGAAGGAAATGGCATCCAACTCCAGTATTCTTGCCTGGAAAATCCTTTGGACTGAGAACCCTGGTAGATTACAGTCCATGGGGTCACAAGAGTCAGTCATGAATTAGTGACTAAACCACTATGTATATATATATACATATATACATATAAACATCTGTATCTATATATCTATGTGCTATGCTGTGCTTCATCACTCAGTCATGTCCCACTCTTTTTGTCCCCATGGACTGTAACCAGCCAGGCTTCTCTGTCCATGGGGATTCTCCAGACAAGAATACTGGAGTGGGTTACCATACCTTCCTCCAGGGCATCTTCCCAACACAGGGATCAAACACAGGTCTCCTTCATTGCAGCTGAGTTATTTACCACTGAAGGGAAGCCTTATTTATATCTATATATAATAAAATATTACTCAGCCATGAAAAGAATGAAATACTGCCATTTGCAGTAACATGGATGAACCTAGAGATTATATTACAATACTAAGTGAAGTACATCAGAAAGAGAAAGGCAAATATATGATATTATTTATATGTGCTTACGTGGATCAAAACAAGCTGCACACTGTTTATAATAGCCAGGACATGGAAGCAACCTAAATATCCATCATCAGATGAATGGATAAGAAAGCTGTGGTACATATACACAATGGAATATTACTCAGCCATTAAAAAGAATGCATTTGAATCAGTTCTAATGAGGTAGATGAAACTGGAGCCTTTATACAGAGTGAAGTAAGTCAGAAAGAAAAACACCAATAGTAACACATATATATGAAATTTTGAAAGATGGTAACAATAACCCTATATGCAAGACAGCAAAAGAGACACAGATGTAAAGAACAGTCTTTTGGACTCTGTGGGAGAAGGTGAGGATGGGATGATTTGAGAGAATGGCATTGAAACATATATATTATCATATGTGAAACAGATCACCAGTCAAGGTTTGATGCATGAAACAAGGTGCTCAGGGCTGGTGCAATGGGATGACCCTGAGGGATGGGATGGGGAAGGAGGTGGGAGGAGGGTTCAGGATGGGGAACAGATGTACACCTGTGGCAGATCCATGTCAGTGTATGGCAAAAACCATTACAATATTGTAAAGTTATTAGCCTCCAATTAAAATAAATAAATTTTAAAAAGAAGAGAGAACATGGAAGCAACCTAGATGTCCATTGACAGATGAGTGGATAAAGAAGTTGTGGCACATATACACAATGGAATATTACTCAGCCATAAAAAGGAACACATTTGAGTCGGTTCTGATGGGTTGGATGAAACTGAACCTATTATATAGAGAGAAGTAAGTCAGAAGGAGAAAGATAAATAGTGTATTCTAATGCATATATACAGAATCTAGAAAAATGGTACTGAAGAATTTGTTTACAGGGCAGCAATGGAGAAACAGGCATAGATAATAGACTTATGGACATGGGGAGAGGGTGAGAGCTATGGAATGAGTAACATGGAAACTTTCATCACCATATGTAAAATAGATAGCCAACAGAAATTTGCTGTATGGCTCAGGAAACTCAAACAGGAGCTCTTTATCAATCTAGAGGGGTGGGATGGGACAGGGGATGGGAGGGAGGTTCAAAAGGGAGGGGATATAAGTATATATATGGCTAATTCATGTTGAGGTTTGACAGAAAACAACTAAATTCCGTAAAGCAATTATCCTTCAATAAAAATAAATAAATTCTTTTTTAAAAAGCTGCTGCTGCTGCTAAGTCACTTCACTCGTGTCCGACTCTGTGTGACCCCATAGATGGCAGCCCAACAGGCTCCCCCGTCCCTGGGATTCTCCAGGCAGGAACACTGCAGAAAATTTTTAAAGAGATGGGAGCACCAGACCACTTTACCTGCTTCCTGAGAAACTATTCAGGTCAAGAAATAACAATTAGAAGTGGACATGGATGTACACGTGTTCCCAATCCTGAACCCCCCTCCCACCTCCCTCCCCATACCATCTCTCTGGGTCATCCCAGCGGGAACACATGTACACCCGTGGCGGATTCATGTTGATGTGTGGCAAAACCAATACAGTATTGTGAAGTAAAATTTAAAAAAAAAGAAGAAGAAGTGGACGTGGAAAAGTGGACTGGTTCAAATTTGGGGATGGAGTACACCAAAGCTGTATATTGTCACCCTGCTTATTTAACTTAGATGCAGAGTACATCATGCAAAATCCTGGGTTGGATGAATCACAAGCTGAAATCAAGATTGCTGGGTGAAATATCAATAATCTCAGATACGCAGATGATACCATCCTAATGGCAGAAATCGAAAAGGAACTAAAAAGCCTCTTAATGAGAGTGAAAGAGAAGAGTGAAAAAGCTGGTTTGAAACTCAACATTCAAAAAATTGATTATGGTAGTTTTTGGCATCTGGTCCCATCACTTCATGGCAAATAGACGGGCGGGGGGTGGGGGCGGGACACAGTGAAAACAGTGGCAGATTTTATTTTCTTTGGCTCCAAAATCACTGCAGACAATGGCATTTAAAAAGGTCCTGATGCTGTTAAAGATTAAAGGCAAATGGAGAAAGGGGTGGCAGAGGAAGAAATAGTTAGATAGCATCATCGACTCAATGGACACGAATTTGAGCAGACTCTGGGAAACAGGAGAAGACAGGGCAGCCTGACATGCTATAGCCCACTGTGTCACAAAACTTAGCAACTGAACAATAGCAATAAGCCTCCAGTGTATACTCAAGGTAAGAATAGATCATAAGACCTTGGAAATGTCTGTGAAACTATCACATCAGGAAAAGCTCCAAGAAATAATGCTTCCAACTTCACTTTTATTTTTGTAATTTGAATGAGATTCCTGTTCTTGTGAAGCTTTAACCTAGATCCACAAATTGAAGGTGTTTCTGTGATACATATTATGCAACCTTAGATAGGAGTAGATAATCACAAGGGGACAATAAAAGATCTTGAATACTGCTCTTGATACTGACCAGGTCACAGCCTGTGTTTCAACACATTATACCAAATCTATTATTCTTAATCTATGAAAACACATAACCTCACTTTGATAGTGACAACTTACTTTCTTTCAGGAATTTGTAATCTCAAAAATTTTCAATCAATTCTGGGTCAAGTTCTGTCTCAGATGTGTATGTTCTGCCTGATACTGACTTTCTAAAAATCAGAATTATTTTTACAAACAGAGAGTGAGAGAACATTCTAAACAAATATCAAATAGGAAAATGTGATTTGAAACTGGAAAACATACTGCTGAGCTTTAAAAAAAAAACTGCAATATTTTATGAAAAAGATTTGCTTTTTGATAGCTGTAGCACCTAAATGGCAAACATGTTCAATCCCCATTGAAGATTCCTTTTGGCTTGCCAGTCTTGTTAGTTTTTATGCTTATTCAACAATGCAAAGGACTAAACAACAGAAATTTCTCTCAATTCCCTCATGTGAAGAAACTGATGATGTAACTTTTATACTCTGCCTTCTGAATTTAAGCCTGATTGCCTGGCCTTGGAATGGTAAAAGCAGCTTCATTCAGCTTTTGTCTATCAGTTAGTTACTCTCTGGTACTGAAGTGACTTAGCAGCAGCAGCAGAGAAGATGAGGTGAAACAAAACGTATGTGTTTTAAATGCTGTGTTTGTCTTTTTGATGGAATGTGTTTTTTTAACATCTCTTCAGAACCCTTTAAAGGTACAAACAAAAAAGGAGCAAATATGTCTGGTTACAGTTATTAATCTCTTATGTAATTCTGACTTTCAATTTCATGAAATCCCAGATTTTTTTCACCCAAGTACATTACAATATACTTTGCTTCACATTTCCATGTGACTTAGTTACTATGTGATTTTTTTTTCTCTGCAAATTTCTCTAACCTGGTGTGTAGCAACTCTGATATTGATCAGACCCTAGTCAGTTATGGAGCTCCTAACCTTTCCATAAACTCTAACTTAACTCTATTCTTAATTTAATGATTTAGGACAATTGTGTCAGGCATGACTTCAGCAATTCAACCAGGATATTAAAAATGGAAATATTCAGGGAGAACAGTTATTAAGCAAACCTGCTGGTCTGTAGAGAGGGTTTCCCAGGTGGTGCTAGTGGTAAAGAAACCATCTGTCAATATAGGAGCTGTAAGAGATGCAGGTTTGATTCCTGGGTCAGGAAGATCCCCTGCAGGAGGGCATCTCAACCCACTCCAGTATTCTTGCCTGGAGAATCCCGTGGACAGAGGAGCCTGGTGAGCTGCAGTCCACAGAGTCACAAAGAATCAGACATGACTGAAGTGACTTAGCATGCATGCATGCAACTTACTAGTTTCCTGATTAAACTAAGATCCAAGATCAGTATATTGGGTTTTAAGGCTGTAGCTTTGTGTGTGGTACCCAACTGCTTCATATTGCTATATATGTTCCATACCATTTAACCTAATTCATTCATTCGTTAACCATACATATACATAGTGTGTGTGTGTGTGTGAAGTCACTCAGTCGTGTCCGACTCTTTGCGACCCCATGGACTGTAGCCCGCCAGACTCCTCTGTCCATGGGATTCTCCAGGCAAGAATACTGGAGTGGGTTGCCATTTCCTTCTCCAGGGGATCTTCCCAATCCAGGGATCGAACCTGGGTCTCCAGCATATACATAGAATACATAATAATTTTGGCACTGTTTTCAGGGAATAAACAGTTTTCAGGGAATTTCCATCAACAAAAGGAAAAATAATTATTTAATTATTTCAATAGTATAATTTCAATTAGAAAGATACTATTTAGGAAATCTATAGTTTTTGGTTTTGTGATTTCTTATAAAAATCATTTCTCTGTATGAAACATTAAATGCTTTAACCCTGCTTTGGTTATGAGAGCGACCAGGTAGAATGTTGCTGACCTCCTGTCTTACACCAACTATATACCCTGTGTCTTCCTCCCCTGCACACGATCTGCACCCTGAGTGACCTTCTCCTATCACCATATATGCACCCCAACTGCCATACTCCATTGTACTGTGGTTGGCAACTTGAATGCCATCTTGCCCTGCACATGCTCCGCACCCCAAATGTTCTTTTAACTGTGCAAGATCAACATCTCTCATGCTCTGCACCAGGTTTGCATCTCAAATGTCCTGTCCTGCACTGTCTGCACCCTGAGTGCCCTTCAGCCCAGTACAGTGTCAGCACATCATATTCTTGCCCCCCCTGTTCTGCACCAGATTACCAACCTTACTGCCCTCCCCACTGTAAAAGGCCTCACACTGAGTATCCTCTTGTCCTACATCAGACCTGCATCCCTTTTGCCATTCTGAACTATACAAAGTCGGTATACAAGTACCCTCTTATCTGTACAAGGTCTGCTCACCTTCTGCCCTCCTTCTCTGCCCTAGGTCTGCACCCTGAGCTGCAATCCACAGGCAGGCTGAACACTGTCTGTTTTGATGCCCCTGGTGGTCCTGCTTCTGGAGCTTCATTGAGAAAAGAAAGGTTGAATAAACTGAAATATTTTTAGCAATGAAAGGGTAGTTAATAGAGATGTATCGGGGGGAAAATATTTAAGATTACAAGTTTTCAGTGAACTTTGGTTATATTAGTATCATTAACAATATTAATGTTGACATTAGCATCATCTTTCTTCACTGATTCCTGCATGGCCTACTGTGTCCAAAAGTGGAGTGCGAGCATCTTAGATGACTTCATTTAACACTCACATTGTGTTACAGATTTAATCTGTGTTTCATACTTTAGCATTCTAATCATCCCATGCGATAAGCCCTTTTATATTTTCAGCTTAGGGAAAAAATAAATAAGATTTACTGACTGTAAACAATTTGTCTATTTGTAGAGTTGTCACCTCCCCAGGTTTGTTTCATAATCTATTCTAGACTTATGGCCAGTATGCAACCTGACCTCTTAGAGAACTTAGCTTTTAATTCTATATCAGTACAACTTCATATTTGAAAAAATAGTTCAAAGTACTTTTCTTATTGAAAAAAATGATTAAGAAATCATATGCATGTGAAATATCTGAAAACAATGACTCATTTATTCCTCAGATGAAAACTATAACCAAGACCACGTATTCAGAGAATCAAACTTCACAGAATCAAACGTTGAATACTGATTTCATCCTTGTGGGGCTCTTTGGTGAAACCAAACACGCCCTCCTCCTCTACACTGCGACCTTCATCTTCTTCCTGATGGCCCTAGCTGGGAACGCCCTCCTCATCATCCTCGTCCACCTGGAGCCCCGCCTGCACACCCCCATGTACTTCTTCATCAGCCAGCTCTCCCTCATGGACCTCATGTACATATCTGTGACTGTGCCCAAGATGCTCCTGGGCCAGGTGACAGGAGATCACACAATCTCTCCCTCAGGTTGTGGGGTCCAGATGTTCTTCTATCTGACGCTCGCTGGAGCTGAATTTTTTCTCCTGTCTGCCATGGCCTACGACCGATATGCTGCCATTTGCAGACCTCTCCATTATCCCCTGCTGATGAGCCAGAGGGTCTGTGAATGCCTGGTGTCTGGATGCTGGTTCCTAGGAATGGTGGATGGTTTGTTGCTCACACCCATCACTATGAGCTTCCCCTTTTGTCATTCCAGAAAAATCCTGAGTTTCTTCTGTGAGGCTCCAGCCTTGATGAAGCTCTCCTGCTCCGACATCTCCCTCTACAAGATGGTAATGTACCTGTGCTGTGTTCTTATGCTCCTCATCCCCACTGTGGTCATCTCAAGCTCATATGCCCTCATCCTGCACCTCATCCACAGAATGAGTTCATCAGAGAGCCGCAGGAAAGCCTTTGCCACCTGCTCCTCCCACATGATTGTAGTGCTGCTCTTCTTTGGTGCTGCAATTTACACCTACATGCTTCCTAGTTTCTACCACACAGCTGAGCAGGACATGATGGTGTCAGCCTTTTATACCATCATCACCCCTGTGCTGAACCCCCTCATTTACAGCCTCCGGAATAAGGATGTCACAGGGGCTCTGAGCAGCAGGATGCAGTCAGGGCTGAGCCTAAGGAAAGTTGTAAAGAGGAAAACCTGAGGATGACCATGTATTTTTCCCCTATATATATTATTCCTCCCCTCCCTATTTCCCCTCTCCTTTGTCACCTGTTTCCAGGGCTGCAAACACTGAGCCCAGTAATCACTTTCTTCTTTCTTATGCATGTGATATTTCTTCACCATATGATTTACCTATCATAATTTATCTCATTATATTCAATGTCTTTGTACTCCATTTGTCTGTGATATAATAGCTGTCATAAAGAAAACTGCACATAGTGCCTTTTTATCTGCTCTCATATCCCAAGTTTATTGATCATTTTAGTATGAGTTGTGTGACATTTTTAGCTTTCCCAAAACTTTTCAATTGCTTACATATATTGGTTTTTAGACAGGGAAAGAAAAACTTCTTAATCAAGTTACTTGTAAGACTAAGTGGCATAATATACACAGACAGCCCTAACACCTGCTCCAAACTGTGAGTTCTCTTTCTATCTCTATAAATCCTAGCCTCTTTTTTGCCTTCAGGGGGTGGAGGTGTGAGAAACAGTGTAGAACCATAAGGACCTCCAGCTAAATCTTAGATTTGCTACTAAGCAGCTCTGAGGAGCTGATTATGCCACCACTGCCTTATTTTCGCTCCACTAAAATAGAATTAGCAATATAAGCATCATCATGGAATTTGAATGTTAAGTGAATTTAGTTCATTGGCCCAGTCCAGGGCCTGACCCCTTGAAAGGTCTAGATAAATAGTTGCCCTTTTTTTTTTTTTTTTTTTTTTTACAGGGAGAGGGGTTCAGGATGGGGAACATGTGTATACCTGTGGCAGATTCATGTTGATGTATGGCAAAACCAATACAATATTGTAAAGTAATTAACCTCCAATCAGGCTTCCCTGGTGGCTCAGACGGTAAAGCGTCTGCCTACAATGTGGGAGACCCGGGTTCGATCCCTGGTTCAGGAAGATCCTCTGGAGAAGGAAATGGCAATCCACTCCAGCACTCTTGCCTGGAAAATCCCATGGACAAGAACCTGATGGGCCACAGACCATGGGGATGCAAAGAGTCGGACACAACTGAGCGACTTCATTTCATTTAACCTCCAATTAAAATAAATAAATTTATATTAAAAATTTTTTAATTCAATAAAAAATGTGATACACAGAAAAAAAAAAATGTTGCCCTTTCTAAGGTGTGACAGAATCAAGATGACTTTGCCCATGACTCTGCCTCTGTGTGTCTGTTCCACATCTTCATGTATAAGAGGGAGTCAGTGCAGATTCTCTGTCACCTGAGAGGAGCTCGTGAGCTGTCTGCTGAATTAAACTACAGCATTTCTGGTATTTTTTTCATCTTCCAATTGGGCAGTTTCTTGGAAGTATTTGATTAAATTGTAAAACTATATTACATTTGTGTCAAGTCACAAATGTATAATTTTCAAATATCATTTGATGTAAATGATGTAATGCCATTCTGTCAAACTCTCTGAAAAGCAGCTGTTCCTAGATTCTTGAATCATTTAATCACTTATTATATCTTGATGGATTACCTTCTATATTGCACATAGTCTGCAATTTCTGAGAGATACAACAGTGGCCAGAACACAAACCCTTACTTCAAGGAGTTTATTTGTTAGTGGAGAGAGAGCTGTGTAGACATGAGCTCCCAGTCACAAGAACTATGAGATGACTGCACCCAGAAAGCCCTGCAGCATCTAGATGGGAAGCCCAGATTTGAGGGGTTATCCTAAACTAAAGATCAGATACATGTAAAGAGACAAAAGAACATTTCAAAGAGAGGACCAGCAAATGAACAGACATGAGTATTAAAAAGGCAGTGGAGATATCAGGAAACTATAAAAACCAAATTAAGCATAGATTTACACTGAAATGAAAAGGGAGCATGTAAAAATATATATTTTATATATTAAATTAAATTTAACATATTAAATTAAATATACTAAATACATTAAAATAAGTTAAATTCACTCTGTATAAAATATGAAATATCTTTTAACTTATCTTGTCATCATCCAATTACCAATTAATCTAAATTTAGAGTAAACAGCATATAATGCATTATCAGTTCAATTCAGTTGCTCAGTCATTTCCGACTCTTTGCAACCCTGTGGACTGCAACATGTCAAGCCTCCATGTCCATCATTAAATCCCAGAGTTTATCCACACTCATGTGCCTTGAGTCAGTGATGCCATCCAATCATCTCGACCTTTGTCATCCCTTTCTTCTCCCACCTTCAATCTTTCCCAGCATCAGGGTCTTTTCAAATGACCCAATTCTTTGCATCAGGTGGCCAAAGTACTGGAGTTTCAGCTTCAGCATCAGTCCTTCCAATGAATATTCAGGTCTGATTTCCTTTAGGATGGACTGGTTTGATCTCCTTGCAGTCCAAGGGACTCTCAAGAGTCTTCTTGAATGCCACAGTTCAAAAGCATCAGTTCTTTGGTGCTCAGCTTTCTTTATCGTCCAAGTCTCACATCCATACATGACTACTAGAAAAACCATAGCTTTGACTAGATGGACCTTTGTTAGCAACGTAATGCCTCTGCTTTTTAATATGCTGTCTAGGTTGATCATAACTTTTCTTCCAAGGAGCAAGCGTCTTTTAATTTCATAACTGCAGTCAACATCTGCAGTGATTTTGGAGCCCAAAAAATAAAATCTCTCACTGTTTCCACATCTATTTCTCATGAAGTGATGGGACCAGATGCCATAATCTAAGTTTTCTGGATGTTGGGCTTTAAGCCAACTTTTTCACTCTCCTCTTTCACTTTCATCAAGAGGCTCTTTAGTTCTTCTTTGCTTTCTGCCGTAAGGGTGGTGTCATCTGCATACCTGAGGTTATTGATATTTCTCACAGCAATCTTGATTCCAATTTGTGCTTCATCCAGCCCAGTGTTTTTCATGATGTACTCTGCATAGAAGTTAAATAAGCAAGGTGGCACTATACAGCCTTGGCATACACCTGTCCCGATTCGGAACCAGTCTATTGTTCCATGTCCAGTTCTAACTGTTGCTTCCTGACCTGCATATAGGTTTCTCAAGAGGCAGATTAGATGGTCTGGTATTTCCATCTCTTGAAGAATTTTCCACAGTTTGCTGTGGTCCACACAGTCAAAGGCTTTGGCATAGTCAATAAAGCAGAAATAGATGTTTTTCTGGAACTCTCTTGCTTTTTCCATGATCCAGCGGATGTCGGCAATTTGATCTCTGGTTCCTCTGCCTTTTCTAAAACCAGCTTGAACATCTGGAAGTTCACCGTTAATGTACTGTTGAAGCCTGGCTTGGAGAATTTTGATCATTACTTTACGAGCATGTGAGATGAGTACAATTGTGTGGTAGTCTGAACATTCTTTGGCATTGCCTTTCTCTGGGATTGGAATGAACTGAACTTTTCCAGTCCTGTGGCCACTGCTGAGTATTCCAAATTTGCTGGCATACTGAGTTCAGCACTTTCACAGCATCATCTTTTAGGATTTGAAGTAGCTCAACTGGAATTCCATCACCTCCACTAGCTTTGTTCATAGTGATGCTTCCTAAGACTCACTTGACTTCACATTCCAGATGTCTGGCTCTAGGTGAGTGATCACGCCATCATGATTATCTGGGTAGTGAGGATCTTTTTTGTATAGTTCTTCTGTGTATTCTTGCCACCTCTCCTCAATATCTTCTGCTTCTGTTAGGTCCATACCATTTCTGTCCTTTATTGAGCCCATCTTTGCATGAACTGTTCCCTTGGTATCTCTAATTTTCTTGAAGAGATCTCTAGACTTTCCCATTCTATTGTTTTCCTCTATTTCTTTGCACTGATCACTGAGGAAGGCTTTCTTATCTCTCCTTGCTATTTTTTGGAACTCTGCATTCAGATGGGTATATCTACTTTTCTCATTTGCCTTTTGCTTCTCTTCTATTCACAGCTATTTTGTAAGGCCTTCTCAGACAACCATTTTGCCTTTTTGCATTTCTTTTCTTTGGGGATGGTCTTGATCCCTGCCTCCTGTACAATATCATGAACTTCCATCCATAGTTCACCAGGCATTCTATCAGATCTAATCCCTTGAATCTATTTGTCACTTCCACTGTATAATCATAAGGGATTTGACTTGAGTCATATTGAATGGTCAAGTACTTTTCCCTACTTTCTTCAACTTAAGTCTGAATTTGGCAGTAAGGACTTCATGGTCTGTGCCACAGTCAGCTCCCAGTCTTGTTTTTGCTGACTGTATGGAACTTCTCCATCTTTGGCTGCCAAGAATATAATCAGTCTGATTTCAGTATTGACCATCTGTCAATGTCCACATGTAGAGTCTTCTCTTGTGTTGTTGGAAGAGGGTGTTTGCTATGACCAGTGCGTTCTTGGCAAAACTCTATTAGACTTTGCCCTGCTTCATTCTGTACTCCAAGGCCAAATTTCCCTGTTACTCCAGGTATTTCTTGACTCCCCACTCTTGCATTCCAGTTCTAATGAATTGTATATAATTCATTAATATAAAATTAAATATATGTGCTAGTATATCAATTTTACAATATTTGTTCTAATATTAGAGTTTTGGAAATTGTAAAAGGCAAGGATAGAAGTAAACATACCTAATGGTATGTGGAGAATGGAAAGTGGTTTTCCATTCTCAAGGAAGAGAAATGGAAATTAATTCTCAATTTAATAAAGAACAATTTGAAAAATTTCTGAATTATTTTCTTAAAAATTTTTCACCTTCAGTATTTCCAGCTGCCACTTAATTGATATGTAGTACATTACATTCAAAAACTATAGCAAAATATTCTCCTGTCATCTTCTATATTCTTCTAATCAATTCATTCTTCCAAAATATAAAATTGTATTGTGAAAATTAACATTGCAAAAAAGTGTTTTGGTTTAAAGGTTATACTTTATGAAATGTATGTAAAGCTACCACAAAGTACCCATCCTCCACATATATAAGGAAAACTTCCCTCATGCCTGAAGTCTCTATATCTGTTTATCCAACACCCTTATTGCCTGAAAGGCAGCCACTGTCCTCAATTTTATTTAAAAAATAGACTTGTGGTCTATTAATGTATACCTAACAACATTAATTGATTTTATTTATATATGGATGGATTATTTTCTTTATCAGTTCAGTTCAGTCTCTCAGTCATGTCCAACTCTTTGCGACCCCATGGACTGCAGCACACTAGGCTTCCCTGTCCATCACAAACTCCTGGGGCTTGCTCAAACTCGTGTCCACTAAGTCAGTGATGCTATCCAACCATCTCATCCTCTGTCGTCCCTTTCTCCTCCTGTCTTCGATCTTTCCCAGCATCACGGTCTTTTCCATTGAGTCAGCTCTTTGCATCAGGTGGCCAAAGTATTGGAGCTTCAGTTTCAGCATTAGTCCTTCCAATGAGTATTTAGTATTGATTTCCTTTAGATGTGACTGTTTTGATCTCCTTGCAACCCAAGGAACTCTCGAGTTTCTCCAACACCACAGTTCAAAAGCATCAATTCTTCAGCACTCAGCTTTTTTTATGGTCCAACTCTCACATCCATACATAACTACTGGAAAAATGATAGCTTTGGCTAAATGGACCTTTGTTGGCAAAGTGATGTCTCTGCTTTTTAATATGTCATCTAGGTTAGTCATAGCTCTTGTTCCAAGGAGCAAGCATCTTTTCATTTCATGGCTGCAGTCACCATCTGCAGTGACTTTGGAGCCCAAGAAAATAAACTCTGTCATTGTTTTTATTGTTTCTCAAACTATTTGCCATGAAGTGATAAGACTGGATGCCATGAAGTGATAAGACTGGATGCCATGAGCTTCATTTTTTGAGTACTGAGTTTTAAGCCAGCTTTTTCACTCTCCTCTTTCACTTTAATCAAGAAGCTCTTTAGTTCCTCTTCACTTTCTGCCATAAGGGTGGTGTCATCTGCATTTCTGAGGTTACTGATATTTCTCCCAGCAATCTTGATTCTAGCTTGTGCTTCATCCAGTCTGGCATTTTGCATAATGTGCTCTGCATATAAGTTAAATGGGCTGGATGAAGTACAAGCTGGAATCAAGACTGCCAGGAGACATATCAATAACCTCAGATATGTGGATGACACCACCCTTATGGCAGAAAGGGAAGAACTAAAGAGCCCTTGATGAAAGTGAAGGAGAAGAGTGAAAAAGTTAGCTTAAAACTCAACATTCAAAAAACTAAGATCATGGCATCTGGTCCCATCACTTCATGGTAAATAGATGGGGAAAAAATGGAAATGGTGGCATATTTTATTTTCTTGTGCTCCAAAATCACTGTGGATGGTGAGTGCAGCCATGAAATTAAAAGACACTTGCTCCTTGGAAAAAAAGCTATGACAATCCTAGACATTGTATTAAAAAAAGAGACATCACTTTGCCAACAAAGCTCTGTATAGTCAAAACTTTGGTTTTTCCAGTAGCCATGTGCAGATGTGAGAGTTGGACCATTAAGAAGGCTGAATTTTTTTTGCTATTTTTTATCTCTCCATTTTAATGGAGAGAATATCGGAATAGACGTTTTTGCAAAGCAGACACTCAGATGGCCATTAGGCATAAGACAAGATGTTTAACATTACTAGTGATCAGGAATATACAAATCAAAACCAGAATAAAATATCACCACAAATCTGTTAGAATGACTATTATCAAAAAGATAACATGTATGGATATGAGAATTGGACCATAAAGAAAGCTGAGTGCTGAAGAATTGATGCTTTTGAACTGTAGCATTGGAGAAGACTCTTGAGAGTCCCTTGGACTGTAAGATCCAACCAGTCCATTCTGAAGGAAATCAGTCCTGAATATTCATTGGAAGGACTGACGCTGAAGCTGAAACCAATACTTTGGCCACCTGATGTGAAGAACTGAGTCATTTTAAAAGACCTTGATGCTGGGAAAGATTGAAGGCAGGAGAAGGGGATTTCAGACGATAAGATGGTTGGATGGCATCACCAACTCAATGGACATGAGTGTAAACAAGCTCTGGGAGTTGGTGATGGACAGGAAAGCCTGATGTGCTGCAGCCCATGGGGTCACAAAGACTCGGACATGACTGAGTGACTGAACTGAACTGAATAAGTGATGATGAGATGGAGAAAGGGAACACTTGATTCCTATTGATTGCAATGTAAATTGGTGCAAATATTACAGAAAAAAATAAAGTGGTTCCTCAAACAATTTTAAATGGAAGTAGCATATGATCCAGCAATTTCACTCCTGAATATTTATCCAAGAGTACTGGAGTGGGTTGTCATTTCCTTCCCCATGGGATCTTCCCAACCCAGGGATTGAACCCAGGTCTCTTGCATTGCAGGCAGATGCTTTACCATCTGAGTCACCAGGGAAGCTATAAACTCATCATCAGGTCAGTTCAGTTCAGTCGCTCAGTCGTGTCCGACTCTTTGTGACCCCATGAATTGCAGCACACCAGGCCTCCCTGTCCATCACCAACTCCCAGAGTTCACTCAGACTCACGTCCATCGAGTCAGTGATGCCATCCAGCCATCTCATCCTCTGTCGTCCCCTTCTCCTTCTGCCCCCAATCCCTCCCAGCATCAGAGTCTTTTCCAATGAGTCAACTCTTCGCATGAGGTGGCCAAAATACTGGAGTTTCAGCTTTAGCATCAGTCCTTCCAAAGAAATCCCAGGGCTGATCTCCTTCAGAATGGATGGGTTGGATCTCCTTGCAGTCCAAGGGACTCTCAAGAGTCTTCTCCAACACCACAGTTCAAAGCATTAATTCTTCAGCACTCAGCCTTCTTCACAGTCCAACTCTCACATCCATACATGACCACTGGAAAAACCATAGCCTTGACTAGATGGACCTTAGCCGGCAAAGTAATGTCTCTGCTTTTGAATATGCTATCTAGGTTGGTCATAACTTTCCTTCCAAGGAGTAAGCATCTTTTAATTTCATGGCTGCAGTCACTATCTGCAGTGATTTTATTTATAGATCATAGTTATATAAAATATTTAAATAGTTTGTACTTTATTTTATAGAGAGTCTGATAAAAATCTCATTATATATAATATACACATTATATATGTACACATGTAGTAGTCTAGGACTACAGAAATTAACCAATTGAAATTGTATGTATTAACAGATACTAAAGCTTTCAGACTGAAGCAATGCATTTCATACCATAAAACAGTAACAGTAAAAGTAATCTCTTACATAGAATCTATACAATAGCTACTTTAAATATCAACACAAACTAACTGATAATGTTCTCAGCATTTTTATTATTTTACCTCATTTAATCCTAACCATATCTGAGATCAAACATTATCCTTTTTATGTAAAGTAGACAGAGGAATGTTGGGTAGATGATAATCTCAACCCACAGCAGCAGTACAGCTTCAGTTTGGACTTTAGTGCCCTTATAATATCTAACAGATTGGTAGTTTTAAGAAACCCCATAGTCTCCTGTGAATGAATGACTCTCTATACACAGCCACAGACCCTCACAATATGGTCTGAACCCATAAGCAAAAGGTGTTCAAAGCTTTGGTATGGATTTCCCCCAAATTATGTTTCAGTTACTTTATAATTCTTTCTTATATGAAATACATCTCCAAGATTTTAAGATCCAGTTGGATTATTAAAACAGATTGATCAAATTCTGACTTGACTAACAAAACCTCTAGAAGTAAAAGAATTATCTTTTATAAAAAAAAATTTGCTTTTTATATTTGCATAGGGGAGTGATTATGGAAATTTCCATATTTGTTGATAAACAATGCTATCTTCAAGAAATCTCATGAATCAGCAGCTTTATTATAAGTAAACAATTATTAATTTTCCAGTAACTTTGTTGAATTATAGGTAGTTACCTAGAATCTCAGTATCCATACTCTGATGGCACTTCCTCTTATTACCACAACTGTGTTGCTGTGCACACACACGCCCACATGCACACACACACACACACACATACTACAAGCACACCAAACATTCATTTCAGATAGTCGATTCCCATGGGCTTCCCTGGTGGCTTAGATGGTAAAGAATCAACTGCAATGTGGGAGATCTGGATTCAATCCCTGGGTTGAGAACATCACCTGGGGAAGGGAATGGCAACCCACTCCAGTATTCTTGCCTGGAAAATCCCACAGACAGAGAAGTCTGGGGGGCTAAAGTCCATAGGGTTGCAAAGAGACAGACACGACTGAGTGACTAACACACACAGTCATTTCCCATGAATGGTCTGTTCATCTCAAAGCTCTTCTTGGTAAAATCTAGGTGAAATTTCATGAACAACTCCACCTGGGTAACTAATGACAATGGACAGTGGTTTCATCATGGCGGGGATCTTCACTCAGTCTAAGCACCCAGCTCTCCTTTGTGTGGTCATATTTGTGATTTTCCTGATGGTCTTGTCTGAAAATACCTCCTGATCCTTCTAATACATTCTAATGCCCACTTCCACACCCCTATGTACTTTTTCATCAGTCATTTGTCTCTCATGGACATGATGTATATTTCTGTCACTGTGCCCAAGATGCTCATGGAGCAGGTCATAGTTTTGAATAAGATCTCAGCCCCTGAATACAGATGTTTCTCTATTTAATACTAGGAGGTTCAGAAATTTTTCCTCTGGCTGCCATGAGCTATGCTCGCTATGTGGCCATCTGCCATCCACTCTGTTATTCTATTCTCATGAACGTAAGATGTATCTCCTCTTGGTGTATAGCTGCTGGTTCCTGGGATCAGTGGATGGCTTTATGCTCACACCCATCACCATGACTTTCCCCTTCTGCAAACTTCAGGAGATTCATTATTTCTTCTGTGAGGTCTTGGCTGTAATGAAGTTTCCTGCTCAGACACTTCCCTCTATAAGACATTCACGTACCTCTGCTGTGCCCTCATGCTCCTCATCCCTGTGATGGTCATTTCAAGCTCCTATTCATTCATCCTCCTCACTATCCACAGGATGAATTCAGCAGATAGCAGGAAGAAGGCTTTCACCACTTTTCTTTACACATGACTGTGGTCATCCTCGTCTATGGAGCTGCCATCTACACCTACATGCTCCCCATCTCCTACCACACCTCTGAGAAAGACATAGCTGTGTCTGCCTTTTACATCATACTCACTCCTGTTCTAAACCCTTTTATCTATAGTCTGAGGAATAAGGATGTCACAGGGGCTCTAAAGAAAATATTGAATGTGGAGCTGTCTTTTAGAAAACTATAGAAGAAAACATTTTTATACTGATGGTTTATTTTCTTCACTTTATAAATCAGAATTTTATGGTCTTATGCCAATATTATTCTTCAGATTTGCATACCATAATGTGTCATCCCATATTCATCCCTTGTGGAGGAATTGTTTCCCTGGACTGGAAAGCTCTCTAATTTTATATTCCTTTTGCATTCAAAATATTACACAATTGTATTGTATCCAGGTTACATTTTTCTGAAGTTGACAAATGTACTTATGTGGAATTATGGGATCATGTGGCAGATATTTATATTCTTAAGAAATACGTAACTAAAATACTTACAAGACAAATATCACAGAATGTGCAACTGTTGAGAGAGAAGGAAAGAAAAGATGAGGAAGGAAAAGTGGTATAACACTAACGGGTGAATATAGGTAACTGTTACTACGTATGTTAATTGTACTATTACTGCTCATGGTACTTGTCTGTATATTTGAGATTACTTAGAAATAAACTGCAAAGAGTCGGACACAACTGAGCGACTGAACTAACTAAAAATAAACGGTCAAGTATCAGACATTTCATTCTGTTTTTATTTATCTTCTGTTTTGTGGCAGTGTAAGTAACATGTCTGAGAAATCAAGCTCATGTTCAGGTGGTTGATCATTCCTATGACAAAACAGTCCTCTGCCTACAATTATTTACAGGCTACTTTGTTGCTCATATTTAACCCTGAGGCATCTAGTAGATGTTCAGTTCACTTCTGTCACTCAATCGTGTCTGACTCTTTAAGACCCCATGAATTGCAGCACGCCCAGGCCTCCCTGTCCATCACCAACTCCCGGAGTTCACTCAGACTCACGTCCATTAAGTCAGTGATGCCATCCAGCCATCTCATCCTCTGTCATCCCCTTCTCCTCCTGCCCCCAATCCCTCCCAGCATCAGAGTCTTTTCCAATGAGTCAACTCTTCACATGAGGTGGCCAAAGTACTGGAGTTTCAGCTTTAGCATCATTCCTGAACACCCAAGACTGATCTCCTTTAGAATGGACTGGTTGGATCTCCTTGCAGTCTCAAGAGTCTTCTCCAGCACCACAGTTCAAAAGCATCAGTTCTTCAGTGCTCAGCTTTCTTCACAGTCCAACTCTCACATCCATACATAACTACTGGAAAACCCATAGCCTTGACTAGACGGACCTTAGTCGGCAAAGTAATGTCTCTGCTTTTGAATATGCTATCTAGGTTGGTCATAACTTTCCTTCCAAGGAGTAAGCGTCTTTTAATTTCATGGCTGCAATCACCATCTGCAGTGATTTGGGAGCTCCGAAAAATAAAGTCTGACACTATTTACCCATCTATTTACCAAGAAGTGGTGGAACCAGATGCCATAATCTTTGTTTTCTGAATGTTGAGTTTAAGCCAACTTTTTCACTCTCTTCTTTTACTTTCATCAAGAGTCTTTTGAGTTCCTCTTCACTTTCTGCCATAAGGGTGGTGTCATCTGCATATCTGAGGTTATTGATATTTCTCCCAGCAACCTTGATTCCAGTTTGTGCTTTTTCCAGCCCAGCGTTTCTCATGATGTACTCTGCATAGAAGTTAAATAAGCAGGGTGATGATATACAGCCTTGACGTACTCCTTTTCCTATTTAAAACCAGTCTGTTGTTCCATGTCCAATTTTAACTGTTGCTTCCTGACCTGCATACAGGTTTCTCAAGAGGCAGGTCGGGTGGTCTGGTATGCCCATCTCTTTCAGAATTTTCCACAGTTTATTGTGATCCACACAGTCAAAGGCTTTGGCATAGCCAATAAGGCAGAAATAGATGTTTTTCTGGAACTCTCTTGCTTTTTCCATGATCCAATGGATGTTGGCAATTTGATTTCTGCTTCCTCTGCCTTTTCTAAAACCAGCTTGAACATCTGGAAGTTCATGGTTCACGTACTGCTGAAGCCTGGCTTGGAGAATTTTAAGCATTATTTTACTAGCATGTGAGATGAGTGCATTGTGCGGTAGTTTGAGCATTCTATGGCATTGCCTTTCTTAGGATTGGAATGAAAATTGAACTTTTCCAGTCCTGTGGCCCCTGTTGAGTTTTCCAAATTTGCTGGCATATTGAGTGCAGCACTTTCACAGCATCATCTTTCAGGATTTGAAATAGCTCAACTGGAATTCCATCACCTCCACTAGCTTTGTTCGTAATCATGCTTCCTAAGGCCCACTTGACTTCACATTGCAGGATGTCTGGGTCAAGGTGAGTGATTACACCATCGTGATTATCTGGGTCATGAAGATCTTTTTTGTACAGTTCTGTGTATTCTTGCCACCTCTTCTTAATATCTTCTGCTTCTGTTAGGTCCATACCATTTCTGTCCTTTATAAAGCCCATCTTTGCGTGAAATGTTCCCTTGTATCTCTAATTTTCTTGAAGAGATCTCTAGTCTTTCCCATTCTGTTGTTTTCCTCTATTTCTTTGCATTGATCACTGAAGAAGGCTTTCTTATCTCTTCTTGCTATTCTTTGGAACGCTGCATTCAGATGCTTATATCTTTCCTTTTCTCCTTTGCTTTTTGCCTCTCTTCTTTTCACAGCTATTTGTAAGGCCTCCTCAGACAGCCATTTTGCTTTTTTGCATTTCTTTTCCATGGGATGGTCTTGATCCCTGTCTCCTGTACAATGTCATGAACCTCAGTCCATAGTTCATCAGGCACTCTATCTATCAAATCTAGTCCTTTAAATGTATTTCTCACTTCCACTGTATAATCATAAGGGATTTGATTTAGGTCATACCTGTATGGTCTAATGGTTTTCCCTACCTTCTTCAATGTAAGTCTGAATTTGGCAATAAGGAGCTCATGATCTGAGGCACAGTCAGCTCCCGGTCTTGTTTTTGCTGACTGCATAGAGCTTCTCCATCTTTGGCTGCAAAGAATATAATCAGTCTGATTTCAGTGTTGAGCATCTGGTGATGTCCATGTGTAGAGTCTTCTCTTGTGTTGTTGGAAGAGGGTGTTTGCTATGACCAGTGCATTCTCTTTGCAAAACTCTATTAGCCTTAGCCCTGCTTCATTCCATATTTCAAGGCCAAATTTGTCTGTTACTCCAGGTGTTTCTTGACTTCCTAGTTTTGCATTCCAGTCCCCTAGAATGAGAAGGACATCTTTTGGGGGTGTTAGTTCTAAAAGGTCTTCTAGGTCTTCATGGAACGTTTCAACTTGAGCTTCTTCAGCATTACTGGTTGGGGCATAGACTTGGATTACTGTGATATTGAATGGTTTTCTTTGGAAATGAACAGAGATCATTCTGTTGTTTTTGAGATTGCATCCAAATACTGCATTTTGGACTCTTTTGTTGACCATGATGGCCTCCATTTCTTCTAAGGGATTCCTGTCCACAGTAGTAGATATAATGGTCATCTGGGTTAAATTCACCCACTCCAGTCCATTTTAGTTCGCTGATTCCTAGAATGTCAACGTTCACTCTTGCCATCTCCCGTTTGACCACTTCCAATTTGCCTAGATTCGTGAACCTAACATTCCAGGTTCTTATGCAATATTGCTCTTTACAGCATCGGACCTTGCTTCTATTACCAGTCACCTCCACAAATGGGTATTGTTTTTGCTTTGGCTATATCCCTTCATTCTTTCTGGAGTTATTTCTCCACTGATCTCCAGTAGCATATTGGGCACCTACCGACCTGGGGAGTTCCTCTTTCAGTATCCTATCATTTTGCCTTTTCATACTGTTCATGGGGTTTTCAAGGCAAGAATACTGAAGTGGTTTGCCATTCCCTTCCCCAGTGGACCACATTCTGTCAGACCTCTCCACCATGACCCGCCCATCTTGGGTGGCCCCACAGGGCATGGCTTAGTTTCATTGAATTAGACAAGGCTGTGGTCCTAGTGTGATTAGATTGACTAGTTTTCTGTGATTATGGTTTCAGTGTGTCTGCCCTCTGATGCCCTCTTGCAACATCTACTGTCTTACTTGGGTTTCTCTTACCTTGGACGTGGGGTATCTCTTCATGGCTGCTCCAGCAAAGCGCAGCGACTGCTCCTTACCTTGGACTAGGGGTATCTCCTCACCACCACCCCTCCTGACATTGAATGTGGAGCCCTCTCGTCCCTCCTGTGCCCAGGCATATAGCTAATTAGTTTGTATGAATTGATTTTTAGTATACTGTGAAATACACATCTAATTTTATTTTTATTTTCTGTAGAACAAAGGAGGCTTGGACCTGAGGCTGCATCTGAGCAATTAAGGGAAACATTTGCTGGCACCTATACAGGCATAGGTCAGAGACAGCTATACATGAGAGATGGCTCTGACTTCTATCTGTGGCAGCAAAAAGCCAAGAACCCACATGCACCCTCCTTTCTTCAACAATCCCCATAAATGGGTCCCAGTGCTAGAAGAGGAAACATCATACTCAAATGAAATGGAACCAACTTGAGGCCAAGGCTTCTGCTCAAGCAACTTGGGATCAGACTGTGCCCCTAATATAGCACTGATGGTCACTGGTTGGGGGAAGCCCTGCCTCACACAAGCTCCACTAACCCCTCAGTCTCCAACTCATCTACTATAAAGGTGACAGCTGCCAGCACACAATGAGGAAAGACATGACGGGCTCACATCAAATTTAGCCTACCAATCAAAGGCACTGGTCATTAGCACCCTACATAGGCACACTCCCACATAAGAACACACTTTCAAGACTAGTAATAACTCTTTCAACTAAAATTTCAGTTAAATTCAGAAAGGCAGAAAATTCAAGCAAAATGGAAAGGCTGAAGAACTCCTTTCATTTAAAAGAACAAAAGAAAATGCCCCCCAAAATATATAATGAAACCGAAGCAAACAATTTACCAGATAAAGAACCCAAAGCATTAGTTATAAGAATTGTATCTGAATTAAGGGAAGAGGAGATGAACACAATGGTAATTTTATCAAGAAACTATATCATGTGTTTTAAAAATCAGAAATAAATAATTTAATACTTAAAAGCACACTAGAAATAATGCATAGCAGACTATGTGAAAAACAAAATGCATAAGCAATCTGGAGGAATAATGGAAATCACTCAATAAGAACAAGAAAGAGAAAAACTAATCTTAAAATAGGAGAGCTTAAAAGATCTCTGTTGGGGGTGGAATGAACTGAGAGATTGAGATTGACATATATACACTACTAGGTATAATATAGATAATTAATCAGAACCTACCATATGTGTGTGTGTGTGTGTGTGTGTGTGTACACTCAGTCATGTCTGACTCCTTGTGACCCAAAAGACTGTAGCCTGCCAGCCTCCTCTGTCCATGGAATTTTCCAGGCAAGAAAACTGTAGGTTGCCATTTCCTACTCTAGGGGATCTTCCTCACCCAGGGATCAAACATACATCTCTTGCATCTCCTGCATTAGCAGGTGAATTCTTTACCACCACAACACCTGAGAAGCCCTAGCACAGGCAACTCTCTACTCAGTTCTCTGTGATGACCTAAATAGGAAGGAAATCCAAAACAGAGGTGATTATATGTATAGCTGATACATTCTGCTGTAGAGCAGAAGCTAACACAACATTATAAATCAACTATACACCAATAAAAATTAATTTAAAAAGAAATCTCTAATGTAATATTAAGCCTATCAACACTTGCAATATAAGTGTTGCAGAGGAAGAGAGAAAAAAGGGGGATTGAAACAATATTTGAGGAAATTAAAGCTGAAAACTTACCAAACCCTAGTATAAAACAAGTTAGCAAAGCATAGGAGCACAGGGGGCCCAAAATAAACTAAACACAAAAGACCCACATCAACACAACATAATTAAAATGCAAAAATTAAAGGCAAACAGAGAATTCTAAAGGAAACAAATTTAAGCAGGGTGGGCGGGGGGTGGAATGCAAGGGAATTCCAAAAAGGTTATCAGCATTTTTCTGCCAAAACACTGCATGCAAGAAGGGAATGGCATGATATATTCAAAGTGCTGAAAGTGAAAAAAATTGCAACCTGAGATACTCTACTCAGCAAGATCATCACTTAGAATCAAAGGAAAGATAAAGAAATTCTCAGACAAACAAAAACCAGAGTTCATCAATACTAAGCCTATGTTGAAAGAAATGTTAAGTGGTTTCTCTAAGTGGAAAAGAAGAATCTATAGGAAAGGGAAATCCCACAAGGGCAAATATATAGTACAGATTGTATATCAACCACTTAAATAAGTCAGTACAAAAGAATACTAGCTTAAAGGAAAAAACAATGTGAAAGCAACTATAACTACCATAAACATTTATGGTATAAACATCAAGATGTAAAACATGACATCAAAAACATAAAATGTTGGAAAGGAAAACAAAAATGTAGATTATTTAGGATGTGTTTGAATGTAAATGACTGCAAGTTTAAAACAACTAAACATAGTTATGGGTCAGCATATTAATATATGAATCCCATGACAATCACAAAACAAAAATCTACAGTGGATACATAAAATCAAAGAAATGAACACAAGGATACTACTAAAGAAAATCATCAAACTGCAAGGGAACAACTACAAATGGGGAAAAAGTAAAATATGGCAATAAGGATATATTGTCTATCAATAATTACTTTAACTGTCAATGGACTAAATGCTTTGATCAAAAGATGTAGGGTGGAAGATTGCATTTAAAAAAATAAGTTTATATATACCACCTATAAGAAACTCACTTCAGAACTAAAGACACATGCAGACTGAAAGTGAGGGTATTATAAAGGAATTTCATGCAAACAGAAATGAAAAGAAAGTGGGAATAGCAACACTCATATCAGAGAAAATACTCTTTAAACAAATTCTATAACGAAAGACAAAGAAAGGCAGTATATAGTGATACAGACATCAAGGCAAGAAGACAATATCACATTCATTAACACATATTAACCCAATAGAAGAGCACCTAAATATATAAAGCAAATGCTGACAGTCATAAAAGAGAAAATTGACAATAATACAATAAAAGTAGGGGACTTAAAATCCACACTTACCTCAATGGACAGATAATCCAGCAGAAAATTAATAAGCCAACAGTAGCTTTAAACAACATGATAAAGCAACTGAATTCATGAGATAAATACAGGGCATTTCATCCAAATACAGCAGAATACACATTTTTTCAAGTGCACACAGAACATTCTCTAAGATAAATCACATTCTAAGATACTAAACAAGCCTCAACAAATTTAAGAGGATAAAAATTATTTTAAGCATGTTTTCAACCATAACAGTATAAAACTAGAAATTACCTACAGAAAGAAAAGCAGGAAGGAAACACATGGAGACTAAACAACATGCTACTAAATAATGGATGGATTAATGGAAAAATCGAAGGGGAAATCAGAAAATATCTCAAGGCAAACGAAAATGGAAATACAACTTACCAAAACCTATGGGATGCAGCAAAAGCAGTTCAAAGAGGAAATTTTATAACTCTGTAGGACTTCTGCAAGACACAAGAAAAATTGCAAACAACCAATACTACCACCTAAAAACATTAGAAAAAAGGAAAACAAAGCACAAAGTCAGCCAGAGAAAGAAAATAGCAAATGTTATAGAGGAAGTAAATGAAACAGCCTCCCTCTAAAAAACGATATAAAATGAAACCAAGAGGGTTTTTTTTTTTTTTTGAAAAAAAAAATAGAACTGATAGACTTTTAAATAGGCTTAAAACGAAGAAAAGAGAGAGGATACACATAAAATTAGAAATGAAAGGGGAAATAACAACTGATATTAAGAAGAAAAACTAATGAGAGTACTATAAACATCTTGAAGAAATAGACAAATTTCTAGAAACAAACAAACTGCCAAGAATGAATCAAAGAGAAAAAGAAATTTGAACCAACTGATTGCTAGTAGTGAAACTGAATTGTAACTTTTGAAACTACCAGCAAACAAAACACCAGGCTTAGACAATTTCACTGGGGAATTTCACCAAACATATAAAGAAGAGTTGTATCTGCTCTTCTCAAACTATTCCAAAAAGTTAAAGAGGAAGAAACACTCCCAAATTCACTCCATGAAACCATCATTACACTGATACCAAAACCAGACAAAGTACCAAAAGAAAAAAAAAAACAAAAAAAACACACAGGCCAATATTCTTGATGAATACATATAAAAAGTATCACATGCTGCAATCAAATATGATTATTCCAGGGTCTTGATATGATTCATTATTTGCAAATCAATCAACGTGATATAGCACATTAGCAAAAGGATATGATCATCTCAATAGTTGCAAAAAGAATTTTCAGAAAATTCATAATAAAAATTCTCATCAAATTTTCTATGGAGGGAATATATTTTAACAGTTTTAAGATCATCTATGACCTACACAGCCTTGTTGTGGTGAACGGATTAGTGTAACCCAATGAAGCTATGAGCCATGCTGAGCAGGGTCACCCAAGATATGAGCAGGGTCATCCAAGACATAGTGAAGAGTTCTGTCAAAACGTAGTTCTCTGGAGGACGAAATGGCAAACCATGCCAGTATTCTTGCCACAAGAACATCATGAACAGCATAAAAAGGCAAAAAGATATGATACTGAAAGGTGAGCACCCCAGGTCTGAAGGTATCCAATAGACTACGGGGGAAGAGCAGAGGGGAATTACTAAAAGCTCCAGAAAGAATAAAGTTGCTGGACCAAAGTGGAAACAACACTCGGTGGTGGATGTGTCTGGTGGTGAAAGTAAATTCTGATGCTGTAAAGAACAATATTGCATAGGAATTTGAAATGTTAAGGTCATGAATCAAGGTAAATTGGACATGGTCAAGCAGGAGATGGCAAGAATGAACATCGACATTGTATGAATCAATGAACCAAAATGGACAGGAATACGTGAATTTAACTCAGATGACCTTTATATCTACTACTGCAGGCAAGAATCCCTTAGAACAAATGGAGTGGCCCTCATAGTCAACAAAAAAGTTCAAAATGCAATGTCGTGCTGTGCTTAGTTGCTCAGTTGTATCCAACTCTTTGTGACCCCATGGATTGTAGCATGCCAGGAGCCTCTGTCCATGGGGATTCCCCAGACAAGAATACTGGAGTGGGTTGCGATGCCCTACTTTTGGGGGATCTTAACCAACCCAGGGATTGAACCCAGGTCTCCCACATTGCAGGCAGATTCTTTACCATCTGAGCCACAGGGAAGCCTCCAAAATGCGATACTTAGGTGCAATCTCAAAAATGACAGAATGATCTTTTTTCTTTTCTAAGACAAGCCACTCAACCTCACAGCAATTCAAGTTTATGTTCCAACCACTAATGTTGAAAAAGCTAAAGTTGAACAGATCTATGAAGACCTACAAAATCTTATGCAACACCAAAAAAAAAAGATGTCCTTTTTATCACAGGATTGGAATGCAAAAGTAGGAAGTCAAGTTATACCTGGAGTAACAGGAAAATTTGTCCTTGGAGTACAAAATGAAGCAGGGCAGAGACTAACAGTTTTGTCAAGAGAACACACTGATCATTGCAAACACCATTTTCCAACAACATGAGAGGTGACTCTACCCATGGATCTCTCCAAATGGCCAATACTGAAATCAGATTGATAATATTCTTTGCAGCCAAAGATGGAGAAGCTCAATACAGAAGATGGAGAAGCTCAATAAAAATAAGACCTGGAGCTGACTGTGGCCCAGATCATAAGCTTCTTATTGCAAACTTCAGACTTAATTTGAAGAAAGTAGGGAAACTCAAGAGGCAATTCAGGTATGACCTAAATCAAACCCCTTATGATTATACAGTGCAGGTGATGACTACACTGTATTTAATCAAGGGATTAGATTTTTTAGACAGAAGAACTCTGGATGGAGGTTTGTAACATTGTATTGGAGGCAGTGACCAAAACTATCACAAAGAAAAAAAAGGCAAAGTGATTGTCTGAAGAGGTTTTACAAATATCTAAGGAAAGAAGAATTGATGCTTTTGAACTGTGGTGCTGGAGAAGACTCTTGAGAGTCCCTTGGACTGCAAGGAGATCCAACCAGTCCATCCTAAAGGAGATCAGCCCTGGTATTTCTTTGGAAGGAATGATGCTAAAGCTGAAACTCCAATACTTTGGCCACCTCGTGCGAAGAGTTGACTCATTGGAAAAGACTCTGATGCTGGGAGGGATTGGGGGCAGGAGGAGAAGGGGACGACAGAGGATGAGATGGCTGGATGGCATCGCTGACTTGATGGACGTGAGTCTGAGTGAACTCCAGGAGTTGGTGATGGACAGGGAGGCCTGGCGTGCTGCGATTCATGGGGTCACAAAGAGTCGGACATAACTGAGCGACTGAACTGAACTGAACTGAAGGAAAGAAGAAAAGTGAACGGCAAGGGAGAAAGGGAAAGATATACTCAACTGAATGCAGAGGTCCTGAGAATAACAGATAAAAAGGTCTTCTTAAATGAACAGTGCAAAGAAATAGAGGAAGACTATAGAATGGGAATGACTACAGATCTCTTCAAGAAAATCGGACGTATCAAGGAAACATTTCATGAAAGAATGGACACATACAAGACAGAAATGGTAAGGACATACAGAAGTGCAAGAGATTAAGAAGAGATGGCAAGAATACACAGAAGAACCATCCAAAAAGGTCTTAATGACCTGGATAACCATAATGGTGTGGTTACTCTTCTTGTCTTCAGCAAGACAACCTGGAGTATGTAAGCAAGTGGGTCTTAGGAAGTATTACCATCAGCAAAGCTAGTAGAGGTGATAGAATTCCAGCTGAGCTACTGAAAATCATAAAAGATGATGCTGTTAAAGTGCTACACTCAATATGCCAGCAAATTTGTAAAATTCAGCAGTGGCTACAGGACTGGAAAATTTAAGTTTTCATTCTGATCTCAAAGAAAAGCATTGCCAAAGATTGCTCAAACTGCCAAACAATCATGCTAATTTCACATGCTAGAAAGGTTATGCTCAAATCCTTCAAGATAGGCTTCAGCAGTACAATAACTTTCTGATGTACAAACTAGATTTGGAAAGGCAGAAGACCCAGAGATAGAATTGCTAACAGTCATTGGATCATAGAAAAAGTAAGGGAACCCCAGAAAAACATCTACTTCTGCTTCATTGACTCTGCTAAAGCCTTTGACTGTGAGGATCACAACAAACTGTGGAAAATTCTTAAAGAGATGGAAATATTAGACCACCTTACCTGTCTCATAAGAAACCTGTATGCAGGTCAGGAAGCAACAGTTAGAACTGAACATGGAACAACGGACTCTTTCAAAATTGAGAAAGGAGTACATCAAAGCGATATATTGTCACCTGGTTATTTAGCTTAGATTCAGAGTACATTATGCAAAATGCTGGGCTAGATGAATCACAAGCTGACATCAAGTTTGAGGGAGAAATATCAATAACCTCAGATATGCAGATTGTACCCTTCTAATGGCAGAATGTGAGAGGAACTAAAGAGCCTCTTCATGAGAGTGAAAAAGGAGAGTGAAAAAGCTGGCTTAAAACTTAACATTCAAAAAATGAAGATCATCGCATCTGGTCCCATCACTTGATGGCAAATGGATGGGGAAAGAGTGGAAACCATGGTATATTTTCTTTTCTTGGGCTCCAAAATTGCTGTAGATGGTGATTGCAGACGTGAAATTAAAACACACTTGTTCCCTGGAAGAAAACTAGGCAAACCTAGACAGTGTATTAAAAGGCAGAGACATCACCTTACTGACAAAGATCCATCTAGTCAAAGCTATGGTTTTTCCAGTAGTCATGTATGGATATAAGAGTTGGGGCACAAAGAAGGCTGAGCACTGAAGAATTGATGCTTTCAAATTGTGATGCTGGAGAAGACTCTTGAGAGTCCCTTGGACAGCATGGAGATCAAACCAGTTGATTTTAAGGAAATAAGTCCTGAATATTCATTGGAAGGACTGATGTTGAAGCTGAAGCTCCAATATTTTGGCCACCTGCTGCAAAGGGCCAACTCATTAGAAAAGACCCTGATGCTGGGAAAGTTTGAAGGCAAAAGGAGAAGCTGGCGGCAGAGGATTAGACAGTTTAGATTGCATCACCAACTCAGTGGACATGAATCTGAGCAAACTCCAGGAGACAGTGAAGATGAAGGGAGCCTGGTGTGCTGCAATCCATGGGGTCACTAAGAGTCTGATGCAGCTTAGTGACTGAACAACAGGAACAACATCATATTCAATGTTGAGAAGTTGAAAGCTTTTACCCTAAATGGCTACTCACATCACTTCTACTTAATGTAGTATTGGAAGTTCTAGCTATAATAATCAGACAAGAAAAAGAATAAAATGCATCCAATTTGGAAAGGAAGAATTAAAATTGTCACTATTTGTAAGTGGCATGCTACTATATAAAGAAAACTCTAAATTCTCCATCAGAAAGCTATTAGAAATAAAACATGAATTCAGTAAAACCAAGGACACATGATTAACATATAAAATCTGTTGCTTTAGTATTCATTAATAGTGAAATATCAAAAAGAGAAAGCAAAAATAGTTTCATTTAAAATTGCATCCAAAGAATAAAATACCTATAAATGGACTTAACCAAGGAGGTGAAAGAACTATACACTGAAAACTGTTAAACATCAATAAGAGAAATTCAATAAAATGTAAAGAAATGAAAAAATATCTATTTCTCTTGGATTGGAAGAATTAATATAGTTAAAATTACCATACTTCCCAAGAAATGTACAGATTTAATGCAATACCTGACAAAATGTACATGTGTGCTAAGTCATTTCAATCATATCCAACTCTTTGTGACTCTATGGACCATAGCCCACCATGCTCCTCTGTCTATGTGTTTTGCCAAAAGTTTTCACTCTCATCTCAGGTTCAAAGGATTTGCTAACAAAATAAGTCGCTTGTTATATACAAACAAATAATACAAATATTTATTAGAGAATTATCTAGCTTACTTTCAATATACTAACATTAAAAGAAAAGAGAAATAGTAAGAGCAGAGAATACATCACCAAATTGGATTTCAGACTTAAACAACACCTATAAGTCCATGTCACAGCACATTTGGAGTCCCAGTTGGGAAAGGGTCCTTGGGTGAGACTTCAAAGATCCTGAGTTGGGATTACTGTTTATAATCCCAGGAAGGATACAAACCGATATCATCATCAATATGTGAACAAATTGCAAGCCTGGTTTCATGTTAATGCTGTTTGCTTTATCTTGTAAAACTTGGAATGTTGCTAAGCCTGGGGCTTGGTTGGCCAGGCCCCCTTCAGGGCTCAACAATCTTGATTCCTCCCCCATCTCGTCTAAGGTGCTGCAAGTCTTGCAGTCACATTCACAGTCATTCATAGTCAAGGCACTGTTCAGGCAGAGATCAAGTGGGCTTTATCCCAGTAATGCAAGGATTCTTCAATATCCACAAATCAATCAATGTAATACACCACATTAACAAATTGAAAAATAAAAACCGCATGATTATCTCAATAGATGCAGAGAAAGCCTTTAACAAAATTCAACATCCATTTATGATAACAACCCTCCAGAAAGCAGGAATAGAAGGAATATACCTCAACATAATAAAAGCTATATATGACAAACCCACAGCAAACATTATCCTCAATGGTGAAAAATTGAAAGCATTTCCCCTAAAGTCAGAAACAAAACATGGGTGCCCACTCTCACCACTACTGGGGAAGCACACTGATTGAAACCGCCCACCCTGGCCAGGCACCATAGTAACCATTTGCATGAGTTGTTTTATGACAGGAGATCCTGATAAGGAATAGGGAACTAATAAGCCACCACTAACCGGAAGAGTTCAGGAAAGGTCTAAAGGAGACACCACGTGTCCGTCCACTTCCCAGAATTCCTCTCACTAGCATCCATCTTAGCTGAGCGATGCGTGCACCACCAGGAAAGACTCTGAATTAGAATGATTGGCCAAAGACCACCCGGAAACTAATCCCATCACCATAAAATCCAAAACTGAGAGCCACGTGGCAGAGCAGTTCTCCTGGGTTCCCTTACCCTACTGCTCTCCACCCAGGTCCCATTTCCCAATAAAGTCTCTTGCTTTGTCAGCACATGTGTCTCCTCAGACAATTCATTTCCAAGTGTTAGACAAGAGCCCAGTTTCGGGCCCTGGAAGGGGTCCTCTTTCCTGCAACACTATTATTCAACATAGTTTTAGAAGTTTTGGCCACAGCAATCAGAACAGAAAAAGAAATAAAAGGAATCCAAATTGGAAAAGAAGACGTAAAACTCTTCCTGTTTGCAGATGACATGATACTCTACATGGAAAACCCTAAAGTCATCACCAAAAAATTACTAGACTAATCAATGAATATAGTAAAGTTGCAGGATATAAAATCAACACACAGAAATTCCTTGCATTCCTATACACTAATAATGAGAAAATAGAAAGAGAAACTAAGGAAACAATTCCATTCACCATTGCAAGAAAAGAATAAAATACTTAGGAATCAGTTCAGATCAGTTCACTTCAGTCGCAAAGTCGTGTCTGACTCTTTCTGACCCCATGAATCGCAGCACGCCAGGCCTCCTGTCCATCACCATCTCCCGGAGTTCACTCAAATTCATGTCCATTAAGTCAGTGATGCCATCCAGCCATCTCATCCTCTGTCGTCCCCTTCTCCTCCTGCCCCCAATCCCTCCCACCATCAGGGTCTTTTCCAATGAGTCAACTCTTCACATGAAGTGCCAAAGTACTGGAGTTTCAGCTTTAGCATCATTCCTTCCAAAAAACACCCAGGACTGATCTCTTTTAGAATGGACTGGTTGGATCTCCTTGCAGTCAAGGGATTCTCAAGAGTCTTCTCTAACACCACAATTCAAAAGCATCAATTCTTCGGCGCTCACCTTTCTTCACAGTCCAACTCTCATATCCATACATGACCACAGGAAAAACCATAGCCTTGACTAGATGGACCTTTGTTGGGAAAGTAATGTCTCTGCTTTTCAATATGCTATCTAGGTTGGTCATAACTTTCCTTCCAAGGAGTAAGCATCTTTTAATTTCATGGCTGAAATCACCATCTGCAGTGATTTTGGAGCCCCCCAAAATAAAGTCTGACACTGTTTCCACTGTCTCCCCATCTATTTCCCATGAAGTGATGGGACCGGATGCCATGATCTTCGTTTTCTGAATGTTGAGCTTTAAGCCAACTTTTTCACTCTCCTCTTTCACTTTTATCAGGAGGCTTCTTAGTTCCTCCTCACTTTCTGCCATAAGGGTGGTGTCATCTGCATATCTGAGGTTATTGATATTTCTCCCGGCAATCTTGATTCCAGCTTGTGCTTCCTCCAGCCCAGTGTTTCTCATGATGTACCCTGCATAGAAGTTAAATAAGCAGGGTGACAATATACAGCCTTGATGTATGCCTTTTCTTATTTGGAACCAGTCTGTTGTTCCATGTCCAGTTCTAACTGTTGCTTCCTGACCTCCATACAGATTTCTCAAGAGGCAGGTCAGGTGGTCTGGTATGCCCATCTCTTTCAGAATTTTCCACAGTTTATTGTGATCCACACAGTCAAAGGCTTTGGCATAGTCAATAAAGCAGAAATAGATGTTTTTCTGGAACTCTCTTGCTTTCTTCATGATCCAATGGATGTTGGCAATTTGATCTCTGATTTCCTCCTTTTCTAAAACCATCTTGAACATCTGGAGTTCATGGTTCATGTATTGCTGAAGCCTGGCTTGGATAATTTTGAGTATTACTTTGCTAGCGTGTGAGATGAGTGCAATTATGTGGTAGTGTGAGCATTCTTTGGCATTGCCTTTCTTTGGGATTGGGATGAAAACTGGCCTTTTCCAGTCCTTTGTTTCTGTAAGTAGATATATACTTAGGAATATATCTACCTAAAGAAACAAAATACCTATATATAGAAAACTATAAGACACTGGTGAAACAAATCAAAGAGGACACTAATAGTCGGAGAAATATACCGTGTTCATGGATCAGAAGAATCAATATAGTGCAAATGAGTATACTACCCAAAGCAATCTATAGATTCAATGCAATCCCTATCAAGCTACCAACAGTATTTTTTACAGAGCTGGAACAAATAATTTTACAATTTGTATGGAAATACAGAAAACCTCAAATAGCCAAAGTAATCTTGAGAAAGAAGAATGGAACAGGAGGAATCAACCTGCCTGACTTCAGGCTCTACTGCAAAACCACAGTCATCAAGACAGTATGGTACTGGCACAAAAACAGTAATATAGATCAATGGAACAAAATGGAAAGCCCAGAGATAAATCCACACCTATGGACACCTTATCTTTGACAAAAGAGGCTGAATATACAACAGAGAAAAGACAATCTCCTCAACAAGTGGTGCTGGGAAAACTGGTCAACCACTTGTAAAAGAATGAAACTAGGGGGCGGTCCTAAGATGGCGGAGGAATAGGAAGGGAAGACCACTTTCTCCCTCACAAATTCCTCAAAAGATCATTTCAACGCGGAGCAAACTCCACAAAACAACCTCTGAATGCAGGCAGAGGACATCAGGCAACCAGAAAAGCAGATCATTGTCTTCAAAAACAGAGAGAAGAAACCCAGCTCCACCCACCAGACCTCCAACACAAGCTTCCCTAACCAGGAAACCCGGACAAGCCACTGATACAACCCCACCCACAGTGAGGAAGCTCCACAATAAAGAGAACTCCACAAATTACCAGAATATAAAAAGACCATTCCAAACGCAGCAATATAACCAAGATGAAGAGACAGAGGAATACCCAACAGGTAAAGGAGCAGGAGAAATGCCCACCAAACCAGACAAAAGAGGAAGAGATAGGGAATCTACCTGAGAAAGAATTCCGAATATTGATAGTGAAAATGATCCAAAACCTTGAAGTCAAAATGGAATCACAGATAAATACCCTAGAGACAAGGATTGAGAAGATGCAAGAAAGGTTCAATAAGGACCAAGAAGAAATAAAAAAGAGTCAATATACAATGAATAATGCAATAAATGAGATCAGAAACACTCTGGAGGCAACAAATAATAGAATAACGGAGGCAGAAGATAGGATTAGTGAAATAGAAGACAGAATGGTAGAAATAAATGAATCAGAGAGGAAAAAAGAAAAACGAATTAAAAGAAATGAGGACAATCTCAGAGACCTCCAGGACAATATGAAACGCTCCAACATTCGAATTTATAGGAGTCCCAGAAGAAGAAGACAAAAAGAAAGACCATGAGAAAATCCTTGAGGAGATAATAGTTGAAAACTTCCCTAAAATGGGGAAGGAAATAATCACCCAAGTCCAAGAAACCCAGAGAGTCCCAAATAGGATAAACCCAAGGCGAAACACCCCAAGACACATATTAATCAAATTAACAAAGATCAAACACAAAGAACAACTATTAAAAGCAGCAAGGGAAAAACAACAAATAACACACAAGGGGATTCCCATAAGGATAACAGCTGATCTCTCAATAGAAACTCTTCAGGCCAGGAGGGAATGGCAGGACATACTTAAAGTGATGAAAGAAAATAACCTACAGCCCAGATTACTATACCCAGCAAGGATCTCATTCAAATACGAAGGAGAAATCAAAAGCTTTACAGACAAGCAAAAGCTGAGAGAATTCAGCACCACCAAACCAGCTCTCCAACAAATTCTAAAGGATATTCTCTAGACAGGAAACACAAAAAGGGAGTATAAACCCGAACCCAAAATAATAAAACAAATGGCAACGGGATCATACTTATCAATAATTACCTTAAACGTAAATGGATTGAATGCCCCAACCAAAAGGCAAAGACTGGCCGATTGGATACAAAAACAAGAACCCTCTATATGCTGCTTACAAGAGACCCACCTCAAAACAAGGGACACATACAGACTGAAAGTGAAGGGTTGGAAAAAGATATTCCATGCAAATAGAGACCAAAAGAAAGCAAGAGTGGCAATACTCATATCCGATAAAATAGACTTTAAAACAAAGGCTGTGAAAAGAGACAAAGAAGGCCACTACATAATGATCAAAGGATCAATCCAAGAAGAAGATATAACAATTATAAATATATATGCACCCAATATAGGAGCACCGCAATATGTAGGACAAATGCTAACAAGTATGAAAGAGGAAATTAACAACAACACAATAATAGTGGGAGACTTTAATACCCCACTCACACATATGGACAGATCAACCAAACAGAAAATTAACAAAGAAACACAAACTTTAAATGATACATTAGACCAGTTAGACCTAATTGATATCTATAGGACATTTCACCCCAAAACAATGAATTTCACCTTTTTCTCAAGTGCTCATGGAACCTTCTCGAGGATAGATCACATCCTGGGCCATAAATATAACCTTGATAAATTCAAAAAAATCGAAATCATTCCAAGCATCTTTTCTGACCATAATGCACTAAGATTAGATCTCAATTACAGGAGGAAACCTATTAAAAATTCCAACATATGGAGGCTGAACAACACACTTCTGAAGAATCAACAAATCACAGAAGAAATCAAAAAAGAAATCAAAATATGCATAGAAACGAATGAAAATGAAAACACAACAACCCAAAACCTGTGGGACACTATAAAAGCAGTGCTAAGAGGAAAGTTCATAGCAATACAGGCATACCTCAAGAAACAAGAAAAAAGTCAAATAAATAACCTAACTCTACACCTAAAGCAACTAGAAAAGGAAGAATTAGAGAACCCCAGAATTAGCAGAAGGAAAGAAATCTTAAAAATTAGGGCAGAAATAAATGCAAAAGAAACAAAAGAGACCATAGCAAAAATCAACAAAGCCAAAAGCTGGTTCTTTGAAAGGATAAATAAAATTGACAGACCATTAGCCAGACTCATCAAGAAGCAAAGAGAGAAAAATCAAATCAATAAAATTAGAAATGAAAATGGAGAGATCACAACAGACAACACAGAAATACAAAGGATCATAAGAGACTACTATCAGCAATTATATGCCAATAAAATGGACAACCTGGAAGAAATGGACAAATTCTTAGAAAAATACAATTTTCCAAAACTAAACCAGGAAGAAATAGAAAATCTTAACAGACCCATCACAAGCACAGAAATTGAAACTGTAATCAGAAATCTTCCAGCAAACAAAAGCCCAGGTCCAGACGGCTTCACAGCTGAATTCTACCAAAAATTTCGAGAAGAGTTAACACCTATCCTACTCAAACTCTTCCAGAAAATTGCAGAGGAAGGGAAACTTCCAAACTCATTCTATGAGGCCACCATCACCCTAATACCAAAACCTGACAAAGATACTACAAAAAAGGAAAACTACAGGCCAATATCACTGATGAACATAGATGCAAAAATCCTCAACAAAATTCTAGCAATCAGAATCCAACAACACATTAAAAAGATCATACACCATGACCAAGTGGGCTTTATCCCAGGGATGCAAGGATTCTTCAACATTCGCAAATCAATCAATGTAATTCACCACATTAACAAATTGAAAAATAAAAACCATATGATTATTTCAATAGATGCAGAGAAGGCCTTTGACAAAATTCAACATCCATTTATGATAAAAACTCTCCAGAAAGCAGGAATAGAAGGAACATACCTCAATATAATAAAAGCTATATATGACAAACCCACAGCAAACATTATCCTCAATGGTGAAAAATTGAAAGCATTTCCCCTTAAGTCAGGAACAAGACAAGGGTGCCCACTTTCACCACTACTATTCAACATAGTTCTGGAAGTTTTAGCCACAGCAATCAGAGCAGAAAAAGAAATAAAAGGAATCCAAATTGGAAAAGAAGAAGTAAAACTCTCACTGTTTGCAGATGACATGATCCTCTACATAGAAAACACTAAAGACTCTACCAGAAAATTACTAGAGCTAATTAATGAATATAGTAAAGTTGCAGGATATAAAATCAACACACAGAAATCCCTTGCATTCCTATACACTAATAATGAGAAAGTAGAAGAAGAAATTAAGGAAACAATTCCATTCACCATTGCAACAGAAAGAATAAAATACTTAGGAATATATCTACCTAAAGAAACTAAAGACCTATATACAGAAAACTATAAAACACTGATGAAAGAAATCAAAGAGGACACTAATAGATGGAGAAATATACCATGCTCATGGATCGGAAGAATCAATATAGTGAAAATGAGTATACTACCCAAAGCAATTTACAAATTCAATGCAATCCCTATCAAGATACCGGCGATATTTTTCACAGAACTAGAACAAATAATTTCAAGATTTGTATGGAAATACAAAAAACCACGAATAGCCAAAGCAATCTTGAGAAAGAAGAATGGAACTGGAGGAATCAATTTGCCTGACTTCAGACTCTACTACAAAGCCACAGTCATCAAGACAGTATGGTATTGGCACAAAGACAGACATATAGATCAATGGAACAAAATAGAAAGCCCAGAGATAAATCCACATACATATGGACACCTTATCTTTGACAAAGGAGGCAAGAATATACAATGGAGTAAAGACAATCTCTTTAACAAGTGGTGCTGGGAAAACTGGTCAACCACTTGTAAAAGAATGAAACTAGATCACTTTCTAACACCGCACACAAAGATAAACTCAAAATGGATTAAAGATCTAAATGTAAGACCAGAAACTATAAAACTCTTAGAGGAGAACATAGGCAAAACACTCTCCGACATAAACCACAGCAGGATCCTCTATGATCCACCTCCCAGAATTCTGGAAATAAAAGCAAAAATAAACAAATGGGATCTAATTAAAATTAAAAGCTTCTGCACAACAAAGGAAAACATAAGCAAAGTGAAAAGACAGCCTTCCGAATGGGAGAAAATAATAGCAAATGAAGCAACTGACAAACAACTAATCTCAAAAATATACAAGCAACTCCTGCAGCTCAATTCCAGAAAAATAAACGACCCAATCAAAAAATGGGCCAAAGAACTAAATAGACATTTCTCCAAAGAAGACATACGGATGGCCAACAAACACATGAAAAGATGCTCAACATCACTCATTATTAGAGAAATGCAAATCAAAACCACAATGAGGTACCACTTCACACCAGTCAGAATGTCTGCGATCCAAAAATCTGCAAGCAATAAATGCTGGAGAGGATGTGGAGAGAAGGGAACCCTCCTACACTGTTGGTGGGAATGCAAACTAGTACAGCCACTTTGGAGAACAGTGTGGAGATTCCTTTAAAAATTGCAAATAGAAATGCCTTATGACCCAGCAATCCCACTGTTGGGCATACACACAGAGGAAACCAGAATTGAAAGAGACACATGTACCCCAATGTTCATTGCAGCACTGTTTATAATAGCCAGGACATGGAAACAACCTAGATGTCCATCAGTAGATGAATGGATAAGAAAGCTGTGGTACATATACACAATGGAGTATTACTCAGCCATTAAAAAGAATACATTTGAATCAGTTCTGCTGAGATGGATGAAACTGGAGCCGATTATACAGAGTGAAGTGAGCCAGAAAGAAAAACACCAATACAGTATACTAACACATATATATGGAATTTAGGAAGATGGCAATGATGACCCTGTATGCAGGACAGCAAAAAAGACACAGATGTGTATAGCGGACTTTTGGACTCAGAGGGAGAGGGAGAGGGTGTGATGATTTGGGGGAATGGCATTGAAACATGTATAATATCATGTAAGAATCGAAATGCCAGTCTATGTCTGATGCAGGATATGACACGCTTGGGGCTGACGCGCGGGGATGACCCAGAGAGATGATGTGGGGAGGGGGGTGGGAGGGGGGTTCATGTTTGGGAACGCATGTACACCTGTGGTGGATTCATGTCAATCTATGCCAAAACCAATACAGAATTGTAAAGTAAAAATTAAAAATAAATAAATAAATTTAAAAAAAAAAGAATGAAACTAGATCACTTTCTAACACCATACACAAGAGTAAACTCAAAATGGATTTAAGATCTAAATGTAAGACCAGAAACTATAAAACTCCTAGAAGAGAACATAAGCAAAACACTCTCCGACATAAATCACAGCAGGATCCTCTATGACCCACCTCCCAGAATACTGGAAATAAAAACAAAAATAAACAAATGGGATCTAATTAAAATTAAAAGCTTTTGCACAACAAAGGAAATTATAAGCAAGATGAAAAGATAGCCTTCAAAATGGGAGAAAATAATAGCAAATGAAGCAACTGACAAAGAATTAATCTAAAAAATATACAAGCAACTCCTGCAGCTCAATTTCAGAAAAATAAACGACCCAATCAAAAAATGAGCCAAAGAACTAAACAGATATTTCTTCAAAGAAGACATACAGATGGATAACAAACACATGAAAAGATGCTCAACATCACTCATTATCAGAGAAATGCAAATCAAAACTACAATGAGGTACCATTTCATGCCAGTCAGAATGGCTGCTATCCAAAAGTCTACAAGCAATAAATGCTGGAGAGGGTGTGGAGAGAAGGGAACCCTCTTAAGCTGTTGGTGGGAATGCAAACTAGTACAGCCACTATGGAGAACAGTGTGGAGATTCCTTAAAAAACTGGAAACAGAACTACCATACAACCCAGCAATCCCACTGCTGGGCATACACACCCAGGAAACTAGAATTGAAAGAGACATGTGTATCCCAATGTTCATCATAGCACTGTTTATAATAGCCAGGACATGGAAGCAACCTAGATGTCCATCAGCAGATGAATGGATAAGAAAGCTGTGGTACATATACACAACGGAGTATTACTCAGCCATTAAAAAGAATACATTTGAATCAGTTCTAATGAGGTGGACGAAACTGGAGCCTATCATACAGAGTGAAGTAAGCCAGAAAGAAAAACACAATACAGTACACTAATGCATATATGTGGAATTTAGAAAGATGGTAACTATAACCCTGTATGCGATACTCAAAAGAGACACAGATGTATAGAACAGTCTTTTGGATTCTGTGGGAGAGGGAGAGGGTGGGATGATTTGGGAGAATGGCATTGAAACATATATATTATCATATGTGAAATGAATCACCAGTACAGCTTTGATGCATGATACAGGATGCTGGTGGCTGGTGCACTGGGATGATCCAGAGGGATGGGATGGGAAGGGAGGTGGGAGGGGGTTCAGGATGGGGAACACATGTATGCTCGTGGTGGATTCATGTCATTGTATGGCAAAACCAATTAAAATAAATAAATTTATAATACAAATTTTAAAAAGAAGAAGAAGAAGCAAGGTCAGAGCCCTGCTCTGCTTTTTCTCTGAGCCTAAACAAGACTCTTTATTTAATTTCCCTAACACCATGAGATTCTCCAGGCAAGAGTACTGGAGTGGGTTGCCATGCCCTCCTCCAGGGTATTTCTCAACCCAGGGATCGAACCTGTATCTTACATCTCCTGCATTCGCAGGCAGCTTCTGTACCACTGGTGCCACCTGGGAAGCCCCATCTGTCAAAATATCAATGACATTTTTCACAGAACTACAAGAAATCATTTTAAAATACATATGAATCCATAAAATACCCCAAATCACCAAAGCAATCCTGAGAATAATGAATAAGCTAGTGATATCATGTTCCTTGTATTCAGACTGTACTAGAAAGCTACTGTAATAAAAATAGCATGATACTGACACAAAAAGACACATAAATCAATGGAACACAACACAGAGACCAACAAAGCCACATACCTATGGTCAATTAAACTATGACAAAAGAAGCAGTAACATAATGGATAAAAGACAGTCTCTTCAGATGTGATGCTGAGAAAACTGGACAGTTGCATATAAAAGAATGAGATTAGAACATTTCCCTACATCATATACAAAAATAAACTCAAAATGGATTATAGACCAAATATAAAATATAAAACCATTGTAAGAAAACACAAAGCAGTGCAACAAACACCGAGCAAGCAAAGATTCTTTCCAAAATGGTCTAACCCACCATAGTTAGATGATTAGTAAGCAAATTGCAGGGCATTTATCTCATTTGTAAGCTAATTGCAAGGACAATTATGAGATCCTGCCAACTATGCCAATTATATTGTGCCCATCTTATCCTGTAACAAACGTTGTGGCTGAACCAGCCCTTGCAATTCTTATTTTGATTGCAAGGCTTTCTTTAGCAAAGGCCATCAGGAAACTTTGAGAAAATAGAAGTCTGTTATTTATAAGACCCATAAATAGCACAGCACATTTGAGCAAACATCAAGGTTTGGGAAGAGAAAGTGAGAGAGAGAAACTGAGGATTGAGCTGGGATTCTGCTTGTATTGAGGTTGAAGGTTGAGGCCTAGGGTTTCACAGAGACATTCTCTTTTGGTGAACTGAAGACACAGACCAGAAATTTAAAGTGCAGAAAGAGAAAAAATTGTGTCCCAAATGGTGAGTTATTGAAATCAACCAATATATCTAAAACAAGAAAATCTCAGAGTTAAGCATACTGTGTGGCCTGGTTCTGGCTCTTTATCTAGTCTTGTGGCTCAACGTGTTTATTTCAGATAGTCATCTTTGAATTAGATATTTCCTTAAAATGCATGCCTCAGCAATCAGAGCTTAAGTCAAGCACTTGCATTATAAAAAAAGAAAAGAAAAGAAAAAACTGTTGGGGCTTATAACAGCACACATACATGGTCAATTAATTTGCAACAGTGAAACAAGGATATACGATGGGAAAAAGACAGTACCTTCAATAAATAGTGTTGGGAAATCTGGACAGTTAAACACAAAAGAATAAAGGTGAACTGCTATTTTCATCTTATACAAAAACTTATCCAGGTTTGGTGAGATTTGAATGTAAGATCAGAAACCATAAAACTCCTAAAAACAAAAACAAAACGTAGGTGCTATGTACCTTGACATGAATACCAGCTATGATCTTAGGATTTTATACCAAAAGCAATGTCACCGAAACAAAAATAAACCAGTGCACTATATCAAACTAGAATACTTCTACATAACCAAGGAATAGAAAAACAAACTGAAAGGCAACTTACCTCATGGGGAAAAAACTGGAAAACATTTATTTGATAAGCAGTTATTATACAAACTATATAAAAACTCATACAACTCAATAAAAAATTTAAAATGGACAGAACATCTGAATAGACATTTTTCCAATAAAGACATACAGATGACCAACAGGTGTATGTAAAAATGTTCAATGGGACTTTCCTGGTGGTTCAGTGGTAAAGACTCTGCCTCCAGTGTAGGAGCCCCAGGAGATGTGGGTTCGATCCCTGAGTCAGGAAGATCTCCTGGAGGAGGGCATGGCAGTCGACTCCAGTGTTCTTACCTGGAGAATCCCATGGAGAGAGGACCCTGGTGGGCAATAGTCCATAGGGTCACAAAGAACCAGACATGCATGCACACAAAAGTGTTCAATATCATTAATCGTCAGAGAAATACCACTTAAGACCACAGTGAGATATCCTCTCACACCTATTCAAATGGTTATTATCGAAAAGACAAAAAACAAGTGTTGGCAAGGATCTGGAGAAAAGTGAACCCTTCCTTGCACACTGTTGGTGGGAATGAAAATTTGTACAGCCACTATGGAAAACAGTATGGAGATTCCCCAAAATATTAAAGGTAGAGCTATCATAAGATCTAACAATTTCATATCTTGGTATTTATTTAAAGAAAACAAAAACACTAACAAGAAAATATGTATGCATTGCCAAGTTTATTATAGCTTTATCTACACTGGCCAAGATATGAAAACAACCTAGATGTCTATTGAAGGATGAACAAATAAAAAAGTATGTTTATATACACTGTAATATTTTGGGGCCATAAAAAGAAGAAAATCTTGCCATTTTTGACAACCTGAATAGACTTTGAGGGTATCAAGCTAAGTAAAAATGTTTGATAAGTGAAAAGTGAAGTCACTCAGTCGTGTCTGACTCTTTGCGACCTCATGGACTGTAGCCTACTGGCTCCTCCGTCCATGGGATTTTCCAGGCAAAGGTACTGGAGTGGGTTGCCATTTCCGATAGAAAAAGACAAATTTCCTGTGATTTTACTTATACATAAAATCTGAAACAAACAAACAAAAGCAGGTTTATATGTACAAAACACAGATTGTGTGTTGCCAAGGGATGAGCAAAATGAGTGAATGTGGTCAACATGTATAAACTTATAAAATATGCAAGTCACATAACATATGGACTATAGTTAATTATATTTTACTGTATATTTGAAAATTGCTGAGAGTAGACATTAAATGTTCTTATTACAAGAAAAAATAAGTGTGCATACTGACAGATATTAACTAGGCTTATTCAGTGATCATTTCTCAATAAATACAAATATCAAATCATTATATTTATACTTTAAATTAATATAATGCTGTAAGTCAATTATATCTCAATAAAATAAAAGAAGAATCAGTACCAATCCCTCACAAATTCTTTCAAAAAACTGAAGAGGATAGTATATTTCCCAACATTTTACAAGGCAGCATAACTCTGATACAAGACAGAAAAACACAGTACAAGAAAATAATTTATACACCAATAAATCTAATAAATCTAAATACAAAAGTGATTGGCAAAATACTAGCAAACCAAATTCAATAGCACATGAAAAAGGTCATCCTCCATTGAGAAGTAGAATTTATCCTTGAAATGCAAAGATTATTCAAAATATGCAGATCAATCAATGTGATATATAACACTAGCAGAAAAAGGATAAAAACAATATAATCATCTCACTAAAAGCAACAAAGTATTTGACAAAATTTAACATTTTTAATGATAAAAACTCTCAACAAGTTAGATACAGAAAGAATGTACAAATATAATAAAGGCCTTATATGACACGCCCATAGCTAGTGATATCCTGAATGGTGAAAAGATAAAAGAGTTTCCTCCAAGATCTAGAACAATACAGGTGTGCCCACACTCAACATTTCTATTCAACATAGTAGTTGAGTCCCTAATCATTGCAATTATGCAAGAAAAATAAAAGTAATTTCAATTAGATAAGAAGAAATAAAGGCATGTCTGTTTGCTGATGACATAATCTTATATAGAGGAAATCCTAAGGCTCCTCCAACAAGTTCTTAGAACTAAACAAAAGCAGCAAAGTTTCAGAATAGAAAATCAACATATAAAAATAATTTGTATCTTACACTAACATTCACTAACTAATGAACAATACAGTGAAAAATATTTACTAATGAACATTATGGTAAAGAATATTTTTAAAAATTCACAATAGTGTAAGAAACAATATAATATTTGGGTAAAAAATTAAGGAGGTGAAAGGCTTATATACTGAAAATCTAAAGCATTAATTAAAGAAATCTAAAAGTTTATACCAGTGACTTCCCTGTTGGCTCAGTCAGTAAAGAATCTGCCTGCAATGCAGGAGCCCCAGGTTCAATCCCTGGGTGGGGAAGATGCCCTGGAGAAGGAAATGGCAAGCCACTCCAGTATTCTTACCTGAGAAATCCAATAGACAGAGGAAATTGGCAGGCTACAGTCCATGGGATCACAGAGTCAGACATGACTTAGTGAATAAACCACCAGCAAGAATACACAAATAAATGGAAAAATATGACACATTTTGGATTTAAAGAATTAATATTTTTAAATGCTCATACTACCCCCCAAAATCTACAAATTCAGGGTTCAGTTCAGTTCAGTCACTCAGTCATGTCCGACTCTTCTCTATTAAAAGCCAATGACATTTTCCACAAAAATAGAACAAGCAATCTTTATATGGCACCACAAAAAACTAGAGTCATAGCAATTTTTAAATTAATTTATTAATTTTAATTGGAGGCTAATTACTTTACAATACTGTGGTGGTTTCTGCCATACATTGACATGAATCAACCATGGGTGTACATGTGATCCTCTGTTCTGAACTGCCCTCCCACCTCCCTCCCCATCCCATCCTTCTGGGTTGTCCCAGTGCACCAGCTCTGAGTCCCCTGCTTCATGCATCGAACTTGGACTGGTCATCTATTTCACATATGGTAATATACATGTTTCAATGTTATTCTCTCAAATCATCAAACCCTCAGCTTCTCCCACAGCATCCAAAAGTTTGCCCTTTATATCTGTCTCTTTTGCTATCTCACATATAGGGTCATCATTACCATTCTTTCTAAATTCCATATATATGCCTTAATATACCAGATTGGTGTTTTACTTTCTGAGTTATTTCACTCTGTATAATAGGTTCCAGTTTCATCCACCTAATTAGAACTGACTCAAATGTGTTCTTTTTAATAACTGAGTGATATTCCACTGTGTATATGTACCACTACTTTCTTATCCATTCATCTGCTGATGGACATCTAGGTTGCTTCAATGTCCTAGCATTTGTAAATGGTGCTGCAATGAACATTGGGGTACGTGTGTCTTTCAGTTCTGGTTTCCTTGGTGTGTATGCCCAGCAGTGGGATTGCTGGGCCGTATGGCAGTTCTATTTCTGGTTTTTTAAGGAATCTCCACACTCTTCTCCATAGTGGCTGTACTAGTTTTCATTCCCACCAACAGATTAAGAGGATTCCCTTATCGCCACACCCTCTCTAACATTTATTGTTTGTAGACTTGTTGATGGCAGTCATTCTGACCGGTATGAGATGGTACTTCATTGTGGTTTTGATTTGCATTTCTCTGATAATGAGTGATGTTGAGCATCTTTTCATGTGTTTGTTAGCCATCCTTATGTCTTCTTTGGAGAAATGTCTGTTTACTTCTTTGGCCCATTTTTTGATTAGGTCTTTTATTTTTCTGGTATTGAGCTACATGAACTGCTTGCATATTTTTGAGGTTAATTCTTTGTCAGTTGCTTCACTTGCCATTATTTTCTCCCATTCTGAAGGCTGTCTTTTCACCTTACTTGTAGTTTCCTTCGTTGTGCAAAAGCTTTTAAGTTTAATTAGGTTCCATTTGTTTATTTTTTTATTTTTTGTTGTTGTTCTTGTCCTCCATGTTCATTCTTTTTTTATTTTTTAATTTTATTTATTTTAATTGGAGGTTAATTACTTTACAATATTGTATTGGTTTTGCCATACATCAACATGAATCCGCCACAGGTATACATATGTTCCCCATCCTGAACCCCCCTCCCTCCTCCCTCCCTGTACCATCCCTCATTTTGCTTATATTTCCATCATTCTCAGAGTTGGGTCATAGAGGATCTTGCTGTGATTTATGTCAAGTGTTCTGCCTATGTTTTCCTCTAGGAGTTTTATAGTTTCTGGTCTTATGTTTAGATCTTTAATCCATTTTGAGTTTATTTTGGTGTATGGTATTAGAAAGTGTTCCAGTTTCATTCTTTTACAGGTGGTTGATCAGTTTTCCCAGCACCACTTTTTGAAAAGATTGTCTTTAATCCATTGTATATTTTTCCTCCTTGGTCAAAGAACGGTGTCCACAGGTGCATGGATTTATTTCTGGGCTTTCTATTTTGTTCCATTTATCTATATATCCATTTTTTGCACCAATACCATACTGTCTTGATGACTGTAGCTTTGTAGTATAGTCTGAACTCAGGCAGGTTGATTCCTCCAGTTCCATTCTTCTTTCTCAAGATTTCTTCAGCTATTTGAGGTTTTCTGTGTTTCCATACAAATTATAAAATTATTTGTTCTAGTTCTGTGAAAATTACTGTTGGTAGTTTGAGAGGGATTGCATTGAATCTGTAGATTGCTTTGGGTAGTATACTAATTTTCACTTGTTGATTCTTCCAATCCATGAATATGGTCTATTTGTCCATCTATTTGTGTCATCTTTGATTTCTTTCATCAGTGTTTTATAGTTTTCTATATATAGATCTTTTGTTTCTTTAGATGAATTTATTTCTAAGTGTCTTATTCTTTTCATTGCCATGGTGAATGGGATTGTTTACTTAATTTCTCTTTCCGTTTTCTCATTGTTAGTGTATAGGAAGGCAAGGAATATCTGTGTATTAATTTTATATGCTGCAACTTTATTCATTGATTTGCTCTAGTAATTTTCTGGTGGTATCTTCAGCCCCTGCTCACTGGTGGTGGACACGAGCGTCTGGGCTACTTCCCCACTCACAGTTACAGTTAGGCACCTATTCTATGGGGTTTTGATTTTTTTTTTCTCCCAGTTATGTTGCCCTCTGAGATTCCAAAACTCCCCGCAGGCCCACCTGTGAGAGGGTTTCCTACTGTGTGGAAACTTCTCCTCCTTCACGATTCCCTCCCCAGGACAGGTCTCTGTCCCTAACTCTTTTGTCTCTCTTTTTGTTTTGTATATTTTGTCCCTCCTCCTTTCAAAGAGAATAGGCTGCCTTTCTGGGTGCCTGGTTTGCTCTGCCAGCATTCAGAAGTTGTTTTGTAAAAGTTGCTCAGCATTCAAATGATCTTTTGATGAATTTGTTGGGGAGAAAGTGGTCTCCCCCTCCTCTTCCTCCACCATCTTGGCACTGCCCCAGAGTCTTAGCAATTTGAAAAAGAATTATGAAACCAGGGGCATTACACTTTCTAATATCAAATTATTACAAAGATATACTAAAATAATATACTAGATCAAACCTGTATATTACTGGTATCATTCAATTAAACAGAACAGACAGTATAGTGATAAAACCACTCATATCTCACCTAATATTCAACAAAAGTAACAAGAACAGACATCATGGAAAGATTATATCTTCATAAATGGTGTTCAGCAAACTGGATACATGTATGTGTGCTCAGTCATGTCCAATTCTTTGAGACCCCATGAACTATAGCCTATCAAGATCGTCCATCCATGAAAATTTCCAGGCAAGAATATTGGAATGAGTTGCCATTTCCTCCCCCAGGGGATCTTCTCAATCCAGCGATCGAACCTGAGTTTCTTATGTCTCCTACATTGCAGGTGGATTTTTTACCACTATGTCAAAGTGAATATCCATGTGTAAAAGAATGAAGTTGGATCCTTGTCTTATTCCACTCACAAAAGTTTGTCTTTTATCCAATAATAAAAGATAAAAGACTTAAATATAAGTCATGAAACTGTAAAGTGCCTCAAAAAAATACATACTCAAAAGCTCCTGCATTGGTCTTGACCATTATTTTTTGGATATGACATCAAAAGAAAGGGCAACAAAAGCAAGTATAAAATAGAATACATCACACTAAAAAACTTCAGCACATCAAAGGAAACCATCAAAAATGAAAAAACAATCAATAAAATGGGAAAAAATGTTTATAAATCATTTATTTGACAAGGATTTAATATCCAAAATATAAAAGGAAGTCATACAACTCAGCAGCAAACGAACAAGTGTTCTAATGTAAAATTGGGCAAACGACCTGAATAGACATTTTTTCAAATACATACAAATGGCCAACACATACATGAAAACATGCTCAATCAACATCACTAATTATCAGTTCAGTTCAGTTCAGTTCAGTTCAGTCGCTCAGTTGTGTCCGATTCTTTGTGACTCCATGAATCGCAGCACGCCAGGCCTACCTGTCCATCACCAACTCCCAGAGTTCACTCAGAGTGGTGTCCATCAAGTCCATGATGCCATCCAGCCATCTCATCCTCGGTCGTCCCCTTTTCCTCCTGCCCCCAATCCCTCCCAACATCAGTCTTCTCCAATGAGTTATCAGGAAATGTAAATCAAATTCACAATGAGATATTACCACAAACTTGTTAGGATTTCTATTTTTAAAAAGATAATAGGTAAATGTTAGCAAGGATGTGGAGAAAAGGATCTCTTGTACACTGCTGGTGAGGATGTATTTTGGTACGGCCATTATGGAAAACAGTATGGCTGTTTCTAAAAAAATAAAAGTAGAATGTGCTCAACCAATCTGGGTAATAAATCTGAAGCAATGAGATCACCTCAAAGAAATATCTGTTCTCTCATATTTGTTACAACATTATCACAATAGAGAAGAAATTAAAATAAGTCCAGTGACAGACAATTGAGAAACTGATAAAGAAAATGATATATATATATATATGTAATATTGTTATATAAATATATAGCATATATTTATATTCCCTTTATTATGGAATATTATTCATCCATAAAAGAGAAAAAAAAATCTGCCATTTGCAGCAACCTAAATGAATCTAGAAGAAATTATGCTAAGTAAAATAAGCTAAACTGGAAAGACAGATACTGTACAATCTCACATATATGGAATTTATTTAAAAATTTCTTAATTCATAGAACCACAGTAAAGCAGTATATATCAAGAGCTAGATGGTAGGAATAATGGAAATATTTTAGTCGAAGAATGCAAATTGACAGTTATAAGATGAGTCAAGTCCTAAGGATGTAACATACAGCATGGTGTTATATGTCATTGGAATATTATAGATAACCATTTATTGTATAGTTGAAATTTGCTGAAAGAGTAGATCTTGGGCTTTTACATTGTGTTAAGTCACTCAGTCATGTTCAACTCTTTGCAACCCCATGGACTGTAGTCCACCAGGCTCCTCTGTCCATGGGATTTTATAAGCAAGAATACTGGAGCAAGTTGCCATTTTGTCCTCCAGAGGATCTTCTCGACCCAGGGATTGAACCCATGTCTCTTGTATCTCCTGAACTGGCAGGCAGATTCTTTACCACTGAGCCACCTGGGAAGCCCAAGCTTTTACAACCGCCTCCCCCTAAAAAGTTCCTATAGTTCCTATGTGAGGTAATGAATGTGTTAATTGTGGTAGTCATTTCTCAAAGTATGGAACATATCAAATTATCATCATGTTGTACACTTTAAAGATAAACTTTACTTTTCAACTATTACTCAAAAAATCTTGGGGAGAGAGTAAAAGGGCAAAGCTATCACAAATAATGAGAACCAACATCTGCACATAGAAAAGAGGTAACTCTGTCTCAAACATATGACGTGTGCAAAAGCCTTTTGCCACAAGCTATGTGTTTTCCTTTCTGAGTAGTTTAACAAATACATGAAAGTTACTAGACAATTTGTATCTTGTTATGGAAAACAAGCTACTTGTACTTGGAGCCACTGATGCCCTAATTAGTATTTCTGAGTCACCTTTTATTCCTACTGTTGAACCTGGGAATAAAGCAAAAATCTATGACATTCATGAAAGAAATATGGTGACTTCCACAAAGCCATTGATGTTTAGGTATGGATTGTCACCTCCCATAAAGCAACTGAAGTAGATATTCTTACACACCTGACCAAGTGTGACTGTAGAGTCAGAATAACCACAAAACTGTGTGATGTGAAACCAAGTCATATGGTCTCCCAGGGCTACCTCAGCCCTCTCATACAGTATTCCTAGATGGTGAGCAACTAGTTATTTCAAGTAAAATGATTCTTGGAGGGAACTTTTTCCATCCAGAGACTGAAATAGTCACAATTAAAATAATAATCAAACTATTGTTTCTAGAACCCACAAATTACTTGACTCATTGAATTTTCTTCCTTTAAATGAGTTTGCTTATTATTCTCTTGCTGAAACCACAGAGTTTATATTACTCAATTAATTTACTTTCCTCCATTTTCCAGTGCAAAAATAGATTGTAATAAGATAAACTAATACTCAGACCCATGATAATTTGGAATAAAATTATAATCAGTAAAAACATAAGGTGTTTGACACTGGCATTCTCACCTAGAATTTTGCTTCATAGTTCATGTTTAAGTATAATTTTCAAAAAAAGTTTGTTTTTTGCTATCCACTCTTTCTAAGTCATCCAAATACTTTGCTATCACATATTCAGCATGTAACTTCTTTCACGTCTCCATTTTCATAGGTACAATCAAAGTTCAACCATGCTATTTTGCAAAAAAAAAAAAGTACATAATACTGGACAGTGTGTATACTTTATAGGTGGTTTCTAAGAGCCCTATACTTATTTGGTGGTGGTAGTGGTGTAGTAGCTAAGTCATGTCCAGCTCTTGCAAACCCACAGACTGTAGCTCACCAGGCTCCTCTGTCCATGGGATTTCCCAGGCAAAGATAATGAGGTGGGTTGCCATTTCCTTCTCCAGGAGATCTTCCCGGCCTGCTTCAGTGCAGGGATTGAACCTGCCTCTCCTGCACTGAAGGTGGATTCTTTACCAATGAGCCACCAGGGAAGCCACATTTACTCTAGATCTGTAATTAATTGAAGTTTGGGGACAGACTCCCATGAGAAATCCTTTAAGGTTTCTCCAACTCTGGTACACAGAAGCTATGGAAGGACTTCATATTACAATACTAAATCCTCACATTCTGTTCTCAGACCTAAGCCAGGTGTAGAATAGAAATGTAATTAATTCACTTTCAAGTACTCTGACATGTCAGAAATCAGGTTTCTCAAGACAAGAATTTACTGCACAAGAGTCGTAGTGCACAAGGGGATGGCAGTAGCTACTGGAAGCTCACCAAGCAGCAATAGCCATGGAAGAGAAAAGTTGTTTACCTATTAACAGTGGATAAATAATTTATAATAATTTATATTCTTCCATGCAAGAAGCTAACTCTTCTTGTTCATTCAGTCTCCACACCAAAGGTTCAGGACAGAAAGCTTTGAAAAACAAGAGCACATATGTTTGGACCACACAGAAAGGAAGCCTCTCACAGTGAGTCATGATATGTGAAATGCATTTCTTTTACAATTTACATTTCTTTTACAATTACATAAATATATAAATGACTAGACAGGTTGAATAATATCTTGATGGAGGGAATTTCTGTAGGAAACTGCCTGTGTCCCCATGCTCTTCAGCCATTGTCTGACAGGGTATTGAGAGCACATCGCTACATGTCTTCTCTGCATCAGTTCCTCAAGACTGCACATACATTCCATATGAACACTCGGTAGGTTAAGGGATGTAAAGGGCTCTGATATTTAGTAAGTCCTCTTGGCCTGGACAATTCCATGGACTGTATAGTCCATGGGGTTGCAAAGAGTCAGACACAACTGAGTGACTTTCACTTTACTTTACTTTTACTATAAGTATTAACTACTGTTGTTATTGGAGAAGTAAATGGCAACCCACTCCAGTATTTTTGCCTGGAGAATCCCATGGATGGAGGAGCTTGATGGGCTACAGTCCATGGGTCGCAAAGAGTTGGACACGACTGAGCGACTTCACTTTCACTTCACTGTTGTTATAATCACTATTATTAGCAGTTCCTCCACCATACTGTCATTGGAGGAGACAATCATGTCCTCTCACAGTATTTCTTTAGGAATTACTGCCCCAGAGCCTAGAAGGAATGCAACTTGGATCTTGCATGACAAAGACATTTTTTGGACATTGTTTTCCAGAAGAAGAGTTTAAGACCATTCAAAAGAATAGGGTGAATCATGGATGGAAATAATCTGTACAAACCTTTCTGATAGGTTCTATCTTTCACCATTTACACAAAAATGCTTTAAGAGTGAGTGTTTCTTTGATGGTTAATCACTCAATTTCAGACTTTATGTAATGGAGACATTAGGATCTTTGAGCATTTACCAGGAAATTTGAATTTTCTAAGAAGAAACTAAAAGAATTGGCACTACTTTTAGCTAAAATATCCCACAGAATTAAACTTGCTTTTTTTGTATTTCTTGAGTAAATTATGCTCATCCATATTTGAACATTTGAAGGCAAAAATATACATATTTTGGCAGAAAAATATTTTGCAAGACTGAGTTTATGTGTACAGATACTTTATTATATTGAAATAATGATTCAACAACAAATTATGCATTAGCCAAATACAGACTTATGTGTATGTGCTAAGTAGCTTCAGTCATATCCAACTCTGTTTGACCAGATGGAAGGCCTTCTCAACCCAGGTTGGGAAGATCTCCTGGAGGATTGCATGGCAACCCACTGCAGTATTCCTGCCTGGAGAATCCCGTGGACAGAGGAGTCTGGCAAGCTACAGTCTATAAGGTCACAAAGAGTTGGCTAATGCATAGTTTGTTGTTGAATCATTATTTCAGTGTAATAAAGTGTGTGTCCAATGGTTTTATCAATACCTACTGATTAATGTAATTTTTAAGAAGGCAAGAACACCCCTTATAAATCAAGCAGATCAAAGTCTCACTTACATATGAACCAACTGAATCCTAGAGCTATTCACTGACTTCCAGGCTTACAAAGATACTGATAGAACCAAGATCTTATTAAAGAAATCTCAAGAATCACTTTTACTTTATATTCCTAAATTCAAGAAAATGTAATATTGCATAATAGATATAAAACATAATATTTTCAAACCACAATATATCACATTTAAAAGTCTAATTTGTTAATCTGTGAAATGATTAATTCATACTTGAAAAGGACTTGTATATAAGCACAGAGATTTCAAAAACTGATCATCAGTGAGATGCTAGGTACAGTGTTCAATCCTTTATCACTCATGCTGCTGCTGCTGCTGCTAAGTTGCTTCAGTCGTGTCCAACTCTGTGCAACCACATAGACGACAGCCCACCAGGCTCCCCTGTCCCTGGGATTCTCCGGGCAAGAATAATGGAGTGGATCGCCATTTCCTTCTCCAGTGAATGCATGCATGAAGTCGCTTCAGTCATGTCCAACTCTGTGCGACCCTATGGACAGCAACCCACCAGGCTCCTCCATCCGCAGGATTCTCTAGGCAAGCAAAGAGCAAATTAATTTGGCAGTGTTTGACTATTTCCCATTCTTAGCCTAGAATTCATAGTAATAATAATCCGCGTGTATTAAATATGTAGGCAAAATGTCATATTTTACATGTGATACTTGATCATAGAATATAATTTTCAAAGCTATTCTCCCATCATTTCATACCACAGAGAATGAATGTGTTAGGGAAATATTTATGTCAAAAAATGTGGGATGACAGAGAAACATCTTGAAGGAAAGCACTCCAGAAAAGCAGTCCAGGGACCCAGAGGTGCCCAGCATCTCTGGTAATGTAAGGAAACAAAATTTCCCAGAGCTAAAGCGCTGCCACAGCTTATAGTGACTTTTCCTTGGAAGTGTGACACTGAGAACTCTGCTCTCTTTCCATTGACAGTCAGACAGTATACAATGTTTCTCTTTCATTATTTCAAATAAAAGAAGGCATAGGGAATATTTATGAAGATATATGAATTCGTTTGTCATCAGCTGAAAAATATGACTCCTACAAACACAGGATCTTAAAATTCATTTGTAGGATTTTAGTCAACTTGTTAAGAGTATTTTGAAGGAGATTTTTATTCTATGATCAATGAACAATAACTGTAAGATTAACTGGTTGCCCCTGGTGGCTCAGATGGTAAAGATTCTGCCTGCAGTACAGGAGACCTGGGTACAGTCCCTGGGTCAGGAAGCTCCCCTGGAGAAGAAAATGGCAGCCCACTCCAGTATTCCTGCCTGGAGAATCCCATGGACAGAGGAGCCTGGCAGGCTATAGTTGATGGGGTCACAGAGTCGAACACGACTGAGCAACTTCACTTTTAACAAACGAAAGGATATGGCAGCTGTCTTTAAGTTGTTAACTGAATAAGGAAATTATTTAACTGTAAATATGCAGTTGAAAACCAAGATGAGAAGTACAAATCAAAAGAGAAAACTGAATAAAATAAGAATTACAGAGATTAGCTTATAAAATGAAGTGAATAGCTTTTCTCATTAGCAGACAATTAAAATTTCTTGATAAAAGCTGAGAGAGAACTCCAAAGGAAGTAAGAAATCTTTCTTCTAGGGTGAAGGTAGATAGAATAGAACAGTTAGAAAAGCAATATGCAAGAAATAAGAATGTCAGTACATTAAGAAATTCAAACATGGGAGAAATAATGGTTAAGTAAGTGAGTATTATAAATCAAATGGAATAAATACTCATTTACCAACTTTCAGGTATGATCTTTCTAATTTCTAAGTACAGGTGTTTTAATTTGAGGAAGTTTTGTGGGTTTTTCCCATTTTCTTTTATGAGAATGTGCTGCTTTGTAGTCTGATCCATAAGTGTACACAGAAAGTCCTGACCGACATATTAAATTATTTTAGCAGAGCACCACATCCTCTGCTACTTTATTTTGCTTCTGCAAGTTTTCAGTTTGAATAAGGCATCTGAATGAAAATATGAATCAGAAGAATGATACCTCAGCTGACTTCATCCTCCTGGGGCTCTTTCCCTGGTTCAGACATCCCAACCTCCTCATCTTCTTTATCATCCTTATCTACACTGCTGCCTTTACTGCAAACTCCATACTAATCCTCCTTATCTGGCTGGACTCCCATCTTCATACTCCCATGTACTTCCTACTCAGTCAGCTCTCCCTCATTGACCTGGCTTACATCTCCTGCACAGTCCCCAAAATGGTCACCAACTACTTCACAGGGAAGAAGAACATTTCCTATTTTTCCTGTGCTACTCAGCTCTTCTTTTTCCTCACCCTTGGCCTTGCTGAGTGCATCTTGCTGACTCTCATGGCTTATGACCGCTATGTGGCTGTCTGTAACCCCCTGCGATACACAGTCCTCATGAACCCCAACATCTGTCTACAGATGGCTGCTGCAGCCTGGATTGGTGGAGCCCTTGCAGCCCTTGTACACACCATCTATCCAATGAACTTCCCCATCTGTGGTTCCAGAGAGATTAATCATTACTTCTGTGAGATGCCTGCCATCCTGAGATTGTCTTGTATGGACATATCAGCCTATGAGATGGTGAAATTTGTGTCAACCATTGTTTTTCTCCTGATCCCATTTATTCTCATCCTAACTTCCTACACTCTCATCTTCCTCACCGTTCTCAGGATGAACTCTCGCAAGGGCAAGAACAAAGCCCTGGCTACCTGCTCTTCCCACATAACAGTGGTGAGTCTCTACTTTGGTCAAGCAATCTTCATCTACATGACACCCTCCTTAGCCCATACACCTGAACAAGACCAGATTGGAGCTGTTCTTGGCACCATAGTGACCCCCATGCTCAACCCACTCATCTACAGCCTGAGGAATAAAGAAGTGGCGGGGGCTCTGAGGAAGTGCATGGGAAAGTGTTACAAGTGAGGAAATATATTCCACAATGTCACTGTCAGAAATGCTCTACTGTCAATTTTAAAAATCATCATGGTCACTGGACTGTCATATGGGAAATATAACAGCATAAAGGAGCAAGATGATATTAGGATGCATACATATTGACATATGTCTATTGAGATGGAGCTGTTCTTAATTCTATAGTGATGACTCTAGTTGAGTACAAACAATGTGTTACTTGTCTTTAGCTTTTGGGGAAATTACATGGGTTTACACAGATAATCTCCATCCTCTGGAGCAGCTTCATTAAATTCAGAACTGATTGTCATCCTATAACTACTTGGTTGATGTTTCTTTTCTTAAAGTCATTATTTCTGTGTTTTCTTTCATTCATCAATTCATTCTTAATGGCCTTGACTGAAGCACCACTGTACAAAAGATCAAAACAAAGATCACTTTTTCCATGAAATAGTTCTATATAACTCTTTTTTCTAATCTCCTACTTGTACTCATACATAATTTTTTATGTTTTCTACATATAATTTATGTAGTTGCATTATGTATACTTCTCAATTTTCACCATTTTTCATTCTTCAATGCTACATTAACTGTTATTTTTCAAGCCAATGAAATAGTTCAATTTCATAATTTATAATCCAATTTAGTGTGACTACTGAGATTGTAGTTAAAAATAACTACAATTAACTGAAACTTATGATTATGTGGTTTTATTTCAAGTAAAATGAGCAATAATAAAAAATTTTAATTTATAAAATTATCACTCATTGTTCTAGTTAACTGTTCAATTTTCTTATTATTATTGACATCATCAATATCATCATCAAAATCATGTCCTCTTGTTCTAGGTTTTCCATCTTAATGGTTATAATTGTTTGTAGTAATCTCTTATGATCCTTTGCATTCCTGTGGTATAAGTTGTAACTTCTTTTCATTTCTTATTTTACTAAGTCCTCTCTAAATTAATAAAATTGATGCATCTATATAAAGTTTTGTCAATTTTATTTATTTTTTCAAAGAACTAACTCTTAATTTTATTCTTTATATAAATTTATTTATTTAATTGGAGGTTAATTACTTTACAATATTGATCTCTTCCATTTTTATTATCTATTTCATTTATTTCTACTCTAATCCTTACAGTTTGTTTTCTTCTATAACCTGTGCTCTGTCTGTTTTTCTTCTTTTAGTTTCTCTAGACGTGAGGATACGTTGCTTATTTTATGTCTTTCTTTTCTCCTGAGGCAGGTTTGTATTTATATCCAATCCCCACATTAGCTGTTTTGCTGCATCCTAGAGATTTTTGGTCCATTGGGTGTTTGAGTGTTTCATTTTATTTGTCTCCAGGAATTGTTTTAATCTCTTCTTTGATATCTTCAATAACTCATTGGTTGTTTAGCAGCATATTTTTTAGCCTCTGTTTGTTTGTGTTCTTTGCAGTTTTTCTCTTGTCATGTAGCCTTGTAGTGGAAAGAGATGATTAATATGAGTTCAGTTTTCTTAAATTGACTGAAATTTGTTTTGTGCCCTAGCACATTATCTATCTTAGAGAATGTTTCATGTGAAATTGAAAAGAAGGTCTACTGTGCTGATTTTGTATAAAATGTTACGTGTGTGTGTGTGTGTGTGTGTGTGTGTGTGTGTGTGTGTATCCAATTAGTCTAATGCATCAGTTAAAGCCAGTGTTTCCTTCTTTATTTTCTTTCTGGATGAAATTCAGAAATTCATTCTTTCCACTAATGTAAGTTTCTTGTTAAGTCCACTGCTGTTCCTGTGCTACTGTCCATTTCTATCTTTATGTCTTTCAACTTTTTTTATATACTTAGGTAGTCTTATTTGGCATGCATACATATTTTAAATTGTTATGTCTTCTTGAATTGATCTCTTGATCATTATATAATGTTCTCTTGTTATAGTCTTTGTTCTAAAGTCCATTTACAAGGAATGCTTTCAGTTTGTGTGTATCTTTAGATCTGAAGTGACTCTCTTAAAGCAACATATATTGGATCTTGTGTTTGCATCTATTTAGCCACTCTATGTCTTTTGATTGGAAAAATTTTTCCATTTGTAATCCTTCATAGGTTTGTACATATTGCCCTGTTGTTAATTGTTTGTGGGTTATTTTGCAGTTCCCTTCTGCTTTTGTTCTCTTTCCTTGTGATTTGCTGACCCTATTTAGGGTTATATTTGGATTCTTTTATCTTCTGGATGTGTGTGTATCTATTATAGATTTTGATTTATTTTACCTAGAGATTTGTATAAAGCAATCTATATAAATACATGATTGTTTAAAGTTGCTGATCTAAGTTTAAGTACATTTTTAACAACTTTGCTGTTTCACTACCCTCGCTCCATGTTGATTTTTGATGCCGTATTTTATATCTTTTTATTTTGTGTATCCATTAACTACTTATTGTGGATATAGATGATTTTGCTATTTTCATCTTTTGGCCTTTTGATTAGTTTTATATACTGTTGATTTGCTATCTTTATTATATATCGACCTTTGTCAATGAGATTTTTCCTTTCATAATTTTCACATTTCTAGTTGTATCCTTTTCTTTTTCACTTAGAGAAATTCCTATAATGTTTCTTTTAAAATCAGTTTTAGTGATGTTAAACCCCTTTATCTTTTCTTAAAGTTTTTGATATTTCCTTTAAACCTGAATAAAAGCCTCTAGGTAGAGTATTCTTGGTTGTAGGTTTTTCTCTTTCATACTTTAAAAATATCAAGTCACTTCTTTCTGGCTTGCAGAGTTTCTGCTGTAAGTTATCTGACAGCCTTATGGGAGTTCCCTTGTATGTAACTCTGCTTTTCCCTTGCTGCTTTTAATATTCTCTCTTCTTCTTTAATTTTTGTCGTTTTACTCATAATTTGTCTTTGTGTTACCTTCTTTAGGTTTGTCTTATTTGAGATTCCCTGTGCTTCCTGGACCTGGATGTCTGTTTCCTTTCCCAGATTAGGGAAATTTTCAGGCATTATAACCTCAAGTATTTTCTCTGCCCTATTCTTTCTTTCTGAGACCACTATAAAGTGAATATTACTATGCTTGATGTTGTCTCTGAAATCTCTTAAATTGTCTTCATTTCTGTTTATTCTTTTTTCCTGTCAGCTCTCATGATTTCCACTACTGTGTCTTCCAGCTTGCTGATCTGTTCCTCTGTATAGTCTACTGTTAACCCATTCTAGTGTATTTTTAATTTCAATTATTGTATTATTCAGCTATGTTTGGCTTTTCTTTTTAATATTTCCTGACTCTTTGTTAAAGTTCTCAGTGCATTCATCATTCTTCTCCAGAGTTCCCTGAGCATCTTTACAATCATTACCTTAAACTCTTTATCAGGTAAATGCTTATCTCAATTCACTTGGTTCTTCTTACAGTTTTAGCTTATTCTTTTGTTTGCAAAATATTCATCTGTCACCTCATTTTGCCTAATTCAATATTTTAATTTCTATCTATTTGGTAGGGGGTCTATGTTTCCTGCTCTTGGCAAAGAGGCTCTTTGTAGGAGACATCCTGTGCTTCTCTGGTCACGGGAGCTAACTGCTAGAGGGGCCCACCCATGTGGATTGTATGAGTACTATTATGGATGGTCTTGTAGGTGTGGCTGGCTCCTAGTCCTGTTAGTTGCTAAACTCTGCCTTGTATGGAGTCTATTGACAGATAGGTAAGGCTGGGTGCCAAGGCAGATGGCTTTAGTTCTCCAAAAGTCCCAGGACCAATGCTGACCCACTTGTGCATGGAGTCAGGTATTGTTTGAGTGGTTGTTTGGTCTTGATTCCCAGATCTAGTATCAACTTGTGGGCAAAGCAAGTCCTTGACATTGCTGATTGAAGAGTTCAGCGAATCCCAAATTTGGTGTTGGGCCACTGGTGAGTGGAACTGAATCCCAGGGAAGCTGGCTAAGAGATCCAACATGTCTCAGAGTTGGTGCTGTCTCCTGGTGGGCAGAACTGGGTCTTTGGGGGTCCCAGAGCTGATGTTGGCCTGCTGGTGGCAAGGCTTATGCCTTGCAGTGGGGTGGGGTGATCCCAAGGCTAGTGCCAGTTCACTAGTCTGTGTAGCCAGTCCTGAGGTCTTTGGCTAGCTACAAGGCTCTGGAAGTCCTGGAGTTGGTATGTTGACCCACTGGTGGGTGGAGCCCAGTTATTCTTGGAGCTGATGCCTGTCCACTGTAGGATGAGGCTGTTCCTAAGGCTAGTATTGGCCCACTGGTGGGTGAAGCCAAATCCCAGATCCTCTGTCTACAAAGCCCTGAGTAGCTCAGAGATAATTCTGGGTCATTGGTGTGTGGGGACATGTCTTGAGCCATAAACTAGAGGGGGGATTACAAAATGGCATTTGCCAGCACCAGCAACCACATGATAGAACATGCTCCCCAAAAAGACTCCCACCAGTGTTCATGTCCCCAGGGTGAGTTCCAGCTGCCTCCTGCCCTTCTGAGAGATTCTCCAAGATCAGCGGCTGGGTCTGACATATGCTTCTTTCAAATTACTGTCTTTTCTCTGTATTCCAGAGTACATGAGATTCTGTGTCAGCCATTTAAGACAGACATCTCTATTTTCCACAGTTCTCAGGCTTTTTCTAAATCAAGCCTTACTGGTCTCACAGCCTGGTCTGGGGAATTCAGTATGGGGCTTGGACCCATAACTTGTTGGGGAGAACCTCTGCAACTGTAATTATTCTCCCATTTGTGGGTGACCCATATGAGGGTATGCATCATGTCTGTACTGTATCTCCATCCTTCCCACACATATTGTTGTGCTCCTTATTTATATCTTTCATTGTATGAGATCTTTAATGTCAGTGTTCTGGCTTTTCTCATCAATATTCAATCTGTAAATAGTTGTAATTTTGGTGTGCTCAATGAAGGAGGTGAGTTTAGGGTCTTCCTACTCAACCATCTAGGCCACCCACCAAAGACCTCCTTTCATTTAGTGCTATGACTATTACTTTTTTGGCCCAATCAAGGAACATTTTCACTATAACAAATCTCTTAAAATATTAGTTAATTTTCCACTAATATTACTGGGATCTACTTCATTATCTCAAGGTCACAATAACAAATCTGCTTAGAATAAATGTTTTACCTGGGTTTTCTGTGAAGCTTCTATAAGAAAAAATACCCTTAAGATTTATAGAAATTCAGCTATAGAAAAGATTTGCAAGATATAACATTAAATTCCTAGAAGGATTTTTTAATACAGCAGTTTCTACATTCCAAAGTCAAAGCTATGGTTTTTCCAGTAGTCATGTATGGATGTGAGAGTTAGACCATAAAGAAGGCTGAGTGCCCAAGAATTGATGCCTTTGAATTGTGGTATTGGAGAAGACTTTTGAGACATCAAGATCAAACCAGTCAGTCCTAAAGGAAATCAATTCTAAATATCCATTGGAAAGACTGATGCTGAAGCTGAAACTCCAATACTTTGGCCACCTGATGCAAAGAGCTAAATCATTGGAAAAGACCATGATGCTAAGAAAGACTGAAGGCAAGAGGAGAAGGGGATGACAGAAGACAAGATGGTTGGATCACATCACTGACTCAACGGACATGAGTTTTAGCAAACTCTGGGAGATGAAAGGACAGGGAAGCCTGGGATGCCGCAGTCCATGGGGCTGCAAAGAGTCACACACAACTGAGTGACAGAACAACAACAATAAAAGATCAGAAAGAGAAATTAAGGAAACAATTCCATTTACCACCACAACAAAAAGAGTAAAATACCTAGGAATAAACCTAGGTAAAGAGGCAAAAGATCTATACTTTAAAATTGAAAACAGTGATTTTAAAAAATTGAAGAGAGCATTATAAAAATCTACAAAAAATAAATACTGAAAAAGATGTGGAGAAAGGGAACTCTCTTGCACTGTTGGTGGGAATGTAAACTAATATAGCCACTATGGAGAAAGTATGGCAATTCCTTAAAAAACTAGGAATAAAACTACCATATAACCTAGCAATCCCACTATTGGGCATGTACCATATGAAAACCATAATGGCATTGAAACATGTATAAGATCATGTAAGAATCGAATTGCCAGTCTATGTCCGATGCACGACATGGCACGCTTGGGGCTGGTACACGGGGATGACCCAGAGAAATGTTGTGGGGAGAGGGGTGGGAGGGGGGTTCATGTTTGGGAACGCATGTACACCCGTGGTGGATTCATGTCAATGTATGGCAAAACCAATACAGAATTGTAAAGTAAAATAAAAAATAAATTAATTAATTAAAAAAATTTTTTTAATTAAAAATAAAAAATAAAACAGATTCCCAACTTTTAGGCTGTGGATAACTTTCAGCTGTGAATATTTTTTAAGTTGACAGAAGTCTACTAAAGGGCACAAGTTTTCTTTGTGGGGTGAAGAAAATGCTCTAGAGTTGGATTGTGGTGATGTGTGTACAACTTCATGAATATACCACCCATCACTGAATTATACTTGAAAGGGAGAATTTTATGGTACATGAATTATATTTCAATAAAGCTGATATTTACCAAAAAATAAATAAATAAATAAAAGACACATGTACCGCAATGTTCATTGCAGCACTATTTACAATAACCAAGACTTGGAAGCAACCTAGATGTCCATTGACAGATGGATGCATAAAGAAGTTGTGGTATATATATATATATGTATATACATATATATATATGTATATATATACGATGGAATATTACTCAATCATAAAGGGAAACAAATGTGAATCAGTTGAACTGAAGTGGATGAACTTAGAGCCTGTTATATAGAGTGAAGTAATTCAGAAAGAGAAAAAGAAGTATCTTATATTAATGCATACATATGGGGAAATGGTATTGATGAACCTATTTGCAGGGCCGTAATATAGATACAGGCTTAGAGAATGGACTCATGGGCATAGTGGGGGAAGGAGAGGGTGGAACAAATTGAGAGAGTAGCACTGACTCTAGTATATGGTAGCATATACATTACCATGTGTAAAATAGATAACTAGTGGGAAATTGATATATAACACAGAAGCTCAACCTAGTGCTCTGTGATGACCCAGAGGGATGAAAAGTTGAGGGTGGGGGGAATGGGAGGGAGGTTCAAGAAGGAGAGGATACACATATAGCTAATGCTGACTTGCATTGTATGGCAGAAATCAACATAACATTGTAAAGTAATTATCCTCCAGTTTAAAAAAATAAATTTAAAAATGACACAAACAGATAAAAAGATATACCCCATTCTTGCATTGGAAGAATCAATATTGTTAAAATGATGACACTCCCAAAGACAATCTACAGATTCACTGCAGTCCCTATCAAAGTGCCAATGGCATTTTTCACAGAGCTAGAATAAAAAATATTAAAAGTTGTATAGAAAAACAAAAGTTGAACAGCCAAAACAATCTTGGTAACGAAAAATGGAGCTGGAGGAATCAAGCTCTCAGAGTTCAGTCTAATAGTACAAAGTTATAGTCATCAAAATAGTATGGTACTGCCCTGTGACCCCCGCTCCCCGGCAAAGAGCAGAAATCAAGATCAATGGAACAGAATAGAAAGCTCAGAAATAAGTTCACTCTCCTATGTTCAATTAATCTATGACAAAGGAGAAAAGAATATACAATGGAGAAAGGACAGTCTCTTCAATAAGAGACTGGGGAAACTTGGTGCTGGGAAAACTGGACAGCTATATGTAAAAGAATGAAATTAGAGCATTCTCTAATACCGTGTGTGTGTGTGTGTGTGTGTGTGTGTGTGTGTGTGTGTCAGTCGCTCAGTCATGTCTGACTTTACGACCCCATGGACTGTAGCCTGTCAGGCTCCTCTGTCCTTGGAATTCTCCAGGCAAGAATACTGGTGTGGACTGTCATTCCCTTCTCCACTCTAACACCATACATAAAAATAGACATAAAATGAGTTAAAGACTTAAATGTAAGACTGGATACTATAAACTCTTCAAGGAAAACACAGGCAAAACAGATCTTTGACATGTTTCAGCAATATCTTTTTGATTCATCTCCTAGAGTAATGGAAATAAAAAACAAAAATAAACAAATGGAGCCTAATTAAACTTAAAGCTTTTGCACAGCAAAGGAAACCATAAACAAAACAAAAACACAGCCTATAGAACTGGAGAAAACATTTGCAAATGGTGTGATTGACCAGGGATTAATTTCCAAAGCATACAAACAGTTCATACACCTTAATATCAAAAAACAAACAACCCAATCAAAACATGCAGAAGACCTAAATGACATTTCTCCAAGGAAGACAAATAGATGACAAAAAGGCACATGCATGACGTTCAACATCACTCATTACTATAGAAATGCAAATTAAAACTACAATGAAATATCAACTCACACTGGTCAGATTCGCCACCATAAAAAAATTTACACAATAAATGCTGGCGAGAGTCTGGAAGAAAAGGAACCTCCTACACTATTGGTGGGAAGTAAATTGATGAAGCCACTATGGAAAACAGTATGAAGATCCCCTTAAAAACAAAATATAGAGCTACCATATGATTTAGCAATCCCACTCCTGTGCATATACCTGGTGAGAAACATCATTCAAAAATATACATGTACCTCAATGTTCATTGCAGCACTAGTTACAATAACGAAGACATGGAAGCAACTTAAATGTCTATCAACAGAGGAATAGATATGTTTCCCAGGCACCTCAGTGGGTATGGAATCTGCCTGTAATGCGGGAGACACAGGAGACACGCGAATGCGTGGGTCAGGCAGATCCCCTGGAGAAGGGCATGGCAACCCCCTTCAATATTCTTTCCTAGAAAAGCCAGTGAATAGATGAGCCTGGCAGGCCACAGTCCAAAAGATCGCAAAGACTAGGACACTACTGAAACAACAGAGCTTGCCCTCCTGGGATTTCCCTGGTGGTCCAGTGGCTAAGACTCTGAGCTCCCAGTGCAGGGGCCCGGGTTCAATTCCTGGTCAGGGAACTAGATCCCACATGCCACAGTGAAGATCGAAGATCCTGTGTGCCATAACCCAGGGAAGCCAAATAAATAAAGAAATAAAATTTTTAAAACAAAAGAAACAACAGAGCTTGCCCTCCTATATATATATACATATATATACATATATATATACATATATATACATATATATACATATAAATACATATATATACATATATATACATATATACATTAACCCCTGCATATATGTGTGTGTGTGTCTGTTTGTCTGTGTTTGTGTTGTGTGTTAGTCACTCAGCTGTGTCCAAGTCTTTGCAACCCCATGGACTGTAACCTGCCAGGTTTCTCTGTCCATGGAATTCTCCATGCAAGAATTCTATAAGAATTTTCTATAAGAAAGTGGGATGATGGGAAATCATGGATTAAGTTGTATTTAAACAAAAAGGAACTTGGTAACTCTTCTGGGTTTAATAGAGCCTCAGTGTTGCTTTAACTTAGTTTCCACTTTTTTTATTTAAAAAAAGCAGCAATCAATGTTTTTTTAAAAAGAATTGTGACTGTAAAATTGATAAACATGACTGTAACACAGCTTATATGGTGGCTGTGACAGTTCAGTTGGGCAAAGGAGTGGTGGTGGACTCATTAAAATCATATATACTTGAATAGTCCATTGACCAAAACTCTTTATAGACTGTTGTGTAAATGTGGAATCACAGACTGTTAAACATTGCCTGGACTCCAGAAGAGTCCTGGAGGCTGCTGGGACCTCTCGTATCATGACAAACTTGGACTTTTTCTTTCTTGTTTTAAAAGACACGAAATGATAGGATCCATATAATTTGCTGGAGACATTCTGATCCACCATGTAGATCTGTATTTAGTATCATTTGGATTTGGAGAAGTGTCGGTTACATTATGGCTGTGTAATATAGTTTTTATTAAAACTGCATCACACTGTAGCCACTATGCCACTACCTCCCCACACGCAGCTGCTGAAACTTTCGTTCTGAGACGCCAGAAACAGCAGGGAGCAGAGCCAACCAAAGAAAACTGACAGTTAACTTCTCCCCTGAGTAGCCTATTTTGGTGATTGGAATCAAGACTGAGGACTTGTCTGCAGTCTCAACTGAGGCAGGGCCTCTGAACTGAGATCTTGACCAGGCATGATACATTGGCTTTATCCCACCAGTGGAGCTTCTTGGAGGTTCGAGGTACCTCTTGTGCTGGGGAATGGCAGCAGTGGCCCACTGCTCCACCCCCACCCCACCCCCCAGGTGGTTTCAGTGTTGAAGGGTGTGGCACCTAAAGCTGCTTTATACATTTTTCACTTCCTTCCAAGAAGCAAAAAGGCCAATGTCCATATGCCGAGCTCATGATGTATAGAGGTCTGTTTGTCTGTCTTGCTTCTGACAGGTGCAGAGAAAGTCTTCCTGCCTACAGCTTTCCTTCAAAGAAAATACTTTTGTTTTCTTTGTTTCTGTGAAGTCCTGACCTCTCACTCAAACTGTACAGATATTTGTAAATAAACTTTATGCCCTGTTTTTTAAAAAAAAAAAAAAGGATACTGGGGTGGGTTGTCATTTCCTTCTCCAACACACGCATACACACACACACACACACACACACACACACACACACACCCCACACACACACAAAGGAACTTGGACCAAAAAACAAGAATGAAATAATACTATTAGCAGTAATATGGGTGGACCTAGAGATTATCATACTAAGTAAGCCAAAGACAAATACTATATGATATCACTTATATGTGGAATCTGAAACAATGATACAGTGAACTTATTTTCAATACACAAAGAGACTCACAGACACAGAAAAAGAAAACAAAAACTTACAGTTACCAAACAGGGTCTTTGGGGAGAGACAAATTAGGAGTTTAGGTTTCATATATGCACAACAATATATTTTAAAAATGGTAAATGACTTACTTTATATTCATGGAATTGTAATATTTATTATAATATATATGGGGTCCAACTCTTTATGACCCCATAGACTGTAGCCCAACAGGCCTCCTCTGTCCATGAGAATTTCCCAGGCAAAAATACTGGAGCAAGTTGCCATTCCCTTCTCTAGGGGATCTTCCCATCCTAGAGATTGAACTGAAGTCTCCTGCATTGCAGGCAGATTCTTTAATCACTGAGCCACCAGGGAAGCCTATATATATTTATCTGTATGTATGTGTGTGTGTATATATATATATATATATGTAATTACTATGAGTCAGTGTATGTGGTCAGTATGTATAGTCACTGACATAGTCACTGTGCTATATACTTGAAACTAAGACATTTTAAATTAACTATACTTCAATTTTTTAATCATTTGAATTCTAAAAATAAAAACTAATAGATAGCTACTATTTGATCCAACAATTCCACTCCTGGGGATAAACCTGGAAAGACTGGAAATATTACGGTTAGTGAAATAAGTAAGACAGAAAATGACAAAGTTTGTACGATATCACTTATATGCAGAATATAAAATATACTTGTGAATTATATATGCAAAACTGAAACAGACTCATAGATACAGGAAAAAACACTTTTGATTTCCAAAAGCTAAAATTAAGGGGTAATAGGGACAGGGGAGCCTGGTAGGCTGCCGTCTATGGGGTCACACAGAGTCGGACATAACTGAAGCAACTTAGCAGCAGCAGCAGCAGACAAATTAGGGGCATGGAGGCATAAAAGTGAAAAGTGAAAGTTGCCCAGTCGTGTTCAACTCTTTGCAACCCCATGGAATGTAGCACACCAGGTTTCTCTGTCCATGGGATTTTTCAAGCAAAAATACTGGAGTGGGTTGCCATTTCCTCTTCCAAGTGATCTTCCTAACCCAGGGATTAAACACAGATCTCCTGCACTGAAGACAAGATTCTTTACTGCCTAAGCCACCAGAGAAGCATAGATAGCTGAATGTTTAATATGACAGTACAACCCTTGAGATTTATAAGAATTGACTATGCCAAAGCCTGTGACTGTGTGGATCACAATAAACTGTAGAAAATTCTTCAAGTGATGGGAATACCAGACCACCTGACCTGCCTCTTGAGAAACCTATATCCAGGTCAGGAAGCAACAGTTAGAACTGGACATGGAACAACAGACTGGTTCCAAATAGGAAAAGGAATACGTCAAGGCTGTATATTGTCACCCTGCTTATTTAACTTCTATGCAGAGTACATCATGAGAAACGCTGGACTGGAAGAAGCACAAGCTGGAATCAAGATCGCCAGGAGAAATATCAATAAACTCAGATATGCAGATGACACCACCTTTATGGCAGAAAGTGAAGAGGAGCTAAAAAGCCTCTTGATGAAAGTGAAAGAAGAGAGTGAAAAAGTTGGCTTAAGGTTCAACATTCAGAAAACGAAGATCATGGCATCTGGTCTCATCACTTCATGGAAAATAGATGGGAAAACAGTGGAAACAGTGTCAGACTTTATTTTGGGGGGCTCCAAAATCACTGCAGATGGTGACTGCAGCCATGAAATTAAAAGACGCTTACTCCTTGGAAGAAAAGTTATGACCAACCTAGATAGCATAGTGAAAAGCAGAGACTACTTTGCCAACTAAGGTCCGTCTAGTCAAGGCTATGGTTTTTCCTGTGGTCATGTATGGATGTGAGAGTTGGACTGTGAAGAAAGCTGACCTCCGAAGAATTGATGCTTTTTTGTTGTTGTTGTTTGTTTGTTTTTTGTTTATGTGCCCTTTTTATTTATTTATTTATTTTTTTTTACTTTACAATATTGTATTGGTTTTGCCATACATCAACATGAATCCGCCATGGGTGTACACGTGTTCCCAATCCTGAAGCCCCTTTTTAACTGTGGTGTTGGGGAAGACTCTTGAGAGTCCTGGACTGCAAGGAGATCCAACCAGTCCATCCTAAAGGAGATTAGCCCTGGGATTTCTTTGGAAGGAATGATGCTAAAGCTGAAGCTCCAGTACTTTGGCCACCTCATGCGAAGAGTTGACTCATTGGAAAAGACTTTGATGCTGGGAGGGATTGGGGGCAGGAGGAGAAGGGGACGACAGAGGATGAAATGGCTGGATGCCATCACGGACTCGATAGACGTGAGTCTGAGTGAACTCCGGGAGTTGGTGATGGACAGGGAGGCCTGGCGTGCTGCAATTCATGGGGTCGCAAAGAGTCGGACACGACTGAGAGACTGAACTGAACTGAATACAACATATCTGGTGGAACATAATGTTAGTTCAAAAAGTATGTGTTGTTTTGCATAAATGTGTATAACATTATTCATTGTTTTGCTTTCTTTTTATACTCCCCAGTAAGCTATAAAACTTCAGAATATCTTTAAATTTTCCATTATGATTTATTCTTTTTCTTTTGCAAAATTTTTATAAAACATTATAAAGAAATTAAGGTGATTTTTATATTTTTAACTAAATAATAATCAGGTTTCTGCTTGTACTTTCACATTTATAAACCGACAATGCAAATTTAAGAGTGCAAGGTGCTCAACTTGGTACTCTGTGATGACCTAGATGGGTGAGATGAGGGTGTCCAAGAGGGAGGGTATATATGCATACATATAGCTGATTCACTTCATTGTACAGCAGAAACTAACACAACATCGTAAAGCATCTATTGTCGTTCAGTCACCAAGTCGTGTGCAACCCTTTGGAACCCCATGGACTACAGCATGCCTGGCCTCCCTGTCCCTCACCATCTCCCAGAGTTCGCCCAAGTTCATGTTCATAAAAGCATCTATACTCCAATACAAAACAAAATAAAGAATGAAATATTTGTTTACTCCCATTATACTGAAAAAAAGTTAAACTGTCTACAAATTGAGTTGTTGACAAAGATATGGGGAAATACTAACTCCTAAATTGCAAGTTAAGAGTGGAAACTGATAAATCACTTTAGAGAGCAATTTTACAATATTTAAACAAAGTTTGTAAAAAAAAAAAAAAAAACAAACAAAGAAAGATCTTTACTTTGGTTAAATCACACTGGGATTTTCTCCTTGAAGAGAGAAATCAATCCACAAAATGTCATCAAGCAAAAGCAGTCTGATTTTATTAAAGAATATCAATCTAAAAGTAATAATTAACTGAGGAAGAAAAAAAATTGCAGTTTAGGAACAAAATTTCAGTATTTTATACCTGGGCAAAGCTCTCTTAACCTTTTTGAAAGGACTTGAAGCTTTTAGCAAAGGAAAGCTTTAATCTAACCAAAAATTTTACAAACTTTTAAAACCTGTCAAAGATTTATGATTTGAGCAAGTAGCAAAAATCTTAGTAAAGCTGCATTTACAATTTTACTGGGAAATGCCCTGTAGGAGTCTTCACATTTACTTTCACATTGTTTTTAGAACAATGATCATTCCTAGTAAGGCAGATCAATTATTATTGATCATCAGCAGCAAAGTTTCTTCAGCAATAAGTTCCCAACATTGAAGAAATGTATTCTTGCCATTGTTTGGAGAAGAACTTGGGTGCCACCCAGTGGCAATCTTGGGGATGTCAAAGCTCATTGTGCATGAGACGGTTTTGCAAATCATTGACATGTGTTTAATTAATAGCATTTCAGTAAGTCCTTTTGGATTCACCAAATCAAACTGGACAATTATTATTATGAAATCATTGTAAAACAAACAAATGTTGTTTTTTTACAGAGTAAGCTGAAACACATTGTCCTTAGTTTTAAAATGCCATTCTAAGTATAGACAAAAATCTTAATTTTGTCAGACATCATATATTCTCTATTAAGTAACTAATTTATTTCTATTTTTAATTAAGATGTTTGCATAAGTCAAAAACTTCATTTTTCTTTACAATATATCTATATCACAAACGATCTCAAAGGCATCTCTGCTGAAGGTATACCTATCCACCTAACCTATTTTCTATTAGGCAGACTTTGGATGGAGTGTTATATTCAATTATTCACATACTATTTAGTCATCCACACAGAATGAATTATAGATATTTTTAATGTATTTATAAAACAGTTTTCAAAGGTCATAGCAATCAATTTATCTGATTATTCTTTTTTTGCTTCAAATTCCATTTATTTTTTATTATAAATTTATTTATTTCAATTAGAGGCTAATTACTTTACAATATTGTATTGGTTTTGCCATACATCAACATGAATCCGCCACGGGTATACACGTGTTCCCTATCCTGAACCCCCCTCCCATCTCCCTCCCCGTACCATCCCCCTGGGTCAACCCAGTGCACCAGCCCAAAATTATTCTTAAAATATGTGAATGAAACCACTCTAATTTCAGAAGGCAAAGAGAACTAAAGAGCCTCTTGACGAGGGTGAAGGAGGAGAGTGAAAGAGCGGGCTTAATATTAAAAAAAATAAGATCATGGCTTCCAGCCCTATTACTTCATGGCAAATAGAAGGGGAAAATGTGGAAGTAGTGACAGATTTCCTCTTCTTGGGCTCTAAAATCAATGCAGATGGTGATGCAACCATGAAATCAGAAGATGATTACTTCTTGGCAGGAAAGCTATGACAAATCTAGACAGTGTGTTGAAAAGTAGAGACATTATTACTCTGCCAACAAACATCCATATAGTCAAGGCTATGATCTTCCCAGTGGTCACGTACAGGTTGTGAGAGATAGACCATAAAGAAGGCAGCACCCAAAGAATTGATGCCTTCAAACTGTGTTGCTGGAGAAGACTTCTAAGTCCCTTGTACAACAGGGAGATCAAACTAGTCAATCTTAAGGGACATCAACCCTGAATACTCATTGGAAGGATTGATGCTGAGGCTGAAGCTCGTATTTTGGTCATCTGATGTGAACAGCCAATTCATTGGGGAAATCCCTGATGCTGGGAAAAATAGAGGGCACCAGGAAAAGAGGGCATCAGAGGATGAGATGGCTGGATGGCATCACTGATGCAATGGACGTGATCTTGGGCAAAATTCAAGAGATGGTGTGGAACAAGGAGGCCTGGCACGCTACAGTCCAAGAGGTCGCAATGCACTGGATACAACCAGGTGACTGAACAAAAACATTCTTAAACTGTCCTTCAAAATTAATATCTAAGGAACCATCCACCATTTGAACAACCATTTAAATAATTAAGGGTTCACCTTCATCAGAAAGAAACTATGGTATCTGAATTTACATTTAGAGCAGACTTACAGTTCTTAGATAGTAGGAGGGAAAATCAAAATCTCAAGGTGATATGACTAGATGGTAAGTGTTGTATTCAGTTCAGTCACTTAGTCATGTCCGATTCTTTGCTGCCCCATGGACTGCAGCACACCAGGCTTCCGTGTCCATCACCAACTCCTGGAGCTTACTCAAACTCAACTCCATCGAGTCAGTGATGCCATCCAGCCATCTCATCCTCTGTCATCCCTTTCTCCTCCCTCCTTCAGTCTTTCCCAACATCAGGGTCTTTTCCAATGAGTCAGTTCTTTGCATCAGGTGGCCAAAGTATTGAAGTCTCAGCTTCTGCATCAGTCCTTCCAGTGAATCTTCAGTTGCAGTCCAAGGGACTCTCAAGAGTCTTCTCCAACACCACAGTTCAAAAACATCAATTCTTTGACAATCAGTTTTCTTTATAGTACAACTCTCACATATATACATGACTACCGGAAAAACCATAGCTTTGACTAGATGGACCTTTGCCAGCAAAGTAATGTCTCTGCTTTTTAATATGCTGTCTAGGTTGGTCATAGCTTTTCTTCCAAGGAGCAAGCATCTTTTAATCTCGTGACTGCAGTAACCATCTGCAGTGATTTTGGAGCCCAAGAAAATAAATTCTGTCACTAGTTCCATTGTTTCCCCATCTATTTGCCATGAAGTGATTGGACCAGATGCCATGATCTTAGTTTTCTCAATGTTGAGTTTTAAGACAACATTTTCACTCTCCTCTTTCACTTTCATTAAGAGGCTCTTTAGTTCTTCTTTGCTTTCTGCCATAAGGGTGGTGTCATCTGCATATCTGAGATTATTGATGTTTTTCCCAGCAATGTTGATTCCACAACACTGGAATCAAGATTAGAATCAAGTGTTGTGTAGTAAGAAGAAAATCTTCCAACCCAGAAGTGACCCATCCTGTTAAAAGTGGAAATGTTAACCTTGAACACCAACAAGTCCAAGAACAATTTGCACAATTTTTAACCTATTAACTGATGGCTACAATTATTTAGTTCATTGTGTTGCAAAGTCAAAGCGAAGATCCTAAGAATTATGTTAAAGACATAATACAGGTAAACTAGGTGGCGCTAGAGGTAAAGAACCCACTTGCCAAAGCGGACACGAGATGGGAGTTTGATCCCTAACTCAGGAAGATCCCCTGGAGTGTGAAATGGCAATCCTCTCCAGTATTCTTGCCTGGAAAATTTCATGGACAGAGGAGCCTGGTGTGCTACAGTCCATGGGATGGCAAAGAGTCGGACGTGGTGGAGGGACTGAGTACACAGCACACACTACACATCAGAAAAGTAGCATTTTAAAGTTTTAATCAATGTAAGTGGAGTAACTAAGTCCTTAAAATTTAGTTCTATGGATTCACAATTCAATAATTTATAATTATATTTAGATTAACACAATACTTGCATTTCTTATCATTTAATTAAGTAATATTAGCCTATCTGATCCAAAAATGGTAATTTGTACAGCAAATTCAGAACTTTCAAATTAATTAGATGGGAAAATAAAGCAAAATTGTAAGACAAGCATTTTCTAGGATATTTTTCAGAATACATACATAAATTACATATTGCGTACACACACAATAGACTGGAAAAGCTAAGAAAATATTGACAAGCAAGTTACACAGAGGAATAAAGAGTTTTTAAAACTCCAGATAACATATATTTCTGTGATAAGGCCACTCATATGACCAAAGTTAGATGCATTCACAGAGAAGATATGAGAAATCTTAAGTTGCCACCTCTGTCTGATCTTCAGGCTCTACAAAAACAGGAACGGAAGGTTAAGGCAGAGGTGTTAGTAAATGGATGAGAGTTGAAACTGTGTTTTAAAACAAAGCTAATCTACAAATATATATTTTCTCCTCACTTTCTTTTAGACTCTAGACTCTTAAGGGAACTCTATAAAAACTAGCTTACTGCTGGCTAACAGAACATAGTTCAATGCCTACTCATGGCAAAGAATTTTGAAAAGTGTTAGTCACTCAGTCATGTCCAACTCTGCAAACCCATGGACTATATATAGCTCACCAGATTCCTCCAGCCACAGAATTCTCCAGGCAAGAATACTGGAGTACGTATCCATTCCCTTCTCCAGGGATCTTCCTGACCCTGGGATTGAACCTGGGTCTCCTGCATTGCAGGCAGATTCTTTACCATCTGAGCTAATAGGGAAGCTTATGGCAAAGAACCCAAGCCATAAAAAAAGGTTTAGAAAAGTCACTACACAAACAACTGCATTCACAAAAGCAGCCAGCAAATTTGGAAAACTCAGCAGTGGCCACAGGACTGGAAAAGGTCAGTTTTCACACTCCAAAGAAAGGCAGTGCCAAAGAATACTCAAACTACCACACAATTGCACTCATCTCACATGCTAGTAAAGAAATGCTTAAAATTCTCCAAGCCAGGCTTCAGTAATATGTGAACCGTGAACTTCTAGATGTTCAAGCTGGTTTTAGAAAAGGCAGAGGAACCAGAAATCAAATTGCCAACATCTGCTGGATCATCCAAAAAGCAAGAGAATTCCAGAATAACATCTATTTCTGCATTATTGACTATGCCAAAGCCTTTGACTGTGTGGATCACAATAAACTGTGGAAAATTCTGAAAGAGATGGGAATACCAGAGCACTTGACCTGCCTTTTGAGAAACCTATATGCAGGTCAGGAAGCAACAGTTAAAACTGGACATGGAACAACAGACTGGTTCCAAATAGGAAAAGGAGTATGTCAAGTCTGTATATTGTCACCTTGCTTATCTAACTTCTATGCAGAGTACGTCATGAGAAATGCTGGGCTGGATGAAGCACAAGCTGGCATCAAGACTGCCAGGAGAACTATCAATAACCTCTGATACACAGATGACACCACCCTTATGGCAGAAAGCAAAGAAGAACTAAAGAGCCTCTTGATGAAAATGAAAGAGGAGAGTGAGAAAATTGTCTTAAAGCTCAACACACTGACTTTATTTTTCTGGGCTCCAAAATCACTGCAGATGGTGATTGCAGCCATGAAATTAAAAGATGCTTACCCCTTGGAAGGAAAGTATGACCAACCTAGACAGCATATTGAAAAGCAGAGACATTGCTTTGTAACAAAGGTCCATCTAATCAAGACTATGGCTTTTCCAGTGGTCATGTATGGATGTGAGAGTAGGACTGTGAAGAAAGCTGAGTGCCAAAGAATTGATGCTTTTGAACTGTGGTGCTGGAGAAGACTCTTGAGAGTCCCTTGGACTGCAAGGAGATCCAACCAGTCCATCCTAAAGAAGATCAGTCTGGGGTGTTCATTGGAAGGACTGATGTTGAAGCTGAAACTCCAATACTTTGGTCACCTCATGCGAAGAACTGACTCATATGAAAAGACTCTGATGCTGGGAAAGATTGAGGGCAGGAGGAGAAGGGGATGACAGAGGATGAGATGGTTGGATGGCATTACCGACTCAGTGGACATGAGTTTGGATAAACTCTGGGAGTTGGTGATGGACAGGGAGGCCTGGCTTGCTGTGGTTCATGGGGTCGCAAAGAGTCGTACATGACTGAGCGACTGAACTGAATTGAACTGATGAGTTTCTCCTGTACAGCAAAGAGAATCCATTATACATGTATCCACTCCTTTTTACATTCTCTTCCCATATAGGTCATTAAGAATATTTTTTATTTATTTATTTTAATTGGAGGTTAATTACTTTACAATATTGAGTAGAGTTCATTGTGCTATACAGTAGGTTCTTATTAGTTATCTATTTTATATATAGGAGTGTGTACATGTCAATTCCAAACTGTTAGTATGCTTACCTTGTTAAAGTAAAGCACAAAAGAGGACTAAAAAAATCAAGAAATGACATATGAACAAAGTAAATACAAATTTTATATAAGAATAAGCTAGAAATTTTTCATTAAAAATTCAAAAACTGAATTGAAAAATACAGGGATTCAACAAAAACGCTGAACAGGCAAAAGAGAGAAACAACAATTTTAGGAAAAGTTCATCTGAAATTATTGAGTCTGAGAAGCAAAAAAACAAAAGAATGAAGACAAATGAATGGACTCAGAGACTTATGGAACACCAAGAAGTAGAAAATATATGCATACGGAAGTCCAAGAAGAAAAAGAGAGAGAGAACTGAAAAGAGATTATTTGAACAAATAATACCTGAAAATTTCCAAATTTAAGGAAGAGCAAGGACTTACAGATCCAAAGGCTCAATGAAATACAAATAAGAGAAACTCAAACATATCTACCTTGAGAAATATAATGAAATGGTTGAAAGACAAAGAAAATCTTGACAGCAACAAGAAAGAAGTGACTGATCACATACAATGGACCTTTCATGATTTCTATCTGAAGATTTCTCAGCGGAAACCTTGGAAGCCAGATGGCAGTGGAATGATACATTTACAGAGCTGAAAGAAAAAAAAGCCATCACCCCAAAATTTTTCTTCTGGCAATTTTCTTTTAAAATGAGAAATAAATTAAACACTGTTTGGAAAACAACTTCTGAGTGAATTTATTACCACTGCAATTGTCCCACAAGAAATCTTGAGTCCTTCAAGTTGAAATAAAATGAAAATTTGTAGAGACAAAAACACAGGCAATTTTTTTAAAGAGTACTATTTAAATTTGATTTGTAATCCTACTTTTTATTTTTTACAGGATTAAAAAACAAATGCACAAAACATCTATAATCTAAGTTAATAAGTAGACAATAATTAAAGATTAATTTTTGATATAGATAGTATAAAGTGGGAGCTAGAGCGGTAAAGGAAAAAGTTTTTCTTTAAGCAGATGAAGGTATGTAGTATTAACTTAAAATAGATTATTAAAACTTTAGGATATTATACTGCATTGTAACTACATACCAAAAAGAAAAAAAAAACTATTAAAAAATGCACAAAGTAAGAAGGGAATTTAAATGTGTCACCACAAAGATTAATACAAAGACAATTATCGGGGAAACGAGAGACAAAAAAAATTTTTTTAAGCTGTATGATGTAGAGAAAACTGTTTAGCAAATTGGCAGAAGTCTCTCTTTACCAGTACTTACTTTAGCTGTAAATATTCATCCCACAGACACACTAAGGTTAGAGCTACACCTAAAACAATATTCTCTGAAAAGGACCTGAAGACTAGCTGAACAGCTCTTGCACAAGGGATGAAAAATCATATCAAGATGAGTTAAGAGAGGCAAAGATACACTCTTTCCAGCACCCTACTCCCAGTTCAGAGGGCAGGGGTCTATTGGAACTTTCTGTGGGGACAGATATGCAAGCAGGTGCCATTTTACATTCCTCCTATGTTGCTAGTTCATTTTCATGGAGTCCAATTTTGACACTCCTCCCCATCTACTTTGTTAACATCACTTGCTCTGCCCTAATGTGTCACCATGCCTTGCCCTGAACTGCCAGATATGGTACAAAGACTCTCCCAACCCTGGCACTCCAGCTTGGCCTAGTTAGCCCCACTCTGCCAAGCGCAACATGCAGGCTGGCCCTGCTCTGCTGCCCCAAAATGGTTCAGTCTCACCTCATCAAACCTGGTGAGCAGCCTCAACCCTTCCCATTGCTCCACTGTGGCCTGGCTCTGCCTCACAAAATGCACCAGTTATGTGTAGTCCACAGGCAACACCCCTTGAATGCCTGGCTCTGGTGGTCAGAGGGGCTAATGTTCTTGAAGTCTATGGGACTGAAACAATCAGAGAGGCAGTTCTTGGCAGGTTAACATCTCCAGGGCACTGCACAGACATCAGAATCAAACTTCTTCACACTTTCTCAAGCTTTTTGTGACCATTCCTTCAGTCTTGGGAGAGATAGCTGTGTGTATACACACACACACACACATACACAGAGAGAAAGAGAGAGAGAAGGTCAAGCAAAATGAGAAAACAAAGGAATGTGCTACAAATTAAAGAAAAGGATAAAACCCAGAAACAAACTTAAGGAAACAAAGATAAGTATTTTAGCTGATAAAGAGCTCAAAGTAATGATTATAAAAATGCTCACTGGTCTCAGGAGAAAAATAAACACAGTGAGGACTTCAAAAAAAAGACAGAAGTATAACAAATTTCCAAACAGAAATCACAGAGCTGAAGAATACAACTGAGATGAAAAATATACTAGAGGGTTTCAACAGCAGATATCCAATCTGAGGCATCTAGAAGCAGAAGAGAGGGAACAATGACCAGGAAGACCAGTAAGTGAAACTCACACAAACAAAGTAGCAAAAACAAACAAACAAAGAATTTAAAAGAGCAAAGAGAGTTTAAGGTACCTATGGGACAACATGAAGCAAAACAATGTTTGCGTTATAGAGATTCTAGGAGGATAAAAGAAAAAGGAACAGAAAAAATATTTGAAAAACTAATTGCAGAAAAATTTTTAACCTGGGGAAGAAAAGAGAAATCCATATCCAGGAAGACTTAGTCAGTTCAGTCACTCAGTCATGTCTAACTCTTTGCAACCCCATGGACTGCGGCACGCCAGGCCTCCCTGTCCATCACCAACTCCCAGAGCCTACTCAAATTCATGTCCATTGCATCGGTGATGCCATCCAACCATCTCATCCTCTGTCATCCCCTTCTTCTCCTGCCTTCAATCTTTTCCAGCATCAGGGTCTTTTCCAGTGAGTCAGTTCTTCACATCAGGTGACCAAAGTATTGGAGTTTTAGCTTCAACATCAGTCCTTCCAATGAACATTCAGAACTGATTTCCTTTAGGATAGATTGGTTGGTCCTTTCCTTTAGGAAGGACTGGAGATCCTTTTCAATCTCCTTGTAGTCTATGGGACTCTCAAGAGTCTTCTCCAACATCACAATTCAAAAGCATCAATTCTTCGGCATTCAACTTTCTTTATAGTCCAGCTCTCACATCCATACATGATAAACTGGAAAACCATAGGTTTGACTAGATGAACCTTTGTTGACAAAGTAATATGCTGTCTAGACTGGTCATAGCTTTTCTTCCAAGAAACAAGTGTCTTTTAATTTCATGGCTGCAGTCACCATCTGCAGTGATTTTTGAACCCAAAAAATAAAGTCTCTCACTGTTTCCATTGTTTCCCCATCTATTTGCCATGAAGTGATGCCAGGAAGGCTAGAGAGTTCCAAATAAAATGAACACAAAGAGATCCACACAGAAACGTATTACAATTAAAATGTCAAAAGATAACATAAGCATAAACTGTTAAAAGTGAGAGAAAAACAACTTGTCATGTACAATAGAAATCCCATAAGACTATCACATTTTCAGCTGAATATTTGCAGGCCAAAAAGGATAGGCAAGATATTGCCAAAGTGCTGAGAGCAAAATACTTCAAACCAAGAACACTTTACCCACCAAGGTTATCATTCATAATTGAAAGCGAGATAAAGAGTTTTCCAAACAAGCAAAACCTGAAGGATTTCACTACCACTAAATTAGCCTTATAAGAAATGTTAAAGGGACTTCTGTAAGCTGAAAAGAAAAAACAGTAAATCATAACAGTAAAACATAAAATTAAAATCTCACCTGTAAAGAAAATACGTAGTAAAGGTAGTAGACTAATTAGGGCTTCCCAGGTGGAGCAGTGGTAAAGAAACCACTTGCCAATGCAGGAGTCACAAGAGATGGTCCAGTCCCTGGGTCGAGAAGATCCCCTGGAGGAGGAAATAGACCCACCCCAGTATTTTTGTATGAAAAATTCCACGGAAGGGGAGCCTGGTGGGCTACAGTCCATGGGGTGACAAGGAGTCAGACACAACTGAGAAAAGGGCAACAGGATGAGCTGGTTGGATGGCCTCACCAACTCAATGGACATGAGTTTGCGCAAACTCCAGGAAATAGAGAAGGGCAGGGAAGCCTGGTGTGGTGTGCTGCAGTTCATTGGGTCACAAAGAGTTGGACACAACTTAGAGACTGAACAACTACAACAGAGGCGCATCAAGAATACATCTACAAATGGCACGATTCTCACAGAGCACCTGCTGAACATTCTCAGAGGCCTCAGACCCCTAGAAAGATAAGAAAAGATCCTCATGTGACAGGTGAGATGAAAGAGAGAAAGGAAAAAAAAGAGGAAGCAGGAAGGGACCCGTGCCCCTATGGGGAAGTGCGGCTAAAGGTGAAGAGACATCTCTGTACCCAAAGAACATCTTTACTGGTGGGGAGATCAGCTGGGACAGAAAGAGAGCTTTCAGCACCCAGAGGAGAGTGCAGAAACCGGTCTGTGTCGGGCAAAACAGAGTGAGACCTCCACAGGTGGCCCATGCCACAGCCCTGTGGATCCCAGCCTGAGGCATGTGGCTGCTGGCGTGGACAGAATGTGGAGTTCGGAGAGCAGATCCAGGGAGAGGACTGTTGCTGCTGTGCAGAGACAGCCTGAGGGGACGGGATGAGGAACTCCACAATTGGAAATGTTCCCGGAGGAAGCCCAGAAAACCAGGGAAGTAAAATGCCATTTTTGAGTAAGCACAAAAGGTGGGGGGTGGGAGGCATTACAATCTCTCTCCCCGTGCACTGGTCCCTGCCTCCACAGACTAGAATAGGTTACCATCAGAGGGGTTTGATGCATCCAAATCAGTAACTACCTCCCTGCTTTTCCTCCTGGGTGAGTGCGTGCGTCCTAGTCAGTCGCCCCCTCTGCCCCTCCCACCAGAGTGAGCCGTGCACCCTGTGCTGTCACCCCACCCCCTCTGGCCTGAGCAGGGCGCAGATGCCTGTAGGTGGCCCATGCACAAAGGTGGGGCTAAAACCAAAGCTGAGTTCCAGGGGCTGTGTGACTAAGGAAGAAGAACTGAAATCTCTCCTTATATCTGTACAAACTGTGGATTAAACCCCTGAAACTGGCTGAGTATACTCAGTGCTTGCAAAACATCCAAACCCACCACAAGTGCTCCCACAGCGGAGACATGTCTAGTTTTAGCAGATGTGGACTTTGTTTACATGTGAGGGTTGGGCCAGTTAAAATGCTGAGCAGCCCCATTAGCACCCACAGCTAGTAAAGAGCCATGATTGCTACAATTCTGAGATCTGACTTCCCTGGATCCATGCTGATGATCTGGTGAAAACAATGCCTGAGAGACACCAGGGCCAACAGTCAGCACACCCACGGTTAAGGTAGAGACAAGAGCAGTATCAAAACAGGAGTAACTTGTGAGCATGCAACAGAGCATGCTCACAGGCCAGCAGTTCCAGAGGAGGAATACTCAGTGGCTTTTCTCCCAGTGGCAGTGCTTCAATCCCATCTACCTCACACCACAGATCAGAAATACAGGTAAGAAACAGATCTGGTGGGGGCCTCTGCTCCAACCACTAGAGAGCAGAACTCATTCCTGACAGAGGAGTGAAAGTCACAGAGCAAAGGGGAGACCTCACTCAATTTTCAAGGCAGGATGAGGTCACCACAACATCAGTCAAACTCCATAACAAGGAGATAATGGCTGACATACATTGAGGAAAGAGGTGGCAAACATTCATGCTAAAAGTAGCCCTTGAACCCAGCCCCAAATTTAACCTGCATAGGCTATACCTGGGCATTCCCATGTAAAAATAGCCCTCCAAGATAGCCTGGGTGTGTGGCATGTATAAGAAGAATTCCCAGATAATTTAGCCTTGAGGGCCAGTGAGACTTGAGTTTAGGAGCTCCACAGGACTGGGGAAAATGGAGATTTAACTCTTGGAGGGTGCACACAATTTCTCATGTGCAGTACGACCATAGGCTGCTAAGTCGCTTCAGTCGTGTCTGACTCTGTGCAACCCCATAGACAGCAGCCACCAGGCTCCCCCATCCCTGGGATTCTCCAGGCAAGAACACTGGAGTGGGTTGCCATTTCCTTCTCCAATGCATGAAAGTGAAAAGTGAAAGTGAAGTCGCTCAGTCGTGTCCGACCCTGCAAGACCCCGTAGACCATAGCCTACCAGGCTCCTCCGTCCATGGGATTTTCCAGCCAAGAGTACTGGAGTGGGTTGCCATTTCCTTCTCCATAGGAACCTGGACTAAATCTACCTAGGGGTCTTGGTGAGTCTCCTGGGATGGCAGGGGTTGGGTATAGCTCACCATGGGAGCAAGGACACTGGTAGTAAAGGCCCCAGGGAATATTAACCATTATGAGATTTCCTGGAGGTCCCCATTTTGGCACCAAGGCGGGCCTTGGTCTCGGGAACACTTGCTTCTCACACTGAGCACAGCAAGTGCATTCCCTCTGGCAGGTCCATCATCTCCTGCTCTCTGGTCTGTCCCAAGAGACCTTCCAGATCCCTGTTACTGTGTGGAGTTGCTCTTATGTAACATCTTAGCCGGGAGTGCCCATACCCAACAGCCTGCATGCTCCAGTGCTAGAATATCTTAGAGCAAACAACTAGCACGACAGGAATACAGGCACACTCATCAACAGACAGGCTGACTAAAGTCAGACTAAACTCACAGCTGCTCCATAACACACTGCCTGACAGGTCATGTCCACTGGAAAGACCGGACCCAGCTCCATCCACCAGACTGCAGGCACCGTCCTTCTCACCAGGAAGTCTGCACGAGCCGCTGGAACAACCTCATCCACCAGGGGACAGACCCCAGAAGCGAGAGGAACTACAGTCATGCAGCCTGCAGAAAGGAGACCACACACAAACACAGTAAGTTAGACAAAATGAGATGATAGAGAAACATGTTGCAGTGGAAGGAGCAAAATAAAAGCCTACAAAAATAACTAAATGAAGAGGAGATAGGCAATCTGCCTGAAAAAGAATTCAGAGTAATGATAGCACAGATGATCCAAAATCTTGGAATGTATTGAGATTGTCTATAAATAAAGTTTTCCAGTGCCTAAGACATCCCATTAAACTGCACTTAATATTAAAATCTTAAATTGCTTGACTAACGGTGTGACTTCAGATAAATCAATTCACCTCCTTGCACCTGCATTTCCATGATTTTTAATATTTCTTAGCAAGTCATAGGAAAATCCGTTTTTACTTATGAAAAAAAACAGCATTCTTACTGAAAAATACTAATTCAAATGTTAATCTTGTTGTGGAAGTGGGGTATGATCTTTACAATAAATAGCATTTTTGAAACAGAAGTTTATGGAATAATTAATCACAAGGATCACAATGAGAGTGTTGGGATTTATTCTTGTTAATTATCATTTTCAGTGATGTCCAATATTCTACAGAGTGGATTTAACTCTAATGTAGTTACCCTGCCCCATTGCTTAATGTTGTATTTACTGTTGTGCCTTATTGTGGCTGATTTATAATGAGAGTATGCTTATACTATTTTTTCATTTTTGCCAAATATTTTCCTAGCATAATTTTTAAAAGGGACATGTAGAGCAAAAACTCAAATTTTAATAAACTTATATAATTATTTTCTGATTGTGCTCCAATGGAATTGATTCTTGTGGGCCATTTAGTAGAAATCATCAAAGTTTTCTGAAGAACCCAATCTACAACCTTCAATTATATACATGCTTATAATAAACATACAGACACAAACAATGAGCAAATAATGTATGACATTAACAGGATGACAGATGAGGAAGATCCAGGACCCCATTCACCCATGAAAATACTAAATAAGCAGCATTGGAACCAAAGTAGTTTCTGAGAACCAAAAGGAAGTTAGGAAGCAAAACAACCAAATAAATGCCTGAAAATAAGCCACATAAAATGGTAGGAAATTTTATGGTGTTTATGCTCACCATTTCCCCATCCTGTCCCAAATGTGGCACAGTACACCCAGAAAGACCCTGATTCCAAGTTCCTTCATTGGGAGATGAGGAAAAGAACAGCACTTCCTTACAATTCCCTCACTTGTCTGAAGACAACCTGAAGGACTGATTTCTCTCTTGGCTGACTGCAAATGCTGACAGGTATGGTGGCATAGATATCGGGTAGCAGGGAATGCAGAAACAAGGACATCTGGGACGAGAGATTAAGAACAGAGGAACATAACTGAAAATCTAAGATTATAATAAGTGACATCAGTAATACGTGATATGTGACATCAGTTACATAAGGTAGGGAGAGAGGATATAAAAGGCCAGACATATTGCATACAGTAAAAGTTAATTTGTTTTTTAACTTAGAATGTTATAGTGTTAGGATATTATATGCATTCTCATAAAAACCACCAAATATCTAAATATACAAAAATATCCCCAAAAAAAGCATATACCAAAAAAAAGTAAATTAAAACATTTCACTATAAAAAAAAGTCAACTAAACTTAAAGAAGACAGTCAGGTAGGAAAGAACAGGTAAAAAGGAAAGCTATAAGATATATGGAAAACAAATGAAAAAATAGTAATAATAAGGTCTTAGCTATAATTAATTTCATTAAAAGTAACCGTATTAAAATTCTCAATCAGAAGGAGTAGATTAAGAAAGTGGATTTTTTTTAAGGCGGGAAGAGATCAAGATGGTGGAATAAGAGGATGTGGAGCTCAACACTTTCCATGAACATCAAAAATACACCTACATATGAGGCAAGTCTCATGGAAAGCCATATGGAAACTGGCAGGAGGACTCCTACACAACCAAGGTTGTAAGAAAGACACACAAGTAGTTGGGTAGGACAGGAAGAAAAGTACTGGGTTGGGAACTGTGCCCCTAGGAAGGGACTAAGTGGAAAAGGGCACTGCACAGGTGGACATCTTCCCTGGGGAGTGACTGGGTGCCCCAGTCCTGGGGTCCTACACATAGGAGACAAGCCATCCCATGTCTGCTTGAAGAACAGCTGGGACAGATACAAAGGCTGGAGAAGCCTAGATTCAACTCCTGAGCAGTATTCAGGTGCTGTCTTGCCTCTAGGCAAGGGGCTGGCAGGGTGGAAAGAGGTCTTCACTAGAAGCTGCCTTGCCACACTCCCCAGTCTGAGTCAAGCAAACATTCAGGCACCGCTCAATCCATGCCACAAGTTGGCACTGGAACTAGGGTGGACAGGACCTGGGAAAAGACTTTGTCACAGAGGGGATCTGGGAGCCCAGGGTGAAGCCCAGGTGGGGCAACAGTAGCCACTGTTGGAGCTTATTCAAATAATGCCCCCAAAGCAGCCACACCTCTGACTATAGTGTGGCTGCTGGATTACCCATGACTGTTGTGCTGTGTACTCCAACCCACACCGAGCAAACACTCCAGCCCCACCTGAGGCAGGAAAGACAGGGCCAGACCCAAAGCCAGCCTCCTCACTCATAGGCACTGGGCAGCAGGCAAAGACACCTCCTGGCTTTGCACTTTATGAGGCCATACGGCATAGAGGAATAGCATCTAAAACAAACTTTTTAGCATTTGAACAAGAAACTCTAACTTTAAAAACTATGGAACATGCACACATAAAAATGCATAAACTGCTGATGACTGAATGAAAAACAGAGGCAAACCACCACAGCTTCCCCATTTTTTTGGTCAAGATTTCCCAGCCCAACACATGTGCAGAAGTGGGTCTCAAGTCACCCTCTAGTAAGGCTGCTCACATTGTAATATAATGATATCATTGCAATTATAACTCCCTTCCCCCATGAGTTTGACTTAGGTATTTGGAATGGTTCCTGGTGCAAGTCCAAATAAGGAATTGTAGATGACATGATCATAGGGGAGGTTGATCATAATCACCCTCATGGGATGACTATGGGGTTAATCTCCTGGGGTTTAGATGACAGTGACTATCTCAACCCCAGAAGATTAACCCCAAATTAGCAGCCTAAGCTACCTCTATTGCACACTTCTCACGCATGAGGATGCTTACACTCTTCATCCTCAAGTGAATAGATTTTGCTTCTGACCTAAATAAACTTCTTCTTTGCAAGCTGTCTTCCAATAAACTGTGCCTGTTTTACAATCTTGGTCTCTTTGAAGAATTATTTCTTCAAAAAAGATAAGAACTGAGGTCCTCTCACCACTGCAATCACATCCGTGCCACGCAAGAACTTAGCAATGGATCTAGAACAGCCACAACAGGTAAAAAAGGTGATTGTGGGCTGTAACTGAGTAAAGCTGCACGCACCTACGCAAGTAGTGCATCAGATCTCTGTAAGAACATGAGTTCCGCTTACTTCAGCACCCTCCTCCTTTGAGGCAAAGGACCAGTAGAGAGAGAAGGAAAAACACACAAAGAAAACAGAGTCAACTCAAGCCCAACACACAGAGCTTCTGTCCCAGCAACTGGAGAGCAGACACTACTCCTAAAAGGGTGGTGATTGCCGCTAAGAAGAGAGGAAGTTCTGCCACACGCCCTGCACAGGATCTAACTTCTCCGTCATTAGCCATACATCTACCATCACCACACTCTAGGGAATCCACATCAAACCTAGCCTTCCCACTAAAGATGTTGGGCAAACATTTTACATAGGAATGCTCCCACATAAAAACTCCCCTTTAAGATCACAAAAGGCAACTATTTCTCCTAAATTCATAGAGACAGAAAACGTTGAGTAAAACAAAAAGCCAGTTACTTTTTGATTTTCAATCAAAAGTGCAAGACAAAAGTCATGAAAATAATGAAACAATAAGCAATGTAACAGAGAAAGAATTTTATTTTATTGGTAATTAAAAATACTAACTAAATCAGGAGAGAATTGATCTAAACACTGACCATTTTAACAAAGAACTAGAAAGTATAAAGAAGACCAAACTACAATTATAAAAGGCATATGTACCCAATGTTCATTGCAGTACTATTTACAGTTCAGTTCAGTTCAGTTCAGTTCAGTTGCTCAGTCATGTCTGACTCTTCGCGACCCCATGAATCTCAGCAAGCCAGGCCTCCCTATCCATCACCAACTCCCAGAGTTCACTCAGACCCACGTCCATCGAGTCAGTGATACCATCCAGCCATCTCATCCTCTGTCGTCCCCTTCTCCTCCTGCCCCCAATCCCTCCCAGCATCAAAGTCTTTTCTAATGAGTCAGCTCTTCGCATGAGGTGATTAAAGTACTGGCGTTTCAGCTTCAGCATCATTCCTTCAAAAGAACACCCAGGACTGATCTCCTTCAGAATGGACAGGTTGGATCTTTTTGCAGTCCAAGGGACTCTCAGGAGTCTTCTCCAACACCACAGTTCAAAAGCATCAATTCTTCAGCACTCAGCCTTCTTCACAGTCCAACTCTCACATCCATACATGACCACTGGAAAAACCATAGCCTTGACTAGATGGACCTTTGTTGGCAAAGTAATGTCTCTGCTTTTGAATATGCTATCTAGATTGGTCATAACTTTTCTTCCAAGGAGTAAGCGTCTTTTAATTTCATGGCTGCAGTCACCATCTGCAGTGACACTGTTTTCACTGTTTCCCCATCTCTTTTTCACTCTCCACTTCCACTTTCATCAAGAGGCTTTTTAGTTCCTCTTCACTTCTACCATAAGGGTGGTGTCATCTGCATATCTGAGGTTATTGATATTTCTCCTGGCAATCTTGATTCCAGCTTGTGTTTCTTCCAGTCCAGCGTTTCTCATGATGTACTCTGCATAGAAGTTAAATAAGCAGGGTGTGACAATATACAGCCTTGACGTCCTCCTTTTCCTATTTGGAACCAGTCTGTTGTTCCATGTCCAGTTTTAACTGTTGCTTCCTGACCTGCATACAATACAGGTTTCTCAAGAGGCAGGTTATGTGGTCTGGTATTCCCATCTCTTTCAGAATTTTCCACAGTTTATTGTGATCCACACAGTCAAAGGCTTTGGCATAGTCAATAAAGCAGAAATAGATGTTTTTCTGGAACTCTCCTGCATTTTCCATGATCCAGTGGATGTTGGCAATTTGATCTCTGGTTCCTCTGCCTTTTCTAAAACCAACTTGAACATCAGGGAGTTCATGGTTCACGTATTGCTGAAGCCTGGTGTGGAGAATTTTGAGCATTACTTTACTAGCATGTGAGATGAGTGCAATTGTGTGGTAGTTTGAGCATTCTTTGGCATTGCCTTTCTTTGGGATTGGAATGAAAACTGACCTTTTCCAGTCCTGTGGCCACTGCTGAGTTTTCCAAATTTGCTGGCATATTGAGTGCAGCACTTTCACAGAATCATCTTTCAGGATTTGAAACAGCTCAACTGGAATTCCATCACCTCCACTAGCTTTGTTTGTAGTGATGCTTTCTAAGGCCCACTTGACTTCACATTCCAAGATTTCTGGCTCTAGATTAGTGATCACATCATCATGATTATCTGGGTCATGAAGATCTTTTCTGTACAGTTCTTCTGTATATTCTTGCCACCTCTTAATATCTTCTGCTTCTGTTAGGTCCAGACCATTTCTGTCCTTTATCGAGCCCATCTTTGCATGAAATGTTCCCTTGGTATCTCTAAATTTCTTGAAGAGATCTCTAGTCTTTCCCATTCTATTGTTTTCCTCTATTTCTTTGCATTGATCGCTGAAGAAGGCTTTCTTATCTCTTCTTGCTATTCTTTGAAACTCTGCATTCAGATGCTTATATCTTTCCTTTTCTCCTTTGTTTTTCACCTCTCTCCTTTTTACAGCTATTTGTAAGGCCTCCCCAGACAGCCATTTTGCTTTTTTGCATTTCTTTTCCATGGGGATGGTCTTGATCCCTGTCTCCTGTACAATGTCATGAACCTCATTCCATAGTTCATCAGGCACTCTATCTATCAGATCTAGGCCCTTAAATCTATTTCTCACTTCCACTGTATAATCATAAGGGATTTGATTTAGGTCATACCTGAATGGTCTAGCGGTTTTCCCTACTTTCTTCAATTTAAGTCTGAATTTGGTAATAAGGAGTTCATGATCTGAGCCACAGTCAGCTCCTGGTCTTGTTTTTGTTGATTGTATAGAGCTTCTCCATCTTTGGCTGCAAAGAATATAATCAATCTGATTTCGGTGTTGACCATCTGGTGATGTCCATGTGTAGAGTCCTCTCTTGTGTTGTTGGAAGAGGGTGTTTGCTATGACCAGTGCATTTTCTTGGCAAACCTATTAGTCTTTGCCCTGCTTCACTCCGCATTCCAAGGCCAAATTTGCCTGTTATTCCAGGTGTTTCTTGACTTCTTACTTTTGCATTCTAATCCCCTATAATTAAAAGGACATCTGTTTTGGGTGTTAGTTCTAAAAGGTCTTGTAGGTCTTCATAAAACCGTTCAACTTCAGTTTCTTCAGCGTTACTGGTTGGGGCATAGACTTGGATAACTGTAATATTGAATGGTTTGCCTTGGAGACGAACAGAGATCATTCTGTCATTTTTGAGATTGCATCCAAGTACTGCATTTCGGACTCTTTTGTTGACCATAATGGCTACTCCATTTCTTCTGAGGGATTCCTGCCCACAGTAGTAGATATAATGGTCATCTGAGTTAAATTCACCCATTCCAGTCCATTTTAGTTCACTGATTCCTAATGTCGACGTTCACCCTTGCCATCTCTTGTTTGACCACTTCCAATTACTCAGCTATTAAAAAGAATGCATTTGAATCAGTTCTAATAAGGTGGATGAAACTGGAACCTGCTATACAGAGTGAAGTAAGTCAGAACAAAAAACACCAATACAGTATATTAATGCGTACATATGGAATTTAGAAAGATGTTAATGATGACCGTATATGTGAGACAGCAAAAGAGACACAGATATAAAAACAGACTTTTGGACTCTGTGGGAGAAGGCAAGGGTGGGATGATATGAGAGAATATCATTGAAATATGTATATTACCATATGTGAAATAGATCACCAGTCCAGGTCCAATGCATGAAAAAGGGTGCTCAGGGCCAGTGTACTGGGATGAACCTGAGTGATTTGATGGGGAGGGAGGTGGGAAGAGGGTTCAGTATGGGGAACACATGTACACCCATGGCTGATTCATGTCAACATATGGCCAAAACCACTACAATATTGTAAAGTAATTAGCCCCCAATTAAAATAAATAAATTAATTTTTTAATTATCAAAATATTAGTAAACCAAATCCAACAATACATTAAAAGGATCAATACCGTGTCAAGTTGGATTCATTCCAGGGTCACACAATGGTTCAACATAAACAAATTAATCCATGTGATACACCACATCAACAAAAGGACAAAACCAAATGATTATCTCAGAAATACAAAAACAGCACTTGACAAAAGTTAACATTCATGATAAAAACTCACATGAAAGTGGACATAGACAGGTGATTGTTATTGTTCAGTCGCCAAGTCGTGTCTGACTCTCTGTGACCCCATAAACTGCAGCACAGCAAATTTCCCGGTCTTTCACTATCTCCCTGAGTTTGCTCAAACTCATGTCCATTGAGTCAGTGATGCCACCCAACCATCTCATCCTCTGTCACCCCCTTCTCCTCTTGCCCTCAATTTTTCCCTGCATCAGGGTCTTTTCCAGTGAATCGGCACTTCACATCATGTGGTCAAAGTATTGGAGCTTCAGCATCAGTTCTTCCAATGAATACTCAGGGTTGATAACCTTTAGGATGGACTGCTTCGATCTCCTTGCTGTCCAAGGGACTCTCAAGAGTCTTCTCCAGCACCACAGTTCAAAAGCATTAATTCTTAAGTTCTCAGATTTCTTTCTGGTTCAAATCTCACATCGATACATGACCATTGGAGAAACCATAGCTTTGACTTTATGGACCTTTGTCAGCAAAGTGATGCCTCTGCTTTTTAACATGCCATCTCAGTTTGTCAAAGCTTTTATTTCAAGGAGCAAACATCTTTTAATTTCATGGCTGCAGTCACCATCTGCAATGATTTTGGAACCCAAGAGAATAAAATCCATCCCTGTTTCCACTTTTCCCCCATCTATTTGCAATGAAGTGATAGGAGAGGTCATATGCCAATATAATAAATGCCGTTTATGACAAACCCACAGTTAACATAATAAACTTGGAAAAGCTGAAAACTTTCCTAATAAGTAGAGGAACAAGACAAAGATGCTCACTCTCACCACATTTATTTAACATAGTGTTGGAACTCCTAGCCGCAGAAATCAGATAAGGAAAACAAATAAACATTCAAACTGGAAACAAAGAGGTAAAACTGTCACTGGATGCAGATGCCATGATACTTTATATAGAGAACCCTAAAGAACTAATCAAGGAATTCAGTAAAGTTGCATGAGATTAAAATACAAAATTCTGTTGTGTTTCTATATAATAATAATGAAATATCAGGAAGAGAAAGTTTTTTTAAAAATCCCCTTTAAAGTTGCATGAATTAAACTATATAATATTTAAATAATGATACTGCAAAGAAAAAAATGATACATGTTAATATTTTGGCAAAGTTTGCATAGTTCAGTTTTGAACTATGATCATTTTGAAATGATCGGTTTATTTTTTTTTAACTTAGGAATGCTTTACCACCAAGTACTGTGTTGAATGAAGACTCAGTTCAGTTCAGTTCAGCCACTCAGTCGTGTCTGACTCTGCGACCTCATCAATCAGAGGACACCAGGCCTCCCTGTCCATCATCAACCCCCGGAGTTCACTCAAACTCATGTCCATCAAGTTGGTGATGCCATCCAGCCATCTCATCCTCTGTCATGCCCTTCACCTCCTGACCCCAATCCCTCCCAGCATCAGGGTCTTTTCCAATGAGTCAACTCTTTGCATGAGGTGGCCAAAGTATTGGAGTTTCAGCTTTAGCATCAGTCCTTCCAATGAACACCCAGGGCTGATCTTCTTTAGAATGGACTGGTTGGATCTCCTTGCAGTCCAGAGGACTCTCAAGAGTCTTCTCCAACACCACAGTTCAAAAGCATCAATTCTTTGGTGCTCAGCTTTCTTCACAGTCCAACTCTCACATCCGTACATGACCACTGGAAAAACCATAGCCTTGACTAGACAGACCTTGGTTGGCAAAGTAATGTCTCTGCTTTTTAATATGCTATCTAGGTTGGACATAACTTTCCTTCCTAGAATTTGGATTTTCCTATTAGAATAACATGACAAATTAAAAAATAATAATAAATAAAGTTGCATGAAAAAAGAAGCAGCCCTAAAAATACATTTAATCAAATAGATAGAAGACTTATACTCTGAAAACTGAAACATTAATGAAGGAAGTTCAAGATGATTCAAAGAAATTGAATGATATCTAATGATCTTGAATTGGAAGACATAATATTGTTAAAATGATCATACCATTCAAAGCTCAGAAAAGAAAATACAATGCTCAAAACAGTAAAAAAATATTTGCAAGTAATTTATCTGACAAGGCATTGTTTTAGTATACATTGTATAACAGAATACCATAAACTTGGTGACTTATAAAGAACAGAAATTTATTCCTCACAGTTCTGGAAGCTAGGAATTCCAAGACAGATGGATGCCTGATAGATGCAGAGTGTAGATGTTGCTAGTCTTTAAGGAAACTCAAATTAAACCACAATTAGATGCTAGTGCACACCAATTAGGATGACCATGATAAAACACACACACAAACACACACTTATGCACACCCTGAAAATAAGTGCTGGCAAGATTGCAGAGAAATTGAAATACTGTGCATTTCTTTTGGGAATGTAAAATGGTCCAGCTGCTGTAAAACATAGTATAAAAATTCTTCAAAAAATTAAACATAGAATTACTATATGAGCCAAAAATTTTACTTCTGGATATGTATCCAAAAGAAGTGAAGGCAGAGACTCAAGCAGAAACTTGTACACCTTCTATTTTTCCTGTGTACATTCTAAAGTCTCTCCTAATTGATCAGACAGTTGCTCTGGAATCTGGAAAAAATTCAAGTAACTCTGGGGGAATAGAATTAATTAAACTCTTGTGGCAGATTTCCCAATGGCTAAGACCTGAGGGAGTCCCCAGAGCAGTTACATAATGGCAGACTTTGATTTCATCAGGCATTTCCCTTGACAGATGCACTGTCTTATACTTAGTTCTCATGTCCTGGCAGATCACAGCCCACTGCAATGTGTCCTCCATTGGTTGGACTGTGTTTTCCCCCATGAATATCAAGCCAATCACATGGATGAATCTAAACACAAAGAATAGATCTGATCCCCATGGGGTAAGCCAATTTTCCAAGGTCAATAATGACTGAGCGTAAGAAGATTTATCAATTGCCTGGTATGTTGGGACTAATAATCTGGTGTTTGCCCAGAATGATGTAAAGTCACTGTCCAGGTCATTTCTTCAGGGTGCATTAATTATACCTCCCTTCAGCAGTTAATAAATATTTCATCTTCACCGGCCCTGAAATCTATAATTAGGGAATCCTAGACACATGATCTGAGTATAGCCAGTAGTTTTAGATGCAAGAAGTAAAGAGCTGAATTGAGGCTAGTGGCCTTACCTGTAAGCAGGGCCTGGGCTGAAGACAAGCCTTGGGGGCAACAGAGAAAAGGCCACTGGGCCATGTCCTTTCACTCTTGCTCCATCTCCCTCCTTCAACATCACCCCAGATGTTGCATTCCTGATGTGGTTCTCAGTTAAGGTGAGACAGGGGAGCAGGATTGTCTATGTTTGGTCATGGGTACATTGGGGGCTGAAGAGGTTGAACAGCCTGAACAGAAGGGACAAAGGAGGGAAGAGCATGGCTATGGTAGTCATCCACAGGTAAGAGACCACACAGGGACTCTGGGAGTACTTGCTCCAAATCAAGGCTCTGTGCTTATTTATCATTTGATCTTAGGCATGTGAGGTAATGTCTATGCTGGAATCCCCTAACTGCAAAGTAACATCTAGCACACTGGGAGAGCAATTACTAAGTGTAAAGTTGTTAAAACTGTGGCCTGCTCATAGTTAAGACTTAAGTCGCATTTACTATTGCTGTTTCAGCTCTTATTATCTGTCCTGTGTGTTGGCCTTTGTTCCTGTCCAGGAATTTATTTGAAAATTTAAAAGTAATCATTTCAGTGGAAAAGAATCCACCTGCCATTGCAGGAGACACAAGAGATGTAGGTTCAATCCCTGGATCAGGAAGATCCTCTAGGCTAGGAAATTACAACCCACTCAAGTACTCTTGCCTGGAAAATTCCATGGACAGAGAAGCCTGGTGGCCTACTGTCCAAGGAATCACAAAGAATCAGACAGGACTGAGGACATACACACATTTATTCTTTTCAGGTTTTGGTGAAAAACAGTATAATTCTTGTATCATCTTGTTCATGAAGGGAATCAGGCTAGATGAAACCTGAACCATCCAAGTCAAACGAAAATCAGCCTCCAAGGAAGATTAGATAACAGACACTCCTCATGCATTCCAGCATCCACCAATCATGCTTCATTTAATGCCAATTTATGCTTATATTCTGAGAAAATAAGAGTAAATTTCCCCATAGGTGGCCCTCCACATTCAACCAGCTCAAGAAGGAGGTAATAAATTATTACTTATAGAAGACAATTCTGTTGGGATTACCAGGAGAAATTGATCCTAATGGGTGTCCATGTATGCTTCTTTGCCTCTCCCTTCCCTCTTCCTTTCTTACCTTCTTTCCACTATATTAAGTAGTCTTGCATGCCAGGCACTATGTTTTAGCAGTGAAGGTTAAGAAAATTAATGAGGAAGTCAAATTTGTCACAAGCTGGGGACAAGAACCAGACATATGAACAAATAACCGAAATGCCTATTATTCCAATATAAAAAGTTTTTATGAGAACCCTGATAGTAAATGTGTTGATGAATAGTGCCAAGACTGCATCAGTCGTTTAAGACTGCCTCTCTACCTAAGATGGAGAAGGAAATGCAACCCACTCCAGTATTCTTGCCTAGAGAATCCCGTGGACAGAGGAGCCTGGTGGGCTGCTGTCCATAGGATCACACACAGTTGGACATGACTAGAGCGACTTAGCATGCATGCATGCATTGGAGGAAATGGCAACCAGCTCCAGTATTCTTGCCTGGAGAATCCAAGGGACAGAGGAGCCTGGTGGGCTGCCATCTATGGGGTCGCACAGAGTGGACACGCCTGAAGGAACTTAGCAGCAGCAGCAGCAGCTCTACCTAAGAATTGCAATACTAGTTGGTGTTTAAGATTCAAAGGCATGTTTTTATTTTAAAAACATCCTCTGTAGAGGACTTAAAAGCTTTTTCCCACATCAGCATATAACATACTTTGAAAGTGGAATTGATGTTAGAGGGAATTACCTCATCAACTCCCACTCAAGAGACAGAAATGTCTCATCCAAACCCTGAAGGCTAGAGAGACACAGCAAGAATGAATGTCTCTGAAGAGATGCATTGTACAAAGAATTGACTGTTGGCACCCAAGAATAGCCTATGAAGTCAGGGAAGAGAAGGAAAGAGATGGAAAAAAATACAAGAGACCAGCCCTTCACATCTGTTTCATCATGGCAGGTTTGGGAAGAAGTCCAAAAGTTAGATTTTCCATTTCATCTCATATTATCTATGGAAACTCCAAATTTACAGTCAGGGTCATAAGAGCATAAATTCACTTATCCAAATGGTTCTGAATACATACAAGAGGACTTCCATGTGGTCAAAATTTACCCAATTTTATGAACTGAACTTTTTTACTTAGTCATCTAAATATGTTGAAATTTATAAATCTTGAGTTGCAAACTCATGTATCTTTATCAAACATATTTTTTTAAAGAGTGATGTGTCTAGAACTGAGATAAGAAGCGGTGGAGGCTGAACCAAATAAGAAAGTGTAGGGCCCTTTAAAGGTGGTAAAATTACATCTTAAGATGCACTGGTTAAACAATTCATCAGTATACCAGCATGATATGCTTTTGAGCCACCTGTGTGCTCAATTCAAAACAGTGCCTGTAATTAGAAAATTTGTTCGGTTTTCCTTTACTAAATATGATTAAGAATATCCAACAAGGTGGCTCAGACAGTAAAGAATCTGCCTGCAATGCAGGAAACCCGGGTTTGATCCCTGCGTCGGGAAGATCCCCTGAAGAAGAGAATGGCAACCCACTCCAGTATTTTTGCCTGAAGAATTCCATGGACAGAGGAGCCTGGCTGGCTATAGTTCATGGGGTCACGAAGAAAGGAACATGACTGGGCGATTTACGTTTTCACTGTGCTTGAAGCAATTACCTGTTAGATTTCCCTGGTGGCTCAGACGGGAAAGCGTCTGTCTACAATGAGGGAGACCTGGGTTCGATCCCTGGGTCGGGAAGTTCCCTAGAGAAGGAAAAGGCAACCCACTTCAGTACTCTTGCTTAGGAAATCCCATGGACGGAGGAGCCTGGTGTCCATGGGGTCGCAAAGAGTCGGACACGACTGAGCGACTTCACTTTCACTTTCTTTTTTTAAATATAAATTTATTTATTTTAATTGGAGGTTAATTACTTTACAATATTGTATTGGTTTTGCCATACATCAACATGAATCCACCACAGGTATACACATGTTCCCCATCCTGAACCCCCCTCCCTCCTCCCTCCCCATACCATCCCTCTGGGTCATCTCAGTGCACCAGCCCTAAGCATCCAGTATCATGCATCGAACCTGGACTGGCGATTTGTTTCATATATGATATACATGTTTCAATGCCATTCTCCCAAATCATCCCACCCTCTCCCTCTCCCTCTCCCACAGAGTCCAAAAGACTGTTCTATACATCTGTGTCTCTTTTGCTGTCTCACATAGAGGGTTATCATTACCATCTTTCTAAATTCCATATATATGTGTTAGTATACTGTATTGGTGTTTTTCTTTCTGACTTACTTCACTCTGTATAATTGGCTCCAGTTTCATCCACCTCATTAGAACTGATTCAAATGTGTTCTTTTTAATGGCTGAGTAACACTCCATTGTGTATATGTACCACAGCTTTCTTATCCATTCAGCACTTTTAAAACTTTGTTTCCTCCATATCCTCTAGTTCTAGTCTGGAGATTGGAACATGGATGGGAAAAATGAAACACTGACTGATTTCTTTCTCCTGGGACTTTTCCCAGAGCTGCAGTACATCAGCATCCTCATCACCTCCATTCTTCTGGTCTACATCATCGCCTTCACTGGCAATGCCATCCTAATCCTCTTGATTTGGGTGGACTCCCACCTCCACACCCCCATGTATATACTGCTCAGCCATCTCTCTCTCATTGACTTGGCCTTAATTTCTACCACAGTTCCAAAAATGGCCATCAACTTTTTCTCTGGGAAGAAAAACATCTCAAAAGTTGCCTGTGGAACCCAGATTTTCTTTTTCTTTGCCCTCGGGGGTGGTGAGTGTCTCCTTTTGACCCTTATGTCTTATGACCGCTATGTGGCCATTTGCAACCCCCTGAGATACACAATCATCATGAACCCAAGAGTCTGCCTGCAGATGGCTCTAGTGTCCTGGGGCGGAGGTGCACTAAATTCCCTCCTCAATACCATCTACACCATGCATTTCCCCTTCTGTGGCTCCAGGGAGATCCTCCACTTCTTCTGTGAGATGCCTGCTGTCCTAAAGCTCTCTTGCGAAGACACTTCCCTCTATGAGATGGTGGTGTCTGTCATCTGCATTGTATTTGTTCTTCTTCCATTAGGGCTCATCGTGGCTTCCTACATACTCATCTTCCTCACAGTCCTCCACATGAACTCACCAGCGGGCAGGAGGAAAGCCCTGGCTGTATGCTCCTCTCATTTGGCTGTAGTGAGCCTCTACTATGGGCCGGCCATAATCATCTACATGACTCCCCACTCCTTTCACACTTTGGAGCAGGATGAAGTACTCTCCATGATTAATACCGTCTTCACCCCCATGCTCAACCCTCTCATTTACAGTCTGAGGAACAAGGAGGTGCTGGGTGCTCTGAGAAAAGCAATGAACAGAAGATTCATTTTGAGTTAGAAAATCTATCTTCATTCTGTAAATAGCCTGCCACATCTATAGACACTCTGGAACCACAAAATAGATGACAAGCCACATCTCTATACTTACAGTATCTAAGAGGTAAATATTTATCCCTTAAAGTATTTCCTATACTTTGGCTCAAAACTTGGCAGAACAAATCTGAGAATATGGATACCTGGGCATGACCCTGGTGTCGATATTTGCCAGCTGTATGAAAAGCTATATAAGGAAATTCTCTTATTTGTACCAATTAACGAATTCATTCAGCCTTGATGGTAATTTCCAGATCTAAAATGTTTCTGATTCTATTCTAAGATTCTGTGACACTGTTGGAGGATGCATCAGTTTCAATATCTTTTTCATACTCTTTTTACAGCAAATTTTGAAGTTCATACTCCAAAAATGGGCATAAGGATGCTTGTTTGGTAGTAAATATTGAAATTTTACCATATCAAGTCACTGTGTGCTTTTTAGTGATCCAGTCCAATTTTCGGTGGATGTGTGAATTCCTGCAAAATGGTCTGTGGCCAATTCATTCATGAAAAGATTGTCAGAAGTAAAACAAGGAATGGCAGATTTTTGAGCCAACCCATGCTAAGAACTAGTCATGAGAATGTGCTTCTCATATTGCCAGATTTCCTGGGAGATTGTAGCCCAGCCTTTTGTTTATACAGAACAGAAAACTAATAAAAAGAAATTTGTCCAAGTTTGAAGAACAGTACTTTATGAGAAAGCAGACATGGAAAGGGACACAAAGACCAGGTAGTGGGCTGCTGCCACACTTGCTGTTCACAGCAGTGAGCTATTGGTATTTCTAAGTCAGGGTTATTGCCTACTAAAAGAATAATCTCCAATGGGTTCTGAGATAGAGACACTCCATGAGTGCAATTAGTCAAACAAGTAGGTTCAAATGAAATATAAATTTAAAGAATTATTAGACTCATTTTATGGAGAACAAAACAGAGGTATTTAATGGACTACATTTCTTGTGTTTCTTCTGATGGTCACATATTATAGATATGCTAAATTCTGGGTTCTCATAGTTTAATGAAGGATACTAGAGTCTCCACAAGGATAATGTATTTAGGTTCCTTCCTATTCATTTTATCTTCTTGCTTGGTCAATGTCCTCCACAAATCTAGTGGTTAACAAGTATTACCATACGAAGTTAGAAATGGATTTTATTTCTCAAACTAAATATGATGAGGTAAAACCATATCACTTACAGTGAACCTCAGAGCTCAGTTTTACTTTTTATTTTAATGAATGGTGGAAGTGGAAAAGGAGAGAATGAGAAGTTGGAGGATTGTTCCCATTTTTAATTTTGTTGTTCAGTACCTGAGTCGTGTCCAGTTCTTTGCAACCTATGAACTACAGCATGCCAGGCTTCCTGTCCTTTACTATCTCATGAAGTTTGCTCAAACTTATATCCACTGAGTCAGTGATCCTGTCCAACCATCTCATCCTCTGTCTCCCCATTCTCCTCTTGCCCTCAATCTATCCCAGCAGGGTCTTTTCTAATGAGTTAGCTCTTCCCATCACATGGCCAAAGTATTGGGGCTTCAGCTTCAACATCAATTCTTCCATTGAATATTCAGAGTTGATATCCTTTAGGATTGACTGGTTTGATCTCCTTGCTGTCCAAAGGATTCTCAGGAGTCACCTCCAGTACCAGTTTCAAAGCATCAATTCTTTGGCTCTCAGACTTCTTTATGGTCTAACTCACATCCATACATGAGTTCTGGAAAAACCATATCTTACACGAACCAAGAAATTCCAGATGTTCAAGCTGGTTTTAGAAAAGGCAGAGGAACCAGAGACCAAATTACCAACATCCGTTGGATCATAGAAAAAGCAAGAGAATTCCAGAAAAACATCTACTTTTTATTCATTGGCTATGCTAAAGCCTTTGACTGTGTGGATAACAACTAACTGTGGAAATTTCTTAAAAAGATAGGAACACCAGACCACCTTACTTGCCTGCTGAGAAATCTGTATGCATGTCAAGAAGCAACAGTTAGAACCAGACATGGAATAGTAGACTGGTTCCAAATTGGGAAAGGAGTATGTCAAGGTTGTATATTGTCACCTTGCTTATTTAACTTATATCCAGAGTACCTATGTGCAGACTGGATGAAGCACAAGCTGAAATCAAAATTGCAGGGAGAAATATCAATAACCTCAAATACGCAGATGACACCACCCTTATGGCAGAAAGTGAAGAGAAACTAAAGAGCCTCTTGAAGAAAGTGAAAAAGGAGAGTGAAAAAGCTGGCTTAAAACTCAACGTTCAAAAAACAAAGATCATGGCGTCCATTCCCATCACTTAATGGCAAATAGATGGGGAAACAATGAAAACTGACAGATTTTTCTCTTCTTGGGCTCCAAATTCACTATCGATGTTGACTGCAGCCATAAAATCAAAAGATGCTTGCTCCTTGGAAGTAAAGCTATGACAAACCTAGACAGCATATTAAAAAGCAGAGACATTATTTTACTGACAAAGGTTCATATAGTCAAAGCTATGGTTTTTTCAGTCATGTACTGATGTGAGAGTTGGACCATAAAGAAAGTTGAGTGCCAAAGAACTGATGCTTTTGAAGTGTGGTGTTGAAGACTCTGGAGAGTCCCTTGGACAGCAAGGAAATCAAACCAGTCAATTCTAAAGAAAATCAATCCTGAATATTCATTGGAAGGACTGATGCTGAAGATGAAGCTCCAATACTTTGGCCACCAGAGGTGAAGAGCCCACTCATTGGAAAAAACACTGATACTGGGAAAGATTAAAGGGAGGAGGAGAAGGGAATGACAGAGGATGAGATGGTTGGATGGCATCACTGACTCAATAAACATGAGTTTGAACAAGCTCTGGGAGTTGATGATGGACAGGGAAGCCTGGCATGCCGCAGTCCATGGGGTTACAAAGAGTCGGGCATGATTGAGAGACTGAACTGAACCAAACTTAACTATATGGACCTTTGTCAGCAAAGTGATGTCTCTGCTTTTTAATATGCTATCCAAGTTTGTCATAGCTTTTCTTCCAAGGGACAAACATCTTTTAATTTCATGGCTGCAGTCACAATCTGCAGTGATTTTAGAGCCCAAGAAAATGAAATCTATCACTATTTCTACTTTTTCCCCATCGTTTTGCCTCAAAGTGATAAGACCAGGGGCTTTCCTGGTAGCTCAGCTGGCAAAGAATCTGCCTGTGTGAAGTGATAGGCTATCCCATCCATCCAGTATTCTTGGGCTTCTCTGGTGGCTCAGATGGTAAAGAATCTAAAGAATCTACCTGCAATGCAGGAGACCTGGGTTTAATCCCCAGTTTGGGAAGATCTTTTGGAGGAGGGCATGGCAACCCACTCCAGTATTGTTGCCTGGAGAATCCCCATGGACAGAGGAGCCTGGTGGGCTCCAGTCCATGAGGTCACAAACAGCTGGACATGACTGAGTGACTAAGCACAACACAGATGGGACCAGATGCCATGATCTTAATTTTTTGAATGTTGAGATATATATATACTATATATATATATATACTTGAGTGCATCAGGTCTTAGCTGCTGCATGTGGGATCTTCATTGGGGTGTGTAGACTCAGTAGTTGTGGCCCAAGAGGCTTAGTTGCCCCACAGCCTGTGGGATCTTAGTTTCCCAACTAGGGATTGAACCCACTTCCACTATATTGGAAGGCAGATTCTTAACCTCTGGACCACCAGGGAAGTCCCCCAAATGTTGAGTGTTAAGCCAATTTTTTCAGTCTCCTCTTTCACCTTCATCAAGAGGCTCTTTAAATTCCTCTTTGCTTTCTTCCACTAATGTGGTATCATCAGCATATCTGCTTGTTGATATTTCTCCTGGAAATCTTGATTCCAGGAGATTGTGCTTCATCCAGTCAGGCATTTCACATGATGTACTCTGGATATAAGTTAAATAAGCAAGGTGACAATATACAGCCTTTCCCAATTTGGAACCACTCCATTCTTCCATGTTCAATTCCAACTGTTGCTTCTTGACCTACATACATATTTCTCAGGAGGCAAGTAAGGTGGTCTGGTATTCCCATCTCTTTAAGAATTTTCCACAGTTTATTGTGATCCACACAGTCAAAGGCTTTAGCGTAGCCAATGAAGCAGAAGTTGGTGTTTTTCTGGAATTCCCTTGCTCTTTCTATGATACAGCAGATGTTGGTAATTTGATCTCTGATCCCTCTGCCTTTTCTAAATCTATCTTGTCTACCTGGAAGTTCTCAGTTCATGTACTGTTGAAGCCAGCATGAAGGATTTTGAGCATTAACTTGGCAGCATGCAAAATGAGTGCAACTGTGAAAATTGACCTATTCCAGTGCTAAGGTCACTGGTGAATTTTCCAAATTGGCTGGCATATTGAGCACAGCACTTTAACAGCATCATTTTTGGATTTTTAATAGTGAGTCTTTAAATCAGTCCTTTACTTCAAAATGTGTGCTGTTAACTGCAGCTAGACATGACTAAGAGGAAGAGGGATTCTGCAGAAGCCACTACTACTCTTAGTTAACAGTCAATGAAGAATGTCTGTGTGTGAGCTCAGTCACTCAGTCACATCCAACTCTTTGCACTCCCCAGACTGTATCTTGCCACTACTCCATCCATGGGATTTTTCAAGAAAGAATACTGGAATGGGTAGCCATTTTCTCCTCCAGGGGATCTTCCCCACCCAGGGATCAAAACCGCCTCTCCTGTGTCTCTTGCATTGCAGGTGGATTCTTAACTCACTGAGCCATCAGGGAAGTCCCCCAAAAGTCTATCAGAAAGACAATCACCAAGAGGCCAATTAGCTTGAGTAGTGACAACCAAATTCTAATACTCCTCATGGCAATAGTTTATCACAATGCTTATAATCAGATGTCGTCACCATCACCAACCCTCACATTTGTACAGTGCTCTGCACATTTCAAAAACTTTACCTGGTCTCTAAGAACTAATTTTTAAAACGAGAGTAAGCAGCTTCTCATTAATAGTTATTGTTTTAAAAAAAATTGTAACTTACCAAGTATGAGAATTTAGTGGTTTAGTCCTTGAACTTTTACTAATTAAATAGGAAACATCACACAATTAGTCTCTGTGAGCCTCATTTCCATCACAAATGCCAACAATGACGTTTGTTTATAACATTGCCAAATTCCAAGTTTTGTTATTTGATAGTGAAGTTATAAAAACCAAAATGCAAATTAAAATATATAAAATATTATATCCATCAAGACAGAGCATTTGATGTCAGGGAACTTTCTGTCAAATGCTAAAACAAGTGATAGAGTAAGCCTGGCAGAATACAAATTCTGCATTCGAATACAAATATCATCTTGCAATTTGGTATAACACTCAGTTACACAATTACCTAAACTATACAATTAAATCCTGCTCCTCCTGGCTCCTGGCCATACAAAGATAGTCGAGAACAGGATGGGATACTAAATAGAAAGATAGGTTCGTATCAGTTGCTTTTTATTTTTATTTTTAAAAGGTTGGCATAAGAACCCTGGTTCATAAGAGTCAGGAAAGAAATAGCTGAGAGAAGCACAAGCACATATTCTGAGGAGAGATATGCAGGTCTTGCTCCCTTACATATCACTGCAGAGCCTCTCAGCTGTTCCTTAGATCCCCACTATACTGTGAACCAGACAAAACATCTAACAGTCACTTAATTGCTTATTTAATTCTTTTGTTTTTCCCATTTTAAAGAATTTGTGAATGATTTTTATGAACTTATAAGTAGTCATGTTGTTGCACACTGGGAGTGCTAGTGGCTCTCTGTTTATTTATAGTATTTTGCTCCAATCAATCTCACAAACTACATATTTGATAATAAATGAACATGGAGATCTGGGCATATTTTCATGAATGAAGTTACTTACAGATAACTTTCAAGAAACTTATTTACTAACAGAAGAATTAAATGCATCAGAGTCGCGGATCACAATAAACTGTGGAAAATTCTGAAAGATAGAATACCAGACCACCTGACCTACCTCTTGAGAAACCTATATGCAGGTCAGGAAGCAACAGTTAGAACTGGACATGGAAAAACAGACTGGTTTCAAATAGGAAAAGGAGTATGTCAAGGCTGTATATTGTCACCCTGCTTATTTAAATTATATGCAGAGTACCTCATGAGAAATGCTGGGCTAGAAGAAGCACAAGCTGGAATCAAGATTGCTGGGAGAAATATCAATAACCTCAGATATGCAGATGACACCACCCTTATGGCAGAAAGTGAAGAGGAACTCAAAAGCCTCTTGATGAAAGTGAAAGAGGAGAGTGAAAAAGTTGGCTTAAAGCTCAACATTCAGAAAACGAAGATCATGGCATCTGGTCCCATAACTTCATGGGAAATAGATGGGGAAACAGTGGAAACAGTGGCTGACTTTATTTGGGGGGGCTCCAAAATCACTGCAGATGGTGATTGCAGCCATGAAATTAAAAGACGCTTACTCCTTGGAAGGAAAGACATGACCAACCTAGACAGCATATTAAAAAGCAGAGACATTACTTTGCCAACAACAATCTTTCTAGTCAAGGCTATGGTTTTTCCAGTGGTCATGTATGGATGTGAGAGTTGGACTGTGAAGAAAGCTGAGCACTGAAAAATTGATGCTTTTGAACTGTGGTGTTGGAGAAGACTCTTGAGAGTCCCTTGGACTGCAAGGAGATCCAACCAGTCCATTCTAAAGGAGATCAGTCCTGGGTGTTCATTGGGAGGACTGATGCTGAAGCTGAAATTCCAATACTTTGGCCATCTCATGTGAAGAACTGACTCATTGAAAAAGACCTTGATGCTGAGAGGGATTGGGGGCAGGAGGAGAAGGGGACAACAGAGGATGAGATGGCTGGATGGCATCACTGACTCGATGGACATGAGTTTGAGTGAACTCCGGGAGTTGGTGATGGACAGGGAGGCTTGGCATGCTGCCATTCATGGGGTCACAAAGAATCGGACACAACTGAGCAACTGAACTGAACTGAACTGAGCACCATGGCCTGGGGAGTGGCCTCCCATGAAAGCAGGGTTTGACATACTACGTCTTTGAGAGACTCTGGTTCAGTGATTATAGATGTCCTTCCTTGTAACATCAAATTTTATTCCAAGAAAAATTGACCATAAATATACTTAAAACAGACACTATTGACTTCCACGTAGGTATTGAAGGTGCTCCAGACTTTGGATTTCAGTGAGGGTTATAAATCACTACAAGATCTGTGGCCATTTATATGATCATATTATGTATGCTGCTGCTAAGTCGCTTCAGTCGTGTCCGACTCTGTGCAACCCCATAGACAGCAGCCCACCAGCCTCCCCCGTCCCTGGGATTCTCCAGGCAAGAATACTGGATTGGGTTGCCATTTCCTTCTCCAATGCATGAAAGTGAAAAGTGAAAGTGAAGTCGCTCAGTCGTGTCTGACTCTTAGCGACCCCATGGACTGCAGCCCACCAGGCTCCTCCATCCATGGGATTTTCCAGGCAAGAGTACTGGAGTGGGGTGCCATTGCCTTCTCCATATTATGTATACAGAATGAATAAATCAGTTTTTCCAAACTACTGTGAAAAAGACAGTCATTTCCTATCAAAGGACATAGGCATTTAATGTGTGTTATTTGATGTCACTTTACATTTCTGTGCCTCAGTTTCATATTCAGATATAATTTTACTAAGAGCTATAAAACAACAAGCTCTGTTGAGCAAAATGGTGGAGTAGACAGCTCCAAACTTCTCTTTCCAGAGTAACATCAAAATAGCAATCAAAAGCCATGAGAATCAACTTTGTAAGAACTCTGAAAAATAATAGAAAGTGTATGTCAACCAAGTGAATTGAAGCAATAAAAATATGGGGAGGGAGGTGGAAGTGGGGTTCAGGATTGGGAACACGTGTACACCCGTGGTGGATTCATGTTGATGTATGGCAAAACCAATACAATATTGTAAAGTAATTAGCCTCCAATTAAAATAAATAAATTTAAATTTTAAAAAAAGAAACAAAAAAAATTAGGAAAGCTTTGTGGCATTTCCTTGCCTTTGCACCACATCTCCACAGCCCAGCACAAGTTTTGAAGATGGCAGCCTCATTGCCAGTATGGGACGCAGGTCGCTGGTTCCAGAGGGAGCCAAGCAGGCAAATTATTGTATTTTCCTATTGTAACCTGTCCAGGGATACCTGAAAGACTGATGAAAGTTGCTTGTCTCTCTATCACCTAGCTTAGAGTCTACCTAGGGTGAAAAAGTGTCAGGCTTTGAAACACTTTAGGGCAACAAAAGAATTTAAAAAGAGAGAAAGAAAAAAGAAAACATATACCCATCTGGGGGCTTCTCTGGTGTCTCAGATGGTAAAGAATTTGCCTGCATTGCAGGAGACCTGCGTTCAATCTCTGGGTCAAGAACATCCCCTGGAGAAGGGAATGGCTACCACTCCAGCATTCTTACCTGGAGAATTCTATGGACAGAGGAGCCTGGCAGGCTATAGCCCACAGGGTTGCAAAGAGTCAGACATGACTGAATAATACTTTCATTTTTTTTCTTAGCCATCTAGGGAAAAAGATTATAGTTGAGGCTTACAGTGCCTAAGGCCTGGGGGGGGTGAAGGGGGGAATCCAAGGAAAGAGTTTCTCTGGGAAATAAAGACATTCAAAAGTACCATATATAAGGGGAATATAGAAAGCCATGTCCATGCCCAAGGCAGAATGAGCATTCAGACAAGACCTGAAAAGTTCCTGAACTTTCCCACAGACTAATCCAAAGGCTTAGTGTAAGTAGGAAGGGAACACTAAGGAAGAACTGTGATAGATATTAAAAGAATGTTCTAGCACAGAGATAATCAGTAAAGGCAGAGACAGGATTCCTTGTTTGTGTGTGTGTGTGTTTGTCTTTAAGTTTCTAGCATTGTAAGAAATCTAAAATACTGGCTGTACAGAAGTCAAGCTTTCCACAATCAAGAAGCAAACCCTAGAGGAGGGAAATCTGAATTCCAGAGATATAAGTATCAAATTTTCAGTTTTCAACAAAAATACCATACAAATTCAAACAGAAAATTATGGACCACTCATGGTGCAAACATAAACTGATACAATCACTGTGGAGAACAGTATGAAAGTTCCTTTAAAAACTTAAAATAGAACTACCAGCAATCACACTGCTGGGCATATATCCAGAGAAAACCATAATCCAAAAGGATTATCTTCACCACAATGTTCATTGCAACACTTCACAATATCCGAGACATGGAATCAACCTAACTGTCTATAGACAGAGGAATGAATAAAAAAGATGTGGTACATATATACAGTGGAGAAGATGTGTTACATATATACAGTGGAATATTCCTCAGCCATAAAAAAGAACGAAATAATGTCTTTTTACATCAATATGGATGGACCTAGAGATTATATACTAAGTGAAGTCAGACAGAGAAAGACAAATATCTTATCGTATATGTGTAACCTAATTTTTTTTTTAAAAAGATACAAATAAACTCAATTACAAAACAGAAGCAGCCTTACAGATATCAAAAACAAATTTATGGTTACCAAAGGGGAAACATGGTTGGGGGTGGGGAGAGAGAGGATAAATCAGGAATTTAGGATAAACACATACACACTACTATATATAAGATAGATAACCAATGGGGACCTACTATATAGCATGGGGAACTCTACCCAGCATTCTGTGATAACTTATATGAGAAAAGAATCTAAAAAGGAAAGAATGTATGTATATGTATAATTGAATCACTTGCTGGTACAGCTGAAACTAACACAACATTTTAAATCAACTACACTCCAATAAAATTAAAATAGTAAAAAAAAAAAATTACAGTCCACTCAAAGGAAAACAATGAATTAATAGAAACTATCCTTGAGGAAGACTTTAACTCAAATGCGTAAAATATGCTCAAAGAGCTAAAAGAAACTATGAAAAAAGAACTAAAGAAAATCAGAAAAACTGTGTATAAATAAAATGAGAATATCAATGAATAATAGAAATTATAAAAAATAAAATAGAAAATCTGGAGCTAAGGAGCAAAATAGTTGAATGAAAAATTCACTAAAGCAGTTTAACATAAAATCTGAGTATGCAGGAAAAAGAATTAGTAAATTTAAAGTTAGGAAAATTGAACTTAACCAGTCTGAGGCACAAAAAAGAAAAAGAAAGAGGAAAAGTGAGCAAAGCCTAAGGAATCTGTGGGCCACCATGGAGGACCAGTATACATATTATGGAAGTTCAGAAAGAGAAGAAAGAGAAAAATGAGCAGAAAGAATACTTGAAGAAATAAAGGCAGAAACTTTTCCAAATTTCATGAAACAAATCTTCACTTCTGAGAAGCCTCCTGCTAAGTCGCTTCAGTCATGTCCGACTCTATGCGACCCTATAGACGGCAGCTCACCAGGCCCTCCGTCCCTGGGATTCTCCAGGCAAGAACACTGGAATGGTTTGCCATTTCCTTCTCCAATGCATGAAAGTGAAAAGTGAAAGTGAAGTCGCTCAGTTGTGTCCGACTCTTAGCAACCTCATGGACTGCAGCCTACCAGGCTCCTCCGTCCATGGGATTTTCCAGGCAAGAGTCTGAGAACCCTAATGAATTTCAAATAAGATAAATTTTAAGAGATTCACACCAAGACACAGTACAGTTGACCCTTGAACAATGTGAAGATTGGGGCACAGAACATTTGTACAGTCAAAAGTCTACATATAACTTATACTTTGGATGTTGTATACACAGTTCCCCCATATCTACAGTTTTGCATCCACAGATTCAACCAAGCATGAATTGTGTTATATTGTAATACTTACTACTGAAAAAAAAAATCACATGTAATTGGACCAAGGCAATTCAAACCTCTGTTGTTCAAGGGTCAAGTTGCCAAAATGCAAATATATATTGAAGTTGTCAAATACTAATAAGAAAGAGAGAATTTTTAAAGCAACAGAAGAGAAGCAAGTCTCATAAATGAAATTCTCAACATGATTAACAACTGGTTTATCATAAAAAACCATGACAGCAAAGGCAGTGGGGTGGCATGTTTAAAGTGCTGAAAGAAAAAACTGCCAGAAGACTTCTGTGTCCTTCAAAATATTACCATTCAAGAATGAAGAAGAAATTAATACAGTCACATATTTTTGAAAGCAAGTTACCTGTCCTATAAGAAATGCTAATACAACTACTTCAGGTTGAAATGAAAGAAAGCTAGACAGTAACTTGAAATTATATGAAGAAATAAAGTATGTTAGTCAACATATAAACATGTATATATTATCATATTATTTTATATTATATCATATTATATTATGTAATATTATTCAGCCTTTAAAAGAAGGAAATTCTGTACTTGTCATAACATGGATAAACCTGTACTACATTATACTAAGTGAAATAAGCCAGACACAAAAAAGATGATGTGGAATATAAAATAGTAAGCTTCACAGTGAGAGAGTTTAATGGTGGTTTTCAGGGGCTGAGGGATGGGAGAAAGAGAAGATGTTAATCAAAGGGTACGAAGTTTCAGCTACACAAGATGAATAAGTTTTGGAGAGCTCACTTACAACAATGTGGCATATAGTTTATGCTGTTTGTCATACAGTGTATGATATATTTAAAATATACTAAGAGGGTAGATTTTAATTGTTAGAGATCTCTTCAAGAAAATTAGAGATACCAAGGGAACATTTCATGCAAAGATGGGCTCGATAAAGGACAGAAATGGTATGGATCTAACAGAAGCAGAAGATACTAAGAAGAGGTGGCAAGAATTCACAGAACTGTACAAAAAAAGATCTTCACGACCTGGATAGTCACAATAGTGTGATCACTCATCTAGAGTCAGAAATCCTAGAATGTGAAGTCAAGTGGGCCTTAGAAAGCATCACTATGAACAAAGCTAGTGGAGGTGATGGAATTCCAGTTGAGCTGTTTCAAATCCTGAAAGATGATGCTGTGAAAGTGCTGCACTCAATATGCCAGCAAATTTGGAAAACTCAGCAGTGGCCACAGGACTGGAAAAGGTCAGTTTTCATTCCAATCCCAAAGAAAGGCAATGCCAAAGAATGCTCAAACTACTGCACAATTGCACTCATCTCACATGCTAGTAAAGTAATGCTCAAAATTCTCCAAGCCAGGCTTCAGCAATACGTGAACCGTGAACTTCCTGATGTTCAAGCTGGTTTTAGAAAAGGCAGGGGAACTAGAGATTAAATTGCCAACATCTGCTGGTTCATGGAAAAAGCAAGAGAGTTCCAGAAAAACATCTATTTCTGCTTTATTGACTACGCCAAAGCCTTTGACTGTGTCGATCACAATAAACTGTGGAAAATTCTCAGAGAGATGGGAATACCAGACCACCTGACCTGCCTCTTGAGAAGTCTGTATGCAGGTCAGGAAGCAACAGTTAGAACTGGACAAGGAACAA